>NC_022014.1:12602036-12611787 GCF_000317375.1 Microtus ochrogaster | reverse complement strand
AGGGAGGGAGGGAAGGAGGGAGGGAGGGAGGGAGGGAGGGACGGATCAAGTAAAAGCTGGGCATGGTGGTACACACCTTTAATCCCAGTACTGGGGAGGCAGGCAGGTCTCTGTGAGTTGAAGGCCAGCCTACTTGACAGAGAGAATTCCAGGACAGACAAAACATCAAATGACCCTGTTCTCCATCACCACTCAAAAGAAGGAAAATCAAGTACCAAGCAAGCCATTACACAGAAATAGATGTAAAATCTTAAAAATCAAATTCAACAATACATAAAAAGAACCAACTGGGTTTGCTCTGGGAATACAGGAGTGGCCTAATAGAGACCTCAACTGCAACAAAATCAGAAAGAGAAGATGATAAAATGCAAACCAGATTAGGATAAAAGCTCTTAGCAGCTAGCTCCCTGACAGAAAGGAATATCAGTCCTTTGAGATCAAGATCATGACAAGGAAGCCCATATTTCTGCTGCAGTTTAGCAGCAAACTGGAGGGTCTGTCCAGAGCAGCAGAGCAAGAAAGGAAAAAGAAAGTTCATTACCTGCAAAGACAAAAAGAAAGCCGAGGGTGGAAGGACCCACGAGTAATCCCAGGATCAGTGAGGCAGGAAAAGAAAGATCTCGAGTTAAGCCTGGGTTACAGAGCCAATCCATATCACAAGAAAATAAAGACAGGCAGGCTAGGGAGACAGCTCAGTATACGCCATGCAAGAGTAAAAGGACCTGAATTCAAATTCCCAGGGTCCATGTGTAAAAGAAGCCAGGTGCAGAGCTCCTGTGAGGAGATGGGGTGAAAACAGAAGCACGGGTCAGGCAGTCTGGCACTCAGCAGACAAATGAGTCTTCTCAAGCAGGTGCAAAGGTGTCCTCTAACCTCCACAAGCATGCTATGGCACTCATGCCCCTGCATTCACACACACCCAAAAGCATGTGCACATGCAGACAAACACATGTATATACACATAAACAAAATTTTTAAAAATTTAAAACAGGAAAAAGAAAGGACGAGTAAAGCCAAAAACTCTATAAACAACCAACAACTTTAGTAAGGTTGCTAGAAACATGATTAATGAACAAAAGGTAACAGCATGTCTGGGTATCAGTAAAAAATATTGAAAACTATTTTTAAATGCTACTTTTAACATCAAAACGTTTCAAATATATGGAAATAAATCTAAGCAACAATATTCATAGATTCCAAAAAACACTGAGAACTAACAGGACATCAATACGCAGGCTACCTAAGATTCACAGGCTGGAATATCCACTACTGCAAATATGTGACTTCCCAGACTCATCTCTGAATTCAATGTAATTCCAAGTGTGGTGCCAAGAGAGATTTTTTTTTGTATATGTAGAAATGGACAAGATGATTTAAAATGCAAAAGAAATCAAGAGCAGCCAAAACAATCTAAAAAGATAAAACCCAAGATTTACACTTACCAGATACAAAGGCTTTTCTTAAAATCACAGCATAGGTGACAAGGTGCTGTCGCTAAACCCTCTCCAAAGGGACACAAACACTGCGATGGCAGAGTCACTAGAGCTAATGAGGGAGCCTCAATTGAGAAAATGTTCCAGAAGATCGGACTCCCCTCAATAATGAACAGTGCTGTGGAGGTGTAAGCTGAATAAATACTTTCCTCCCCAACTTGCTTTTGGTCATGGTGTTTCATTACAGCAATACAAACTCTAATTAGAACATGCTGTCTACCTTTCCTCCTAAGGTGTCAATGACAAACTAAGGCATGATTCTGCCAAAGTTGACTCTGGGGAAACAATGAGTTTCTTGGGATTCCTTACAGTGTATCCTTACAGTTACTTACTGTATGGGTTACTTACAGAGTTGCAGGTGCTTCTTCCCCAGCCCAGCGGGCCACCCCTGGAAATCCTCTATCCAGCAGGCAGAGACGGAGCCTCCTCCTTTAGTTTTCCCCACAATATACTGCAGCCCTTCCACATGTAATTAAGGCAGAGTTGCAAACAACGGTGGGTAGGGAGAGGCTGACTACTCGGGTGAGCATCTGCTGGCCCTCCCCATCCCTCCATGTTGGGGCCTTACAGTCATTGGGCCCAGCTGTGTCACCCCTTTGCAAGGGGCACAGCTGACCTTTCCAAGTTGCTGGTGTGCTTGCCCAGGAGGAGAGTCACAGCAGTGCTATTGGCACAGGTTAAAAGACTATCCAGATATAATGTCCAGAAGAAAAAATATATATACCTGGACTCTTGATTTATGACCAAAGGGATATTTCAGGGCAGTTGAGGAGCCAATGAACAGCTCTTCTTCAGTTAGACTTCCACAAAGAAGAATAGCATCCTAGCCCTCACATATACTCAGTCAGCTCTGTGACGATCCTCATGGCTTTAGAATAAGCAAAGATTTCTTAAGCAGATTCAGAAAAATTCAATTAATAAGATGAAAGATAAATTAGGCTATGAAAATGGAATACCATGGGGCAGGGAGGCCTGATCCTGCCTCAATGACGTGATGGGACAGACTGAGTTGACTTCCCAGGAGAGGCCTTACCCTCTCTGAGGAATGGGTGGGGGAAGAGTGGGAGGAAGTGGAAGAGTGGGGTGAGAGCAGGGAGGGGGAACTGGGATTGGTATTAAAAATTAAAAATTAAATAAATAAAAATTTAAAAAAGAAAATGGAGTACTTCCATCCATCAAAAGATATCATTACAGGGTCAGTTACAGAGTGGGAGAAGTTTCCTGTGTCCTAGGAATAAAGAATTTGTATCTATAAACTATCAAAAACTCATACAGATTAGAAGAACAGCAACCCAAGGAAAAAAATTGGCCAAAGTTTTGAACCTTATAAAAGAAGGTATCTGGGTAGCTGACAAGCCTGAGAAACAGGGTCAACACCATGGTCATCGGGAAATGACAAAGCCTGGAAGATAAACATAGTTATAAGCCAGGATGTGGAACCAGCCCAGGTCTGGTACACCTGGACCACCCGCAGGCAGAAGCTGAACCTCAACCACAGTCTCCGGCTCAGGTGTGTGAGCCCCATGACTCATGAATTTACCTCCAAGACACAACAAAAACAGTTCCAGAAGGACTGCTCACAACAGCTCCAAAGAGACTAAAAGGCTATGCAGCACTGACCATCAGTGGAGGCAGATTAGCTCCTGGTACCCCGCGGCCCAACAGAACCTCACAGAACAATGCTGTAACCACACACTGATGAGGACATGAAGTTTCCTTCAAAATGAAGCAAAACAAAGGCCTGTGTGAGAAACGGGAGAAGCTCCAGGCAAGGCTGGGTGGCAAGCCCAAGACACGGGAACATGAGAGCCTAGTGACACTAGTGATGCTACATGGAGCTGCTTTGTGCTTCTGTATTACCTTGTATTCAGTGTTTCATCACAGTTGAGGTTACAAACACACATCGTGGGACTGGGAAAATGCTCAGTAAGAAAACTGCTTGCTGTACAAGCATGAGAATTTGAGTTCAGATACACAACATCCTCAAAAAAAAGTCACTTTGCGGGCTGAAACCCGCATTTCAACATGAAAAGATGATCAGTGGGTAAAGATGCATGCTGCCAAGTCTGAGTTCCATCCCTGGGACCTGCTACCACGATTATCTTCTGACCTGTATACTGAGGCCATGGCACACCAACCACATACACACATATAATAAAGCAAGCAAAGCACTAGCCAGGTGTGGCAAAAGTTAGTTCTGTAATCCCAGAACTGGGAGACAGAGGCAAGGGGATCCCTGAAGTTCACCAGCCAGCTTAGCCACCTGGTGAGCTCCAGCTGTCATGAGGGAACAAATGAGGTAGAGAGCAGCAGGCACGTCCTCCACACACGCATGCACAGGTGCACACACAGAATACTTCAGCATCCTCATCGGCACACAGGACAGGTCTCTAGGACTCTGGAAGGTGAGTCCCCACGACGTCCACATGCTCAAATGTATTTCCTTGACCCTGGATCATGGTCTAAAAAGGACAGAGGTAAGTTATCAGTATGTAGGGGTAGAAATTCTTACGAGGAACAGCAGACAACAGCCAGCACTATCTCATGCTTCAGGGATAGCAGAGAGAGGCTGGCCATGCCTGGTGTGAGGACACCTTTGCCTGTGGACTCAGTGCCAACCAAGGGACAGCAGGCTGTGATTTAAAGTAGAAACCCCTATTTCAACATGAAATTCCACAATTTTTAAATGTTAGAATGTTAAAAATAAGTGCCTAAAGAACCGAGTCACTAAGCTCAGTCATCCTGTGCCCAACACTAGAAGACCACATTCTCGGTGGTCACACATCCTTCAGTCAGTACTCTAAGGTGGAGCGTCTCTCTCTTCAGAGGGAAATGAGTTTGCTTTATTTGTGGTGCTGGGGATTGAAACATGTGAGCTCACACGTGTTAGGCAAGCACCCTACCACTGAGCTGATGCCCAGTTGAGGAGGCCCAACTGTACACAGAGCTGATACAGCAGCCTCCTGGCTACCATAAACAAGGACAGCATCGAAGATGACTGAAATGCGGACCGCCCTGAACCTGGGCCTCTGATTGCCTCATCTTACAATGAGGAAACATCGAGTCAGAGAGGAGATGTCCCCACAGGCTCCTGCCGGACAAGTCACTGGGAAGGATGACAGCCCTGCCCAACTTAAGCCACAGGTCACAACCTCTATGCTACATTATGCTGTGAGGGGCTCATCTCTACCCAATCCTTCTCTCTGGACTTCATGCTGTTCCTCATTCTATCCCAAAGGACTGCTCCCGAGGCTCTCCAACTTGATCTCAATTGATAAACCACCAGCCCTGCTCCCTTGGAAGGCTTTTAATCACTCCCTGCAAGGGAAAAGGTCTTAATCAGCCAAGGCGGGGCTAGCGGCCAGTGAATGGTTAATTAAGGCAGCCAACAGAGGTGACAATGAAATCCTGGCAACCACCCCAGGGCTAAGCCAGTGCTTTGTTCCTGGCTTCTAATTGGCACAGCAGACAACAGCAGAGCCTGTCCCCACTTCCAGGCTACAGAGGGAAGTTAAACTGAGGCAGGTGGGGCTGAGGGTTGAGGCCCTCACAAAGGCCTTGGGGCTTTCCTGGTTATCAGAGTCAAGAAACAAGAGACAATTCTAGTCTGTGAGGCCACAGGAAGAGCTAATCTCCCTGTGAGGCCAGCTAAGAGGTCAGAACTTGTGAAGGATGAGGTGAAGGAGAGGGTGAAAGTTCAGGGAGCTGGGAAGGAAGGGTTACTCCTGAGCAACACAAGTCAGTGTCTCCCATGAGCAGTGGCACAACCTGCAACCACCCTCAGAGACCATGCGCTCCCTGGGTTCTAAGCCCTAAGGCTCAGAGAGAGCATCCACAGGATCACAATCGCCCAAATACGGCTTGCCTCTGCAGCCAGCAGCTGAGGTCACCCACTGGAAGCAATCAAGGGCCCCAGATAAAGATGGAAACAAAGAAAAAGTGGATTTAGCAAACACAGGGGACTCTGGGAAAATCTTACCAAGCAACCCAAACCCTGGCCCACACCATATGTAGGCTTAGGATGCACCCCAGGAAAGCTTCTGAGACCCCACTATAAATCACTGCCGTGGGCAAGGCACCTCGCAGAAGCTGACTGAAAGACACTGAGGTCTTTGGCACAGATTTTCTTAGGATTAGCCCCTCCTCACCTTTTTGTTTGTTTGTTTGTTTGTTTGTTTGTTTGTTTGTTTGTTTTGGTTTTTCGAGACAGGGTTTCTCTGTGGTTTTGGAGCCTGTCCTGGAACTAGCTCTTGTAGACCAGGCTGGTCTCGAACTCACAGAGATCCACCTACCTCTGCCTCCCGAGTGCTGGGATTAAAGGCATGCGCCACCACCATCTGGCCTCCTCACCTTTTTTTTTGTTTGGTTTGGGTTTTGTCTGGTTTTTTAGACAAGGTCTCACACAGCCCAGGCTGACCTCAAACTTCTCATCCTCCCGCCTTCAACTTCCTAGTGCTGTGATTTTAAGTATGCACGACCACGCCTAGCTCACTAGCAGGTTTAAAGAAGACCTGGGGGTACTAAAGACAATTATGTGTGAAATTCCGCAGGGAAAGGAATTCACCCCAGGCACAGTCTCTCGCTCCACAGAACCACAGATCCACGGTCTTTTCTGGGAATGAGCTACTCATTAGATAAACAGGAATCAAAGATTTGTTGAAGAGCTGAGAGAAAATAAAGAAGGCCTAGAACTAGGTGTGGTGGTGCCCACCCGTAACCCCAGCGCAGAGGAGGCTGGGGCAGGAAGATTGAAGGTCAAGGTCAAAGGCTGAAAGTCCCAAGCAGACAGCCTCACTTGCTTGGCCAGAGGCCACATCATACCATGGTATCTGACAAGACTATGTGGACAAGGTACACAGGAGACCCTGGTCTCAAATAGAGGCATTGGCCAGATTCCCTCAGACACCCCCACCACACACACCTGCTCTGTGTGAATGGCCAGTGGAAAGAGGACACATTTTTCCTCAGCAGTAATGCTCGCATTAGCATGAGGACAAGGAAGAGTAGGGAAGTGGAGGTAGCAGGCAAAAGAAAGGTCCCAAAAACTCTGCCTTTGAAACATGAAGAATGGAGAGATGCCCAGCCATCTCTGTATGACAATATATTTCCAAGCTCATGGCCAGAGCAGAACATTCACCTGGCAGGCTTCCTCAGCCATTCAGTGGGAGCAGTAAAGGCCTATGTACTTCTGGAAAGCGGAACGAGTTAGCGTGCATCCAGGATCATCAAGGGCCAGAGTCCCACTAAGGACCAAATGTTCCCTGTTTTCAGGGACAGTATTTTACAGCACGACTCTGAGCTCTAAGACCTGCGGGGTTTCTGGTGCTGCTGAAGTCATTTAATTACACAATGTCATGCTATCCCCACGCATTGAATTCAAACAGATTATTAATTTCCCAAACACTGCTACACCACACTGGTAGAATCAGCACTGTGGCTGTAGACAGCCAGCCCCAGAGGAGATGGTGACTGTTGGCTCTAGGAACCACATACAAAAGATGACTTCATTTAAATTAAGGGGCTAGACAGCCTAGACTGTTTTACCTCTGTTTTTTCACTCTGAATTTCTAGGCACACAAGCACAGGCCTAGGCCCACACAAAGAGCCTGCTATGGAAGGACAGACAAGCAGCAAGGCAGAAGTGGGCATCAAGTACCTGTCTCAGTTTTGCTGGCAAAGCCCGCCGCCTGCTTGATGGCTGCTGCTGTGAGCGCTAATCCTCGGCTCCTCTTCATGCCATGCTGAAGGACGGCTTCAAACTGGGCACACAGACAGGTCACCCTGCAGGAGAAGCAGGGACTCATCAGTCTATCTGGGAAGTGACAGCAGCAGAGTGGGCTCCAGCACTGAGGTGAGCCGCCAGGTGTGACTCCAGAAGACATCTGGATTTGCCCCTCAGGACTAGTGCTGGAATAACAGGGGAAAGGGTGCCAACCAGCAGGTGATGCAAAGCCAGTTTAAAAACAAATCAGTCCTGTGGGAACTGCATTCAATTCACAAGTCTCAACTCTCAATTCAGATCACATAGTTTACAAAGCACAAAGCTAGATGACATTTTCAGAGGCTGAATCCAGTAGCCTGCCAAACCAGAAACACTCTAATTTCATGGCCTGTTACTTACTGTCATGTGAATTCTTGTTACTTATTATAAGAGATTACATCGTGAATTCCTATCTAGAGGTGACAAAATTTTCAATTAAGTTACAACTGCTGTGCATTTAATTGAATTTCTCAATAACGGGAAAAAAATGGGAGCTTCTGAGCATGCCCGTGGAGAGGGGAAATCACACTGGATTCTCAGGTCCTCCCTAGGTTCTTGGGCCTCTGGTTCTTGGCCCATGCTTTCTGAGCCCTTCCATTCACAGCCAGTGATAGCTCCCATGTGCTAGGCCTTGTTCTGGGCTCTGGAAACACAAAAGGTGGGGGAAAAGGTGGGACACAGTGACCTGTAATCCCAGCTCTCAGGAGGCAGAGGCAGTTGGATCTCTGAGTTCAAGGCCAACCTCACCTGTTGTCAGGTCAGACAAGGTTAGAGAGAGAGAGAGAGAGAGAGAGAGAGAGAGAGAGAGAGAGAGAGGCACCAGACAAGATTACTTACTGAGACCTGCCTCAAAACTAGATAGATAGATAAACAGACAGAAAGATAGAGTGATTTAAGAAAAGAAAAGAATCACAACAGAGTAGGAGGCACAGAAAGGGCCCTACCCCAAAGCCTCTGCACTGTTCTAACTGAGAAAAGTAAGGCCAGAGACCACATGAAACATTTCAGTGCCTCAGAAATTGAAAGAAATTAGACCAGGGTGGCATGGGGAACGGAAATAGGCACAGCCCGGCCAACATTCTGTGATCAGATGGCAGTAGCCTCAATATGAAAAAAAAGGCAGCAAATTAGGAAGAGGGGCCCAGTGCAAAGAACCCCCCCCAAACACCCCCACCACCTGGCTCAACTTTGACTAACTTTCAAATTTCTTAAAGGATATCTGCTCCACCCATCACCATATCTGACAGTCCCGCTCCAGGGGGCTGTCGCTATATGGGTGATGAAACATTTTCACATTTACTATCTCTGTAACTCCCCAACAATGCTAGGAGCCCTGATGGGGTAGGTTCTATTATCTCCAGATCTAACTCCCTGATGGGGTAGGTTCTATTATCTCCAGATCTAACTCCCTGATGGGGTAGGTTCCAGCTCAATTCCTGGCCTCTCAGGGTCTTTCCAGAAACACCAGTAGCCAGCATGGCCTGGGCCAGTATGTGCTCCCCATGTGCTCCCCACACGCTCCCCAGTGCTTACAAAGCACAAGTCCCAGGATCCACCCACAATGAGACAACCCTCGTTGTGGAGCAGTTGTCACTCCTAAACATTAGCCATGTGTCTGCCACTCCTCTATGACAAACAGGCATGCAAGTATTTGAGGGCTTCCTGAAAGCTGGGACAGACACAGAATTGTCTGAAATCCACAGAAACCAAAGTAAGAGCAAGACAAGGGCGCTGCCTTAGGAGAAACAACTCTAGACAGGGTTGAGGATTCTTTGTAATTAATAGAGGCCCCTAGCTTAAAAGGAATCTCTGCAAACTCAACCACCCATTTAACAATCCCTGGCAGTTTGCGTGGCTCCAAAGAATAGGTCAGGAACTGCCTGGCCAACCCCAGATAAAACCAGGCCCCTTAGGGGAATGAAAGCAGGCAAGCAGCAAGCCTGTGTTTTGGAGGGCCCAGTTGCATCAGCAGCCCAACCTCCCAAACACACAGAGGTCACAACTACGCTAACAGCAGAAACACCCAGGTTAGTGCTACTCCTATAATGACTTATCACAATGCCAAGTCAGAGACGAGTCCATGTCAACATCCTCTAGGTCCCTGTGAACCTGTGAACCTCTCTATTTGACTTAGGCATGTGTCTACTCGTGACCTAGTATTCAACTGTCTACACATCCCTCCAGGAAGGCTTCCTGGGTGCTTTTACCCTGTGTTCCTTTCTAAGGCACTCTTAGTAGTTGGAATTGGAGTTCCATGTCTCTCCTGCTGACTGAGCACTGCCCCCACACTGCAGACAATGTGATCCAAATGGTCTTTCCCCTTGGGGTGGAGAGCACAGGGTTGGGGCTGTATAGTTCAGTGAGAGATGCATCTCAGGGGAGCTCTCATAGCTTGTAACTCAAGTCCCTAGGACCAGGGAGTCAGAGAAGGGACACCTGCACACACAGTCTACCCTTTAGGGGTGTGGGCACATACAGGAGGCTACCCTTTAGGGGT
>NC_022014.1:12587942-12601826 GCF_000317375.1 Microtus ochrogaster | reverse complement strand
TGGGCACATACAGGAGGCTACCCTTTAGGGGTATGGGCACATACAGGAGGCTACCCTTTAGGGGTGTGGGCACATACAGGAGGCTACCTTTTAGGGGTGTGGGCACACATAAGAGTTTATCCTTTAAGGTGTGGGCACACAGAGAGGCTCCCTGCATGGCCAGGTCAGGGAAGGTTTCCACTGTTTCCTGCCCTTGCTTGTACGGTGCTAATTCCTACAAGATCAAAGAAGCACCTGCTTTCGTCCATGTGTTTTTCTTAGCTGAATCTGTATTTCCCAGAATTCCCTCTGCCAAAAGTTCTTTAAGTTCACTGTGAAAGGCTGACTGCCTCAATGGCATTGTATCATATCCAACTTACATTCCAAGTTAATGAGTTGGGATGTATTAATGAGCGAGGCTCTTAATAACAGGTTCTTAGTTTTTTTAAAAAAGCAACATTCAGTAACACCACCCAGGTTTGCAGGCAAACAGCTGTTCACAGAATGAACGGCTAAATGGAGTACTATTTAACATGCACAAAGCTGAGCTCAATCCACCACACAAAACCAGGAAAGGTGGTTTGTGTCACAGTATGTGCCATGGAGGATCAGAAACTCAAGGTCAGCTTCAACTACATATCCAGCTGAAACCAGCATGGGCTACATGAGACTCTGTCTCAAAGAAATAAACCTGGGCATGGCGACACAGCCCTTCAAATCCAGCACTCGGGAGGCATAGGCATGCAGATTCAAGTTCAAGGCCAGCCTGGTCTATATAGAGAGTTCCAGGACAGCCAGGACTACACAGAAAAACCTGTCTCAAAACATATAAAAATAAAAATTAAATAAATAAAATAAAGGCTTCTTTGCAGTGTCCTTCCTTACCTCTCCATTTCTGTACTGACTACCATGACCAAAAGCAATCTGGGGAGGAGTTTACTTCATCACGAAAGGAAGCAGAGGCAAAGGAAGAATGCCGCTTACTGGTTTTCTCAGTCTGTTTTTCTTAGAGAACCCAGATACACATGCCCAGAGGTGGCACGCACAGTGGGCTTGGTCCACTCACACTGGTTATTAATCATATTAATAAAATGTCCCGTAGACCTGCCTCCAGGCCAAGTTGAGGGAGGCTATTTCTCAGCTGAGGTTTCCTCTTTCCAAATGGCCCTGGCATGTGTCAATTAGCAAATGACAATAACAACAACAAAGGCAGCATACTGCAGATACTCCGGAAACGTCTGACGACGGAATAATGGGGGCAAACGCTCCATTTCTAGGCTGCATCCCCAGCCCTTGAGGGCTTGTGGGAGAGAGTTTGGTTTTTCTTGAGACAAAGACTCATTCTGCTATCTGTGTTGGATTGGAACTCACTTTGTTAGCTTCAAACTCATGGCATTTTCTCTGCCTCAACTCCCAACTGCAGAAGTTACAGATATCAGCCACCATTCCTAGCTTCTGGGGGTGGAGGTGGAGGAGGTAGAGGAGGTGGTGGAGGAGGAGGCAGTGAAGGTAGAAGCAATGGAGGTGGTGGAGGAAGTGATGGAGGAGGAGGTGTTGGTGATGGTTCTAAGAATTAAACCTAGGACCTCAAGCATGCTAGGCAAAAACTCTACCACAGACTGACATCTCAGCCCCACACAGAGACCCTTTTGAGAAAACCAAATGCAACCTCAAAACTGAACAAGACTGACCCTGTTTGTAAAGCTCCAATGTTAACTGGGACAGAGTCAATAGCATCCCTAAAATCAACCAATGAAAGCACTGGCTAACATAAAGGTAAGATGAAGTCTGTCTGTTACCCTTGCTCAAACCAAGGCAGGACATGATGACCATTAGAAAAGGGTCATGTCCTACATGTATGAATTAAGTCTGTGAGAGGTTCACACCCTTTGCCCATGAACTTCATTAGCAAACACACACAAACACACACTAGACTACAATCTATATGAGATAAAGATTGAATAATAAAAATGGTGTTATTTACACTACTGGAAAGATAGTTCTAAATGCTTAGCACTAAAGGAAGCAGCTAAACAAATGACAGTGTATCTGTTCAGCCCTGAAAACATGCACAGGAGCAGCTGAGCATTGGGCAGGTGGGCAGTGAAAAGACAGTAGGGGCTGAGACTAAGTCCACGCCTCACAGTGCCGGGCACTGCACTCCAGCTCTGAGTAGAACCACCCAGCGAAACAATGACTAGCTGGGCTCTTGCCTTCACATTTTCCTGTATTCACTCCTTCTCTGAAGCACTGACAAAGGCCAGAATACCACTACTCAATCATAAAGATTGAACAAGCTTTGTTTGAAGGCAGAAATGAGGGGGAATAACTAAAACATGTAGGGAGCTTGAGCATTTTGTTTTAATTTTTTTAGATCTCTTATTTTTATGTGTACAGAAGTTTTGCCAGCATGTATGATTGCACCATGCTGGTGCCTGGTGCCACAGATGTCAGCAGAGGAGCATCAGATCGCCTGGAATTGGAATTAGATGGTTGTGCAGCACCATGTGGGTGTCAGGAACTGAAACCAGATCCTCTGCAAGAACAAGTGCTCTTAACCACCGAGCCATTTCTCCAGCCCTGTTTTATTTTTTAAGGCTCTTATACCAGTTGTGGCAGCACACACCTTTAATCCCAGTGCTCAGGAGGTAGAGGCAGGCAGATTTCTCTGAGTTCAAAGGCAGCCTGGTCTACATGAAGAGCTCTAGAACAGTTATAAAAAAGAGGGGTTGGGAGAACAGGCTCTTTCTAGGTAGTCCAGGCTGACTTCAAACTCACTATGTAATGAAGGCCAGCTTCAAGTCTCAGCAACCTCCTCCCCAGCCTCTTGACTGCTAAGATTATAGATATGAGCTATCATGCTCAGCTTGAAAATAATGTTTTTTAAGCTTTACTTTAAAATGTTAAATTAAAACAAGCAAATATACAGATGGAGAGTAGCATGTTTCAGGCCAGTTCATGGCTCAGTGGGAAAAGGACCTGCACCCAAGCTTGACAACTTGAGTTCAGTTCTAAGGATTCAAATGGAGGAGAGAACAAACTCCCCAAAATTGTCTGCTAACCTCCACATGTCCATACAGAAAATAAATATGCAAAAAATGCTTATAAAACAAATAAAATACTGCAAAAAACTTCAAAAGTTATTTTATTGCAGTTTAATTACTTTGTGTACATGCATACCCACACATGACACAGCACACATGCAGAAGTCAGAAGACAACTTGTGCGATTTGGTTCTCCCCTTCCACCATGTGGGTCCCAAGGATCAAACTTGGATCATGAGGCATGGTAGCAAGAGCCTGTACCTGCTGGGCCATCTTGATAGCCCAAGAGTTACTATTTTAAGTAAAGAAAAATGGATATGCTGGCTACTTTCATGCCAACTTGACACAAGATAAGAGTCATTTGGAAGAGACTCTAAGTTGAAAAAATGCACCTGTGTGTTTGTGCCTGTATGTGCTCATATATGTGTGTATGTAGAAGTGTGTGCTTGTGTATCTGGGTGTATATGTATGTGCATGTATATTTTATATATGTATGTGTGCTCTGTGTGTGTCTGTGTGAAGCGGTTTATGTGCATCTAGAGGCCCGAGGTCAACCTTGGTTGTCATTCTCTGGGAACTATCCTCCTTGCATTTGAGACAGGCTCTTCCACTAAAACTGGAACTCACGGTTCTGCTAGGTTAGCTGGCAGGCAGACTCCAAGGGTCCTGCAATGTGTCTCCCATAACTGGGATCACAGGCATGCGCTACTATGCCCAGCTTTGTGCGCTGGTGCTGACGACCAGAACTCCGGTCCCCATGCTTGTACAGCAAGCACTTCACAGACTGAGCTGATCCTCAGCTACCACATTAGTTTTTGTAATGTCCTTCCCAACAGCTTTACAGCATGACCAGAAGAGACAGTACTTTTGGAATTCCACCTCCAGGAAAACTCTGAACAAATATAGAAGGTGGGGTGGGGATATGGCTCAGTTGCAGAATGCTTGTCAAGTATGCTCAAAGCCCTGGGTTCCATCTTCAGCACCACCTAAACTGCATGATGGTGTAGGCCTGTAATCACAGCCTCAGGAGGTAAAGGCAGGAAGGTCATCCTTAGCTACACAGGGAGTCCAAAGCAAGTCCAGACTGTAAGATGCTCTTTGCAATAAGTTACCAAATAATAAATAATACGGTTACTAAAAGAACTTGCGTCGTTCCTGTCTTAGTCTCTTTTCTGACGCTATGATAAGGGAGAAAGGGCTGGACTTACAGTACAGTATGGAGGGAAGCATGGTGACGGGAATTGCAGGCAGCTGCAGAAAACGCAGCAGTGCTCACTTTGTCACATTATGTTCCCATACACTAACTCCAGTTACAACTCCCTTCACCTATTCTTCACCACCACTTCCTCTTTGTCCCTCACAAGAGCTGTCTTCCAAGACAACAACCAACATGACAAAATAAAATATAATACGATGACGCAAAAACCATCACATTGCAGCTGGACAAGGCATCCCAACAGAAGGAAGAAAACCCAAGAGCACAGGACCCACTCATTCCCACACTCAGGAGTTACATAAAAATACTATGCCAAAAGCTATAAAATATATGCAGAAAACCTGGTACAGACCCATGTAGGCCCCATGCTTGCAGTTCAGTCTCTGTGAGTTCATGTGCACCTTGCTCGGCTGATTAAGCGTGACTAGTTCTCCTGGTGTCCTCCAGCCACTCTGGCTCTTAGACTCTTTCTGCTCCTCTTCCTTAGAGTTCTCTGAGCTCTGACAGGGATTTGATGGAGACCTCCATTTAGAGGTATGTGTTCTAAGGACTCTCTTTCCACATGCCTGCCTGTGGTCTCTGTCTGCTTCAAGGGGAAACTTCTTTGATGATGACAGAATAACGCACTGGTCCGAATACAGCTGAACATCATTAGAAGTCATTTTATTAGCTGGGTGGTAATGGAACACACCTTTAATCCCAGCACCCAGGAGGCAGAGACAGGGGGATGTCTATGAGTTTGAGATCAATCTGGTCTACAGAGGTATTTCCAGGTTCTGTGGGACAATGATGATCTTGTATCCTGTAAAGATTTATCAGTTGTATTGCTTTAATAAGGCACTGATTGGCCAGTAGCCAGGCAGAAAGTAGAGGTGGGGTGACAAGAACAGGAAAATTCTGGGAAGAGAAAAGGGTCAGTCTACAGTCGTCATCCAGATGCAGAGGAAGCAAGATAAGGATGCCTCACTGATAAAAGGTACCAAGCCATGTGGCTAACAGAGATAAGAATTATGGGCTAATATGAGTTATAAGAGTTGATAAAAAGCCTGAGCTAATAGGCCAACCAGTTTATAATTAATATAGACCTCTGTGTGTCTCTTTGGGACTGAATGATTGCAGGACCAGGTGGGACAAAAACCTCTGTCAACAGTCAGGGCTAACCAGAAAAACCATGTCACACACACACACACACACACACACACACACACACACACACACACGAGCATGCACGTGCACACGAGAGAGAGAGTCATTTTATTGATTTTTGTTTTGTTTTTCGAAACAGGGTTTCTCTGTAGCTTTGGAGCCTGTCCTGGAACTAGCTCTTATAGACCAGGCTGGCCTTGAACTCACAGAGATCTGGCTGCCTCTGCCTCCCGAGTGCTGGGATTAAAGGTGTGCACCCGGCTATACTTTTTTTTAAAGACAAGTAGTATTTGGTTTTACTGTAGGTTTCTGGGCTATCTAGTTCACAGCTCTTGGTGAATGGGTTCTCCCTGTGGAGTGGAGCATTAGAACAAATCAGACACTGGTTGGCTACTCAAGTCCTGCGCCAGCACTGCCCTGGGCAGTGTCATGAATGCAGGACAGATTGTAGGTACAGAGGTTTGTGACTGTGCTGCTGTTTCTGTCTCTCTTTCCCACACTGAAGAGACTAGATGCAGGAGTGAAGCCTCCATGCAGGCATCAGCTCGGATTCTCCATGTGGAATAACTGTGTGGGTGTTGGCCTAGGCAATGGGGCTCCATTGTCAGTTTGTGACGAACAACTCACTGTTTTAGCAACAGCCTTGGTCGTCTAGGGATTTCCATGGGACTCTCTTGGCCAACAACTCAACTGAATGCAATGCAGTAACTATACTTGAAGACTCATTTGGTAACAAGAGATGGCCAGTTGGGACTCCATATCCCCCATTATTAGAACACTTCATTAAGATTGCTTGCTTTCATATACTTTATGAAATTTCCACTACACTGACTTAGATTTCCATAACATCGCTCAAATACCTCAATGATGCTTACTGATATGCCCCCGTGGCTTGCTCAGCTTGGTATTTATTTATTTATTTATTTATTTATTATGTATACAATATTCTGTCTGTGTGTATGTCTACAGGCCAGAAGAGGGCACCAGACCTCATTACAGATGGTTGTGAGCCACCATGTGGTTGCCGGGAATTGAACTCAGGACCTTTGTAAGAGCAGACAATGCTCTTAACCACTGAGCCATCACTCCAGCCCCTCAGTTTGCTTCTTTATGTAACCCTGTTGTGGGACAATGGTCTTTTATCCTGCCACTTGTATTTTAATAAAACACTGATTGGCTAGTGCCCAGGCAGGAAGTATAGGCAGGGCAACCAGGCAGGAAGTAGAGGCAGGACAACCAGAATGGGAGAATTCTGGGAAGAGGAAAGAGCCAGTCTGCAGTTGTCACCTAGCCGCCAAGGAAGATGAGAATGCCTCACTGGAAAAGGTACCAAGCCATGTAGCTAACATAGACCAGAATAATGGGCCAATTTAAGATGTAAGAATTAGTTAATAAGAAGCCTGAGCAAATAGGCCAACCAGTTTATAATTAATGTAGATCTCTGTGTGTTTCTTTAGGACTGAATGGCTACAGGACCAGGGAGTCAGAAACCTCTGTCAACATAACCCGGCACCACCTGTCCAGGGATGGCACTGACCACTTGGGCTGGCCCTCCTCCATTAGTCACCAATCAAGGAAATATCCCACAGACTTGGCTCTCAACTGAGGTTCCCTCTTCCTAGATAACCCTACCTTGTGGAAATTGACAGAAAATCCACCAGCACACTTTTCCAGGACAGCAGAGAGGTATGTACAACATACAAGTTCATACGTCCATCCACTTTACCCTTTCCTCGTACCTTCATATTGAATGTTACCTCTGCCCAAGCACAACCTGTAGCCTCTCCACCCACCCATTTATTCACCTCTGTACCATCTAATTATAGGTCACTGTGACTGTCACCACAATTTACATGTCCAAACTCAACTCAGTGTTCTGAAGACAACCGTCCTCTCATATGGCGTCTCAAACACGGGACAGTGCCCTCCAACACCCCCTCAGCAGCAGGATACCCAGAGTCCTCTGAATCTTAATTAACTACCCAAAAATGCAGGTGTGCCCCGGCATAAAGCAAAAATGTAGGCTGGGCATGGTGGCACACACCTTTAATCCCAGCACTCAGGAGGCAGAGGCAAGTGGATCTCTGTGAGTTCGAGGTGAGCCGGTCTACAGAGCAAAAACGTTGAATCCATTAAGTTCTTCCTAAGTGTGCCCAGCAAATGCCACTATAGATAAGCACCACCCTAGTCCACATCCTCTGGTGTGTCTATCACAGGAGAGGCTTGGAGAGACAAGTGCAGCCCAAAATTACACACCCAGTTGCAGTAACTTGTGCCCACGGTAGGCCTGAAGGTATGTAGACTCCAGAGAGCATGCTGCATGCTAGCTGCCTCTCATCGTCACCAAATGAACATGTGGAGTCTAGAAGAATGAGGTTTGCATGCGTCCACTGTGCTCCTTCTCAGCAACCATCATTTACACCCTAGACAAATGTTTATTTAAATTAGATATGAAAATGTGCTCAGATTTCTTAAATATCCAAGAGTTCTACATCTGCTAAAAATACTCTTTTTCCAGGAAGGAATCAACTCATAGCTGAGTATGCTAGTACATGCTTGTTTTGCTAGCACAGGGAGAAGGAGGTAAGAGGCCACCTGTTCAAGATTAGCCTGGGTTACACAGTCAGACAAGGCCACCCTGGGCTGAGGATGTAGAACACCTACATAACACATGTAAGCTCTTGGATTACATTCCCGGTATCATATGTACAAAATATTTTTTCTAATCTGGTTAGTAAACAAAAAGACACAGGGCTGGTGGCTTACCCCTGTAGTAGAATACCTGTATAGCAAGTGTGAGACTCCTGGTTCTATCATCAATGTAAAGTAAAAAATAAAAATTAAAAACCTATGTGGGGGAAGTGTCAGATCCAATTAACCAAACCCAGAAGTTTTTTCCAAGGCCAATAAGAATATGGCATCCAGTTAACACCTTTGACTAAAGAGAGGCTGGTGGGAAGCATGAGACACACTAAAGATAAAAGTCACATGACGAATACAGAGGCATTTAAAATGGGAAAATGCAACCAGGTAGCAGTGGCACACACTTTTAATCTGGCACTCAGAAAGCAGAGGCCAACCCAGCCAATAATTCCCAAAGGGAAAGGGTTCCCCTGACGTGGTGTGAAATGAGCATTCCTCCATGATGGGTACTCTTCACAGTGAACAAGGCCCATGAATTGCTAAGGCTGAGGTAAGCCAGGCTAGTGCCCAAGCGGAAAAAGAAGACCTTACTCCTAACTGGACCCTGAGTGCCTACTTCCTCGGGAAGTATCCAGGGGATCCCAGAGCTTACTACTCCAGGCTATACCACTCCTGGTGAGTAACTAATCCTCAGTGTCAACGTGACTAGATTTAGAATCACCATGGAAAAGTAGTCTAGAGGGAAGACCCATCCTGGTCATGCACAGTCCCATGGGCTGGAGTCCCAGAGCAAACCAAGAGGAGAGAGCTGCATAGCAGCATTCCCCTCGCCAGGTCCCAGACTGCAGACGGGTGGCTGAGTCCATGGTCACAGGTGACCTCCTGCTGTTCTGAAGCCTCAGATCGTTTCATTAGCTATAGACCTTGAAGCTGCCAGGAGGGGGTGATGGGCAAAAGGAAGTGGACAAAGTCAAGTGTTCTGAGAGAAGGCTGAGGGAACTGGCGTGTCTGGAAGTAGAGAGAGCTTAGGAAGGAGTGCCAGAGAGAGAATGCTCATCTAGTGCAGGCAGGCATGTTGAGGACCTGGCTAGTCATCCAAATAGCTACCAGGGGAGAAAAGGGGAGGCTACACTGTGTGAAGTAGAGCTCAAGACAGTAGGCAGGCCAAATGCAGACCAGGGAGTAGCTGCAAGACTCCTGTCTCCCCATGGCAGCCAACATTCCCTCTGGAGGGGAAGGGGGCTCCTGCAGCTGGGCAAGCTTGCAATGATGCCAGAACTCAAGAAACCTTAGGCAACAAGACCTAGTTGGAGAATAATGGTCACTGGGGCATTGTCCCTTCTCAGGAGCCCTTTCTGCTTCCCAGATGCAGGACGAGCAGCTTGCACCATCATGCACCAGACACAGTGACTGGGGACTATTACCTCCAAAGCCATGAGTCACCGTGTTTCCTCTTTTTACTTCTCTTGGAAAGCCTATCACAGGAACCAAAATGTTGACAAACACACTATCTGGGCACCATCATTAGCCTCTCTAGAAAAGGCACAATGTTACTAGTTTATGGCTGCCCTAAAGATGCAATGTCAACACAGCACCAAGCAATAGTCATTGATGACTAATACTACCAATACCTAGCCACAGCCAACAGCCAGAGCAGCCGGAATCAACTTTTTCTTCTTTTTTTTTTTAAGTGTATGTGTATGTCTGTGTGTACATACCTTTATGCGTGGTACCCACAGAGGCCAGGAGAGTACATAAGATCCCCTGGTACTGAAGTGATAAGCAGTTGTGAGTCACCTGACATAGATGTTGAGACTCAAACTTGGGTCCTCTGCAAAAACAGTAAATGCTCTAACTTGCTGAGCCATTTCTCCAGCCAGGAACTAACTTTTTAAAATCTACTATTCAACAGCGTTTTTACGTTGTGTGTGTGTGTGTGTGTGTGTGTGTGTGTGTGTGTGTGTGTGTGTGTGTGTGTGTAGGTGGGCATACAAATCATAGCAAGCATGTCAAAGTCAGAGGACAATAGAGAGAGTTTGTTCTCTTCTTTCACCTCTGGGTATCTGGGATCAAATTCAGGTCATAAGGTGCCACAGCCAGAGACATCTTGCCAGCACGAACATTAAGATCTTACCTAAGAAAAGGTGCAGCTGTTATGTAGGAACACATTCATCTGACATTATGTGGTGATATTTTGTTTGTGCTCTAACAAATAAAGCTTGCCTGAAGATCAAAGTGTGGAGCTAGCCACACTAGTTAGCCATAGAGACCAGGTAGCGGTCACATTTAATCCCAACACTCGGGAGACAGAGGCAGACAGATCTTTGTGAGTTCGAGGCCACCTAGGCTACATGAAATTGAATCAGTCTAAAAGAGAAAGAGAAACAAGCAGTGGAGAAGGGAAATGATATGGCTGGGCAGAGAGAATATACGGCAGGAGGAGACAGAAGCTCAGGATCCAGTCTGAAGTTTCGCAGAGAAGGCATTCAGTCTGAGGATTCCTAGAGACAGGATACCCCATTCATTCTGATGATTTTGTGGGGTGAGAACTAGGAGCTGGTTGCTCTGCTTCTCTGATCTTTCAGCTTTCACCCCCTAATATCTGACTCAGGGTTTTTATTATTCAGACCAAGTATAAATTGTACTATGGAGGACAGATATCTCTCAGGAAATGAACAGCACAATGATGAAGGAAAGTGAACACACATATACTACACACACACTGCACACAGACCTGAGTGTGTGCACACTATACACACTGTGTGCACACGTGCACTGCAGAGAAGCACGCACATGCACACACACTGCACACATATACATACATTACACAGACACACATGTGCTCATTACTACACATGCATGTACATGGACACATACTGCACAGAAACACACACATGCATACACACTGCACACATACACACACATATACACACACATTACACAGACACACACTGCACACATGTGCTCATCACTGCACATACATCCACATGCACACACACTGCACAGAAACACGCACATGCACACATACACACACATATACACAGACACACACTGCACACATGTGCTCATTACTGCACATACATCCACATGCACACACGCACAGTGCACACACATGCACAGACACTGTACACACACACTACACAAAGTCATGCTGGTCAGGCTAGGGTGAGTACTTCTTAATTAACTCTGCATCCCAATTCAGGAACAGAAACAACTCCTGGACAGAAGATCTGCATTTATAAGACTGTAGTAATAGGGTCCGCGGGGCTGCATCCCCGGCACCCGGCCACCCGCACGGCTAGCTTTACCCGAAATAATTACACGGACACTGTATTCATTTAATCACTGCTTGGCCATTTCTATCTAGCCTCTTCTAGGCTAACTCTCGCACCTGGACTAGCCCATCTCTAATAATCTGCTGTAGCCCACAAGGTGGCTTACCAGGGAGATTCTAGCCTACCTCCATCCTGGGTCGGAGCTTCATCGCATGTGCCTCAGAGAGCAGAGCTCTCGCCTCTGCCCGCAAGAGTGGAGCATCTCGTGTCTCTCTGAGGCGTCTGCCCCCGAGAGAACTGTCGAGTCTGACCTCACTTCCTCTTCCGCCCAGCATTCTGCTCTCTTTACTCCTCCCTCCTGTTTTAACCTATCAGGGCAAGCAGCTTCTTTATTTAATTAACCAATGACCTTCCTCCATCATAAGACTTGCCAGTTTATAGCTGTTCTCTTTACTCTTATTTGTTTTTTGAGACAGGGTCTTGATATAATTGCTATCTAGACAAAATAACCTTAAATTGATAATCCTCCTGCCTCCACTTCCCACATGCTGGAATTATAGGCAGGGACCACCACACTCAGATTTCCTGTTATTCTTTTGAGGATGAAATTTACTGAAAATGCAAATTCTCAATTGGGCATGGTGTGCACACCTGTGATCCCAGCACTGGGAGACTGAGGCAAGAGGAGGCACAGATCTGGCCAAACAAGGGCTGTCCAAGCTAACACACTCGTCTGCTCACAGCACTTTGACACTTAGACCTAGGGTGGAACTGACATCACCATCATGAATTTACAAGCTTTCCAGCACTTCTGATGGAGAAAGACCCTAAATCCCAAAATGAGAACCTTAATCCATAACGCTAATATTATATTTTATTATGTACATGTATGTGTCTGTGTGTCTATATGTACACAAATGCCATGGCAGATGTGTGACAGTCAGGGGACAACTTGCAGGACCATGTGGTTCCTGAGGATGGGTCATCAGGTGTGGTGGCAGGGCATCTCATGGGCCCTACATACATAATTTTTATATTGCTACATACACATGCATTTCCTGCTTAAAGGAAATCCTATATAATATCATTTTTTGCTTCTTTGCTATGTTTGTGTTGCTGGGATTGTACACAGGGTTTCATATATAGTAGGTAAATGCTCTAACGCCAAGCTATCTATATATCCAGGTCTTTTTGCATCTTTTCCCCTCTCTATTATATCTCTCTCTTTGTGACAGGGGCTAAATTGCCTAAACTGGCCTTGAACTCAGAGATCCACCTGCCTCTGTCCCCTTGTTTTAAGGCGTGCACCCTCACCATCAGGCAATCACCTATTTCCTATTTAGGCTTCTGAGTTTTCACAACTGTAAATCATTATTGGAATAACTTTGTGTAGCAAGGTAGTTCAAATAGAGCAGATTCCTAAAGGAGAAGAGAGGAACTTAGAAGCATGTTGATAAGCAGTGGCTACACACGCACTGTAGAACCAACTGTCTGTCACAGAGGCAGACACAGCAGCCTCTGTTCTTGGCACCTTTTCATGAACGGTAAAGTGGTTTTTGAAAATCACCTGTTTTCTGAGCATGGTGCACATGTCTGTAAACTCACTACTGGCAGAGCTAAAGCCCCTAACAGTACTAGGGGTTCAGGAGAGAGGGTTCAGCAGGTAAAAGCATTGCCACCGAAGCCTGTCCAACCTGAGTTCGACCCCAGATTCTAAGATGGAAGGAGAGAACCAACACCCAAAAGTTGCTAACCTACATACATGTATTGTGGCATATGAGCACTTGCACTCACACATACTATAATACATAAACCAAAAAAAAAAATTTGAGCCAGGTGATGGTGGCACATGCCTTTAATCCTGGCACTCGGGAGGCAGATGCAGGCAGATCTCTGTGAGTTCGAGGCCAGCCTGGTTTACAAGAGCTAGTTCCAGGACAGGCTCCAAAGCTACAGAGAAACCTGTCTCAAAAAATCAAAGAGAGAGAGAGAGAGAGAGAGAGAGAGAGAGGAGAAGACAATGAGGATAACAAAAAGTAAGACCTCACCTGCTGTCAGAGTCCGAAGCGATCTCCTTTCTCCCTCCAAAGCGGATCTGGCACTGCAGAGAAAGAGAATGCTGAGGTCAGCTGCTAGGCTGAGACGGAGACATCACAGAACAACCCACAAGGCCTTGAGATACAGCGGGGACAGAGGCCCTGGTGCTTCAAAGGTAAGAAGACAACACTCTGGCCTCAGACTCCTCTTACAGGAAGCCTAGTCTCTCTCTTGACTCCAGGAAGTGGGCAAACTAGGCAGACAGGAGCGCAGGCCCTGCAGTTACCAGGGAGCTCTCTGGCACTGAGAACCTCCATGCCTGTGCTGATGGCTCTTCTTGACAGAGCCCCAAAGGGTTAGACTGTGTCAAATGACAGCCACCTTGTTGTGCTGAGCAGCTCTGCCAGGCTGGGTGGATGGGAAAGCTACCTGTTTAAAATCAGAGTTACGCCGGGTGGTGGTGGCCCACGCCTTTAATCCCAGCACTCGGGAGGCAGAGGCAGGCGGATCTCTGGGAGTTCGAGGCCAGCCTGGTCTACAAGAG
>NC_022014.1:12576349-12587842 GCF_000317375.1 Microtus ochrogaster | reverse complement strand
GAACGCCTTTAATCCCAGCACTCGGGAGGCAGAGGAGGCGGATCTCTGGGAGTTCGAGGCCAGCCTGGTCTACAAGAGCTAGTTCCGGGATGGGCACCAAAGCTACAGAGAAACCCTGTCTCGAAAAAAAAATCAGAGCTACAATGCTACCCTAACCATTTCAGCCATGAACCCAGTCCACATAGTCACCTCACCTTCGCCTCTGTTGTTGTTGGTTTGATCTGCTTTGTTTTGAGACAGTCTCACTCTGCATCCAATTCACAGCCAATTCTGTGACCAAATTCACAGCAATCTTGGGATTACATACATGTACACACTCCCAGCTCACTATTCCATGTTAAAGACAAAATCTTTTTTATGGGTAGCAAACTTGCATCCTATGAGACTTAGGATTAAAAACTACATACAATCAAAAAAGGATACTGTTATCAGAATTTGTGACATGCCAAGTGGTCTATTTTAATTGTAGGTAAATGATAGATAGATAAATACATTTGCTGTTTTTTGTTTTTTAAGATAAATGTCACAGTTCAACTCCTCAGAATAACCGAGAAGTTGTGACCAGAAGCCCCAACCTGCTTCTTTAGGTGCTACATGAACAGCCACTGAACTCATTCCTTCTCTTGCTGTCCTGTGTTCTGGATTAACTGCAGACCAAACTCTACCTGTGCTAACAAGTGTGATTCATCCAGCATCCCGTGCAGAGGGAGGGCCAGACTCCAGGGGAGAAGAGACGACCTTAGGCCTATAAACTCTATGACCAAAAGAAACCCGAGCAAGAAAGGGTTTATTTCATCGGACATGTCCACATCGCAATCATCACCAAGGGAAATTGGTGCAGAAAACTGAGGTAGGAAGTGAAGCAGAAGCCATGGAACACACGGCTCACTGGCTTACTCTGCCTGGCTTGCTCAGCCTTTCTTAGCACAAGGTTGACATGTGATGACAGCTAGCATTACAGTGTCAGGCAAGCCAGCATCAGCAGCCACAGCAGCGTATCAGGAAGCCAGCACAGCTGCTGGCAACAGAGGCTCAGGGCGTTTGTACTTTGGGAGTCGTAACTGCAAGGCAGCACCTCTGAAGAGCTGCCCTAAAACAAATCTGCTGGGAAATCAAATTCTGAAATGAAGACCGTCATTGCTGAAGGATAGACTTTGAAACTCCAAACCAATAACTTCCTCTATCCCTACTCTTACTGCCTTCCCTGCTCAGTCATTCCCTAAGGAAACTCTTTGTTTAGCCATTCTCTGAAATAGCTGGACTTGGTGGTACACAGCTGTAATTCCAGCAGTTGGGAGGCTGAGGTGAAAGTACAAGGCCAATGTGCGTTACTTAGGGAGTTCAAGGCCACCCTGGGTGACCTGCTGAACCTAGTCTCAAAACAAACCCAAAACCATTCCCAGACACAAAATAAAGCTGTGCACATAAAAGGGAAGAAATGACTTCTACGTTACCTTCGGACATTCACACAAAAGGCTGCTGTGTGCATTCTTACCTGCTTCACTGCGTCCAGCAGTCGCTCCAGCAGGAATTGCCTTTTGTCATCATTCTGTGACCCTGAAATGAAATGGGGTTTAATTACTTCTATTTGATAACTAGACTCTGATTAAGGCTTTCTGGCACGCAATGCCAAGCACAGTGACACAGGCTTTTACCTCCCAGTACTCAGGAGGTAAAGGCAAGAGGATCTCTGTGAGTTTGAGACCAGCCTGGTCTACATAAGCAAATTCCAGGATAGCCAGAACTACAGAGACTCTGTCTCAAAAGAGAAAAAAAAAGACTTTCTGACATTTGACATAATACATGGCTGTCCACAAACAAGCCCAGTCCTCTATTCATCTTTAACAAAGTAAGTGGACAAACTGGGCACTAACGATCTATACCACTACAATGAGGTACTACATCACAGGAAAACAGTTAAACTCAGTTTCCACAGATTGAACGTATCAGTTTCTTTGTTGTGATACTACTGATACTTTAGGGAATGTAGCAATGTCCCTGGCCTCTACTCAGTGGATACCATTAGCATGTGCGCATAGACACACACACACACATAGAAATAACCATGCCAACTGTAAAAATAATCAGGCTAGCTAAGGATAAAACAATTATATTTTATTTATTATAAGGGGGAAAACTCATGAAACAGGAAACAAGAAGTCCAATCACAGCAATGTCCTGCTGGGAAAAGATGCAGAGTGCACACGGAGGTGCACACCTTTTTACCTGGGTCCCAGTGAAGTCACGCCTTAACTAAGACCCACCTCTTCAAGATTATTGGCTAGCAATGCTTTCCCCATCACACACACACAGAGTTGGCTTCCTACATTGTCAAACATGTCCTGGAGGGTAGGGCTGCCCCTACCCATGAAGTAGCCTGTAAGTTGCCTGGAATGGCAGGCACTGTCCTTGGATGGTCTTACTACCTTTTCCCCTACTATCAGCTAGACAGGCTGGGAAACCTAGTTGCTAACTTTCTCAGCTATTGCTGACCTTACAGAGTTGGTCAATGATGTCTGGGGATGTGACCCAGTCGACAGAATGCTAGTCTAGCATGTGTGGGGTCCTGGGTTCAGCACCTCATGAACCAGAAATAGTGGACACACCAGTTATTAGAAAGTGGACACAGGATGGTCGGGAATTCAAGGTCTTCCTTAGCTACAAAAGGAGTCTGGGGTCAGCCTAGATTGATTATCTGAGACCGTGTCTTAAAAATAAACAAACATCAACAGGTTGGTCAGTAAGAAGCAAGCAAGAGTGTGCTTGGTATGCTATCCCCTGCGAAATGGCGAAGGGTGTCGCTCCTTCCTCAATCCTCATGCCTGGGTTACTTTACTACTCTGAGCCAGAGCAGTCCTTTGCCCATTGAACTACATGCCCAAAGGGAAATCCAGGAGAACCACAAAGGAGCTTCCTGGTTCCTTTGTGTGCCTGGCAGTGAGATGCTAAGTCAATACCACAAATAATTCTCATCAATCAAAAAACACATCTGTTCAAACCAAAATAGGTGCTTGGTCGGTTTGTTACAGTTAAATAAATTCCCAAATGATTCCCACTAGAACAAGGCACACGCAAATGTTTACTAAGGAGCTTTAGGGAAGGGGCCTTCAGCACCAGGTAGACCACTAACAGGTGGCATAGATGCTCAATAAGAGGCCGGGAGGCACCAATCAACAGAGTTAGGCTGTAGATAGCAATGCCACAGTCACAGAGCAGTCACTTTGAACAACAGGAACAGAACTACTCAGTGGCCTCAATCCTGGGCCACACCAGGAGGATTGTTGGAGACACGGGAATGAAAAGGTATAAAGTCATTTTCTCATATATTAGGGAGAGAAAGTGGTGCATTAGCACACGAGTAATAAACAGTGATGGAGACAGGAAAAAAACCACAACAATAAAGCAGGAAGAGAGGACCGGAAAAGCCACTACAGCCAGCACGGTGTGGGCTCTCTGCACAAGTGACATGGGAGCTGAATTCTTCATAAAGAAGAGCAGCAGCTATAGAAGGGCCCATTCCATGCAGAGCAAACAGCTAGGGGAGAGGCTGAGGCAAGACAAGCTCAGCTTCTGTGTTTCAGGATGAGAGGGCCAGGGGTAGGCATAAGAACCATCAGACAGGACTACAAGTCTCCTGGGGTTGGGGTGGGCAGGACCATCAGACAGGGCAGGAGAGCATCTAGTTGGTCATGGAGGGTGCTTCAAACCAGTCTAGCAGGCTAAGATTCTGCTTTAACCTGGGCACTAACTGGTGCAAGTGTGAGTCTGATGGAAGACATTGGCCCCTGAAGTCTGTGCTGGAATCACATCATGGTGCCTGCCTTCCTCCAAGCCGGGGGATAAAACGAAGACACTCAAGAAATAATTACTTGCTGAAAGAGGCTTTGACAGGCAGCCCTACACCGGATTCTCAGCAGACCCTCACACCCCTCGCCCCTGTGCCTCTCCTTAGCCCTCTCTTCACTTAGCAGAAGGGTCAGTTTCTG
The DNA here is from genome assembly GCF_000317375.1 of Microtus ochrogaster. Lineage (NCBI taxonomy): Eukaryota > Metazoa > Chordata > Mammalia > Rodentia > Cricetidae > Microtus > Microtus ochrogaster. Next base: position 12,583,856 of record NC_022014.1, on the reverse strand, counting down.
CTCTTCCCTCTTAACACCAAAATGGAAAGTAAAGCTTTCTTCCTTCCTTTTTCCAAGTAACAGACTCAATAACTCCTCACATTGGACAGTAGCAACTAGAAATGACAGTTTCACCCTGGAAATGCCTCTACCATGTTATTCTCATCATAACAGAAATGTATGTGACTAAAATACAATAAAAACAAATCAGGAAAAAGAAAAAGCTCTTCTACCTCCCTGGACAGGCACTCTCCTAGTCAGCCATGTGCCCAGCCACAACTACTAATTTGTGAGGAGTGGGAGCATCTGTGTGCACCACACAGGATGTGTGTATGTTTGTGTATGTGCAGGTACATGTGTGTGCATATGCATCCCGACACAAGAGTTTAGCCTCAGGTTTCATTCCTCAGGAGCTGTCCATTTGGGCTTGTTTGTTTGTTTTCCTTTTGAGCGGGGTCTCAGGTTAGGCTGGTAATCCAGGGAGCACCAGGGATCCACCTATCTCTGCCTCCCAGTCTCCAATTATGAGCATACTCCACTGCATCTGGCATTTTCACATGGGTACTAGGTTTTGAACTCAGGTCATCATGTGCCCTGCGAAACACACCCTAGAGGTTCTCAGCCTAGAAGCTCTACCTGGCAGTGATCTCTACCGTCATGAATCCCAGTGAGACGATCAGACCCAGCAGGGCACCTGTGGTCACCTTATCCCTGCACAGACTTGGGAAGAGAGTGTCCAAGACACAGGGTGCACAGGCGGCTCCATGTATCAGTAGCAGGAAGTACAGAGGAAGGCCCCTGGCTATGAAGGCAGGAACAGGCATCAGGAAGTCACAAGATGTAAGTCCTCATCCTAGCCAGGCCACTTGCTGGCCATGTGACAAGGCAGTCACTTCCCTTCTCTAGACACTGGTTGTTGTACGAGAGTGTGTGTGCCACTAGCCCTGCATTATGCAGAAAGAACCCTGCACAAACTGGCACACAGAAACATAACGTGCTCTCTCACATTCTCCAGTGACAAACCAGAGAATGCAGCACACACGCATGCATGCATCAGAGCCCAGAAGCCCTACGGCTTCCAGCACTGAAACTCCACAGGAAGAGTGTCAAGTCAACACTATCTCCTGAGCCCCAACTGTGGGCTAGGTCAATAAATGATCTACACAATCCTTGACCAAGAAGGAGAAAGGGTTCCACTCAGAGACAGAACTAAGGCTGGGGGAGAAGACATTGACACTGGCACCACACCTGTCCACAAAATACCTTGCAATAACAGCCATGTCTCAGTTACACTCCAGAGGTGAACCCTAGTCTTCCTGCTATCTCCAGGGACAGTGTAAGCTAACACCAGCTGCTAGTGAGCCAAACAAGCTTCCTTATTTCTTCTTAGATCACCATCAAAATTAAGGTCTCAAAATGAAGGGACTCCACACAGTAATAGATATGTCTAGTGCGGGAAAGGCCCTGGGTTCCATCCCCAGCACTCCACACAAGAGGTCATATGTTCACGTGATATACCACAACCCAGTTCAAACGGCACCCTATGGCCTTTCCTTGTCCCTGTCCTTAAGAGCTAATTTTAATTTAGTGTTTAAATTCCAATGGTCCCATATAAATTTTATCCCAAACTTCTGCCTGAGTCTCCACTCAAACATTATCAGGTCACATTGCCATCTTGGTGGCAGGAATGAGAAAGTGAGAGTTTGTGCTATCCTTCTCAAAAGGACAGAAAAACTCAGAGGCAGAGACAGGGGAGGTTGGGGGCAGGAGTGGGTGGCGGGTGGATGGCTCTTGAGTGATAAGAATGTTTTAGAACAGGACAGAAGTGATGGTCACTCATTATAAATGGCACTAGAATGCTCAATTTAAAATGAAGGCTAACTCTGTGTCATATTGATAAAATATTTTATGGGGCTGGGCAGTGGAGGCAGAGGCAGGAGGATCTCTGTGAGCTCAAGGCCAGCCTGGTCTACAGAACAAGTTCCAGGACAGGCTCTAAAGCAATAAAGAGAAACCCTGTATCCAAAAAAAAAATACTATGGGAAGGACTGCCACAGATAAAAGGAACAACTGGAGGACTGCCCCCAAAGGATGGAGCAGTGAGCTCCACCCCGGACCCTCTTACATACTTCTAGTTACCTGGGGAGCACCTGTCAATGTTGGGGGCCAGGGTCCTCACGGGAAAGCACATACTGCCCAGCTATGAGGATTCAAGGAACTAATGAGAGGTCTTACCCAGGAGTGGGGGTAAATAACATTCTCAGCTGGGTGGCTTCACCTCCCAGGAGTAGCCAGCAGAGGATAGAGACTTTTTTTCCTGGAGATGGGGGGAAAAAATCCAGCCCAAACCATCCAGGAACTGGCTGGGCCGTGGATGATCTTGCTGTCTGGTCCTCACTTATGTCTGTGGCATTCTGGGAAAACAGGCTGAAGATGCTGAGAATCAGTCCCTGAGCTACCTCTGGAACCAGCACTCTACAAGGAAAGGCATCCCTAGTACCCTGGAGGCTTTTTGGTTGAGTTTTTGGTTGTTTTATTTTTGCTATTGTTTGTTTTTTGAGACAGGGTCTTTCTATGTTGCACTGGCTATCTTAGAACTCACTGTGTAGATCTGTCTTGCCTCTGCTTCCCAGGTGCTGGAATTAAAGGTGCCACAATACTTGGCTCTTGCTGTTTCTAATTTTTATGGGATTTATTTTGTCTGTTTTTTTCTTATCATGGATTGGAGAAACTAGGCTTGGTGGTGAATATTTAAAAATCATAGCACTCAGTAAACTATCACAGGAGGATTGCCATGAATTTGAGGTCAGCCTCCTTCTCGTTATTAAGAGTGGTTTCTAATGCTCAGCTGCCTTGAAGTCTCCTCTGCCAACACCATTAATCCAAAACTTTTCAACTTAGCCTCAGACAGATTCTTAGAACAAGGGGGAAAAGCACACACATTCTTTACCAAAATATCACAACAATGTCTCTAGGCCAGTTACTAATATTCGTACCCCCTGAAACTCCTTGAGCTGGGCCCCACAGTCCAAATCACCCTCAGTACTGTATTCCATGCTCCTACTAGGATGGCCCAATAAGGCCCATTTAAAGCTTTCAAATTCTTTTCTAGTCCAAAGTCCACATTCTACCAACAAGCAGCATGATCTGGCCTGTCACAGCAATAGCCCAGTCCCTGGTACCAACCTCTATCTCAGTCACTGTTCTGTTGCTGTGAAGAGACACCATGACCAAGGCAACTCTTATAAAAGGAGCATTTAATTGGGGGCCGGCTTACAGTTCAGAGGGTGAGTCCATAATCATTGTAGCAGGGAATGTGGTACCAGGCAGACATGGTGCTGGAGAAATAGCTAAAAGCTACATCCTGATCAGGGGCAGAGAGAGAGAGAGAGACTAAGCCTAAAATGGGGTTTTGGGGCCTCAAAGGTCACTAACTCCTAATCCTTCTAATCCTTTCAAATTTCCTGGTGACTAAGCATTCAATGTGTGAGGCTATGGGGGCCCTGGGAGCCATTCTTATTCTTATTCAAACCACCACAGTCACTGTGGTGTTTTCCTTTTATTTATTTATTTTATTTTTTTCAGAGACAAGAGTTTCACCGCTTAGTCCTGGTTGTCCTGTAGACCAGGCCGGCCTCGAACTTAGAGATCCTCCTACCTCTGCCTCCCAAGTGCTGGTCATATATCACCCAGCTGAGCTTCTGCTTAAAAAAACATGAGAAAGAAGAAAGAGTGGAACGTCGGCTAAACAAACACAGGCACAGAAAATGGAATGGAACGTTTGGGGATGTGTCTCAGTTGGTACAGGGCTTGCCTGCCACACATGAAACATCTAAACCATGCATGTGTATACCACTGTAGGTGCACACCTGGGATCCCGCACTGTAGGTGCACACCTGGGATCCCGCACTGTAGGTGCACACCTGGGATCCCGCACTGTAGGTGCACACCTGGGATCCCACCACCGGATATTAGAGGCGGGAGAATCAGGAGTTCAAGGGTAATCTTCAGCTTCATAACAAGTTCAAGACCAGCCTAAGTCACTTGAGACTGTTTCAAATGAGAAAGATAAATAGGCTGGAGAGATGGCTCAGTAGTTAAGAGCACTGGCTACTCTTCCAGAGGACTTGGGTTTGATTCCCAGCACCCACAAGGCAGCTCACAACTGTCTGTAACTCCAGTTCAGGGTGATCTGGCACCCTCTTCTGGCCTCTGCAGGCACTAGGCATGCATGTGATACACAGACATATATGCACGAAAAACATCCATACAAAAAACATAAAATAATCTTAAAATGTAAAATAAAACCTTAAAAAGAAAAGAAAAATGAATGGGATGGGGCTAGGTAAGTTTCCCTCCTCAGGAAAAGGTGCCCAGACATGGCAGGGTGTAGGGGAGAGGGGTAAGAGAAGCACTTCTGCCAGGCATGAGGGTTCCTGGGCAAAGTGGAAATCAGAACCAGAGAAGGGGTCCCTATCTCCACAGTCTTTACGCTGCTCTCTCACTCCAAGCCCCTCCCTCAACCTCTACTACCTGAATAAAGGCATCTCTCAGCCCTTCCAGCTGCTCCGAATCAAACTTAGGCAAATCCTTTCCCATCGAGGTCTCTGTTCAGATAGATGTGCACACGTGTGCGCGCACGCACGCGCGCACACACACACACACACACACACACACACACACTGAGAGGTCTTCCTGATGCCATATGCTAGCGTTTCCTCCACACAGACAGTTTACCAGACAGACTACACACACAGCTCTAGGCCCATCAGATCCACAGGGAGCTTCAGGATGGCTCCCATGGTCAGCCAACCCTGGAATGTCCCTGGAGTGCCTCTGTGAAGGAGAGCTGTACAGACACAGTCCTACAGACTCCCTAAGCACCTCTATGCAACTGAGCCCAAAGCCAGATCAATGTTCCTAAGCATTTCCAGTACACACTCTGTAGAGTCCCATGTTGTAGACTTCAGCTTAAGCAACTTCGGCCATATTCCAGGCCAGTGTGCTGCTCAGCAATCCAGTAAAACCCATTTCCCTAAGCTGACCCTACTGCAACAGACACCAAGCTAGACAGCCCTTTGCTGAGTGGGTGATGAATGCCCTGCCAGCACTGCCAACTCACTCATAGCACTTCACAATGGTACAACTGCTTGGGTACAAACGCAGTCGGTGCCACCTCTGGGAAACCACCTCAGAGTCATAAGGCAAAGAAGGAAGGCCATCTACCCTGCACACCAATATTTGCAGCACAAAACACGGAGAAAAGAAAGAAGCGGGCAGGAGAAAGGAAGATCTAGCTAAGTCCCAAACTGTGCTACATGAAAATGATGGACTGCTGTTAGATTGTGCAGCCCATAACAGTGACCAGTATGCAGTCTCTGGAGCAAGGTTCGATCTGGAAATATTAGACATGAAAGCAAAATTAAAATTCTATTGTAATGATAAAATGAGCCACAGCACAGTCCTTCAGTTTTCTTTCATTGTCTTCATTCCAGGGTCCTTTAGACATTTTTACCTAGCCACCCTCTCTATGGTATCTCCCCCATCCCTTGAAACAGTCTCACTATATAGCCCTAGCTGGTCTGAAACTTGCTACGTAGCCAGTCTATCCTCAACTCACAGAGCTCCTTCTGCCTGGGCCTCCCAACTGCTGGGATTAAAAATGTGCGCCACCACACACAGCTTTAGCTCCAAAGGTCCAGAGTGTTAAGAACTTGACTCTTGTTAGGCAGTCAGAACCTAGACATACAGCAGCAGCAGTGGTCAGAGGCATTAGTCCGGGCCACTGATGGCAAAGATGTTACAGCCCTTCTGACACTGGAACAAGAGCATTCTACCATAATACACCAGCCCTGTGACATCATGAAGAAGAAAGATATTAATAGCCTTTGAATGAAAACCACATTTTTTTTTCCAGTCACTGTTTCAGCAGATTCTTTATTCCAAGAGCAAGTCACTCCTGGATAGGGCCCAGTCAACAGCCAAGGAGAAAACTATGACCTTCAATTTTCCAGAAAAATAAGAAATTGACAAGATATATACATATTTGAGAAAGGAAGCAGCAGTCAGACTCGGTGGTTTCTCAGGCCCTCGATTCCCCTACCTTCAAACAAGGATCTCAGCATTTTTCTAACGTGAGGGTTCCTGAGATGTTAGCTTCTGACAGACAAGAGCACCAGGGCTTCCTCATATAGTTGGACAAAAGGCAGTGCTTGAGACTAATAATAACCTCTTCTTCCCCGTAAGAGCAAACATGCTTACTACCTAGAATTCCTCAGCTCCTAGAGGCAGCAGTGGACTGTTCCTACTACTAAGTTCTCCAGGAAAGCATCTGACCACTCCCTCCCTAAGAGAGGCCCACACAGGTCTGCCAGTTAGGTCTCTTTCCTCCTGGCATGTTGGTTACTTCTACAGGCAAATGTAAATCAACAACAGCTATGTGGGATGTATATGTTAATTTGCATCGAGGCATATATTTTGCACATAACTCTATACCCTGCATGTTTTGTTTTTTCTTTTTAAGACAAAACCTCACGTAACCCAGGTTGACTTGGAACTCTGTGTGGCCCTTGAACTCCTGATCCTCCTGCCTCCACCTCCTGAGGCTGGAATTGCAGGTGTACAGCACCATGTCCAGTTACGTGGGGCTGAAGATGGAACTCAGGGTCTCATGCATGCTAGGCAGGCACTCCACCAACTGAGCCACAGTATCTTCAGCTCCATCCTGTCCTAGCAGAACATGAATTTCAATTAATGTGTACACAGTGACTTGTGTGTAAGTCTATGCTTTCCTTCTTACTATCTCTGAGGCCATAACACATGGTGTTAACACATTCCCCACCAATGGGTATGTTCATTGTTCTGGCCTGGGGATATATGTTTATCTAATTGTGTGCACCATCCAGGTGCAGTACACTTCCCCAGATATTTGCACGTAATGTTCGCAGCCTTAAACCCATCTTATCCCTGCTTCTACTCAGACATTTTAAATTCAAGAATAGAGCAGAGCTCAGTGGCTAATTTATAGGACATACAAGAAACTGGAAAGCATGTTAAGTCACATTAAAAGGAAGCAATCAGTAAAATCCTTGTGAAGAATCCACAGAACAGAAGAGCATGCTTCCTTCAAAGACAACTGCAGACAGCTTAGGGGAGGGAACGCTAAGCACGTATCCCTAAGAGGCTGAGGCAGAAGAAGCTCACGGTAGGAATATCTGGACTTTGAGGTCAGCCTAGGTTACACAGCAAAACAGTCTTCAAAAATGACACTTTGGCCGGGCGGTGGTGGCACATGCCTTTAATCCCAGCACTCGGGAGGCAGAAGCAGGCGGATCTCTGGGAGTTCGAGGCCAGCCTGGTCTACAAGAGCTAGTTCCAGGACAGGCACCAAAGCTACAGAGAAACCCTGTCTCAAAAACCAAAATAATCCAGGACAGGCACCAAAGCTACAGAGAAACCCTGTCTCAAAAAACCAAAAAAAAAAATGTGGCACCAGAGATCAAACCCACAACCTTGGGGCATACTAACC
>NC_022014.1:12575124-12575809 GCF_000317375.1 Microtus ochrogaster | reverse complement strand
CAAAAAATTGTAACCTAGTGTTGAAGGGGCAGACAGGCAGATATCTGGGCCCTGATGGCCAGTTCAGCTTAATGGGAGAGCAGAACGGTCAGTAAAAGATCTGGTCTCAAAAACAAAGGGAGAACTGGACAGTGGTGGCACTCGGGAAGCAGAGGCAAGCAGATCTCTGAGTAAAAGGCCAGCCTGGTCTACAGAGTGAGTTCTATGACAACCAGGACTGCACAAAGAAACCCTGTGTCGAAAAACAAACAAAAACCGGGGACGGGGGTGACTGAGAAAGACAGAGGTTGACCTCTGACCTACATACACACAAAGAAATTAAACCTCAAAGGATGACCTAAAAAATAAATAGGCAAGATGGGCGTGGTGGCACACGCCTTTAATCCCAGTACTGGGGAGGAAGAGGCAGGCGGATCTCTGTGAGTTCGAGACCATCCTGGTCTACACAGAGTTAGTTCCAGGACAGGCTCCAAAGCTACAAAAAAAAAAAACCCTATCTCAAAAAAATAAAAAAGAAAAAGAATATAAATAGGCAAATAAATAATTGCAGGCTCACACCTGTAATCATATGTCACTTAAGAGGTAGAGACAGGAGAATCAGGAGTTCCAGGCCTGTTTCAGCTACACAGTAAGGTCAAAGCCAGCCTGAGCAATGTAAGACCCTATCTCAATATAAGAAAGTCAG
>NC_022014.1:12573709-12574992 GCF_000317375.1 Microtus ochrogaster | reverse complement strand
AAAAAAAAAAAAAAAAAAAAGAAAGTCAGAAGACAGTTCACAGAAAAGGAGAGAACTTTTGTGAGCATACTGAGAAGAGAATTGTATCTGGAAATTACATAGGATTCTAGCTGCTCAATATTAAAAAGAAACAAATAGCTCAATTGAAAAATGGACAGACTGGGGCTGGCATGAAGACTCAGAGGTTAAGAGCACTGGTTGTGCTTCCAGAGGACCTGGGTTCAATCCCCAATATCCACATGGTAGCGCACAACTGGTTGTAACTCTAGCCCCAAGAAATCAGACACGCACTTTGGATCTCTGGGTCACGAGCCATACATGTAGTGCACACACATACATGCAGACAAAATACCCATACACATAAAATATTAAAATGAAAACGATGCCATGGATGTGATATAAACAAACATTTCTCCAGAGAAGATATACAACTGGCAACAGGCACAAGAGGCCATGCTCAGGATGACTAGTCACTAGAAAAATGCAAACCAAAACTGCAGGAAGTGTCACTTCACACCACTAGAATGAGGTTATCAAAGACTTGTGGGGACTAGAGAAACCAGACCCTTCACGGTGCCTGTGAGCAGAAAACAGATCAGCTTCCTCAGACAGCTCCATACAACCCAGCAGGACTACTCTTCCCTACCTTAACCAAAAGGAATGGAAACTAGTCCCACTTGGCAAAACTGTATGTGAGCTTCCATAGCCCCATTCTTCTAAGAGCCAAGAGCCAAGTGCAAACAACCCGAAGTCCACCCCCAGTGAGCAGACAGCAGGTGAGCAATGCCCACAGCAGAACACCACCTGGACACACCCCTGGTGAGCAGACAGCAGGTGAGCAAATGACCACGTAGAGCACCAGCTGGACACACCGCCAGTGAGCAGACAGCAGGTGAGCAAATGACCACATAGAGCACCACCTGGACACACCCCCGGTGAGCAGACAGCAGGTGAGCAATGCCCACAGCAGAGCAAGGTGAGCAAATGACCACATAGAGCACCACCTGGACACACTCCCGGTGAGCAGACAGCAGGTGAGCAATGCCCACAGCAGAGCAAGGTGAGCAAATGACCACATAGAGCACCACCTGGACACACTCCCGGTGAGCAGACAGCAGATGAGCAATGCCCACAGCAGAGCACCACCTGGACACCCCAGTGAGCAGACAAGTGAGCAAATGACCACAGAGAGCACCACCTGGACACACTCCCAGTGAGCAGACAGCAGGTGAGCAAATGACCACATAGAGAACCACCTGGACACACTCCCAGTGAGCAGACAG
>NC_022014.1:12558223-12573609 GCF_000317375.1 Microtus ochrogaster | reverse complement strand
GTGAGCAAATGACCACATAGAGAACCACCTGGACACACTCCCAGTGAGCAGACAGCAGGTGAGCAAATGACCACATAGAGCACCACCTGGACACATCCCCAGTGAGCAGACAGCAAGTGAGCAATGCCCACAGCAGAGCACCACGGGGACACAAGAAGAAATAAGCTACAGATTAGGCTGCTCCATGGAAAAATCTTGAAAACAAAAGTTTTAGTTAACAAAACTAAAAGTTTTATGGTTTCATTTGTATGAAATACAAATAGTGGGAAATCCAGAGTGACAGGTGTGTATCTCCACACTTGGGAAGTAGAGGCAAGGGGGATCAGATGTTAAAGGCTATCCTGGGCTACATAGGAAGTTCAACACCTGCTGCACTACATAAGACACTGTCTCAAAGAATATAATAAAAACAAAATCAGGAGACAGAAAAGAGATTAACTGTCTGAGACTGTGGGGAGGAGGACGAAAAGTGATTGCTAATGGCTCAGGATTTCTTTCTGGAGCAATGAAAACTTTTTAATACTGATCACAGTGAGATCTGTACAATTCTGTCACAGTACTAAAATAAACTTTTAACATCTCTTTTGCACCAAGCGGCGGTGGTGGCACACACCTTTAATCCCAGCACTTGGGAGACAGAGGTAGGTGGATCTCTGTGAGTTCAAGACCAGCCTGGTCTACAAAATGAGTTCCAGAACAGCCAGAGCTAACGCACAGAGAAACCCTGTCTGAAAAAAGCCAAAAGAAAAGAAAAAAAAAAACCTTTTCCAAAGAGATCTAAATTATTTAAAAGACAAGCCACCCTTAGATCTGGGTTTAAAATTACAATATAAAACAATCAATTATACATTTGAACATTAGACAGCTGGTGCTATTGAGGTATCACTGGTTTCTTATAGGATCACAAAATGAATTCCTTTTTAACGTGATATGAGAATACATACATATAAAGTATCTGCAGATGAAACGGCATGGCACTCAGGAGGGGGATAAGCAGTCATGGGTACAGATGAACCAGTCACCAGGAGCAACTACCAAAGCAGGGTGACAGTAGAGCTCATATACGATTATACATCGCAATGTCTTAATATCCTTTGTTTTTCTTTTTCATTACACCATGTATCACAGGCTAACCTAGAATTTGATCTATAGACCTGGCTGGTTTAAAGCTTGTAGTAATCCTCCTGCCTCTGCCTCTTGAGTGCTGGGAGGGCTGCAATTACAGACATGAGCCACTATCACACACCTGGCATGAAAATTCTCCTTGAAAAGAGAAGGAAATTCCTCCGGCACTTAAAAATTCAACATGCAAGCCGGGCGGTGGTGGCACACGCCTTTAATCCCAGCACTCGGGAGGCAGAGGCAGGCGGATCTCTGTGAGTTCGAGACCAGCCTGGTGTACAAGAGCTAGTTCCAGGACAGGCTCCAAAACCACAGAGAAACCCTGTCTCAAAAAACCAAAAAAAAAAAAATCAACATGCATCAATCATCAATCCCACGGCATGGGGCGGGGCCACTTTCAACCACAGTCTTCTAGAAACAAAAATACTCCGAGCTTGGATACAGTATGGAGCACGTGGTTAGCAGGTTAGGGCGTGGGTTTGACCTCCAGACCCTCCCGCCCTCAATGGATCGCTTCTGAATCAATGACAATATTTCAAAACGGAATGAACTCCAAATCCAGGCTAGGATACGGCTATGGACCCTCGACATTGCACTTAGTTACAAACAACAAAAGCAAAGGATCTCTAGGAAACACGCAGTAGGACAACCCGGATGCGGCCTGCAGGAGGCTCCTGTTGCAGTCTCCTTTTGCATGTGATTTATTTGGCTTTAGACTTAATGGTTTTTTTTTAACTTCCTGAAACTTTTCTTGAATTTCTATTACATTTTTATTTATTTATTTAGTGTGTACACAAGTACGCCACAGTGTTTCTGTGGAGGTCAGAGGACAACCTGCGGGAGTCAGGTCTCTCCTTCCACCACCTGGGGCCCAGCGTTATAACTCAGGTTATCAGTTGGCTGCAAAAGCTTGTGTCCGAGTTTGACACTAAGTGTCTCCTTGAAAGATAAACTGATCAATTTCCTTTGGTTTCTCAGTCTCCATCCCTCCTCCAATGAAAGCACAAGCATTTTCTCGGTAGAATCTGAGGCAGGGCAAGCCTTCTGGTCACATTGAAAGGACAAGGTGAGGACTAAAGCGACTTCAGTGGGAGGACGGGGGCTCAGCGCCTACGAGGCTCTGGGCTCACCCTCAGCCTCACCAAGAATTTCAGAGTGCCTGGTTCCCACTGTTGTCCCAGACGGGCCAGGAAGCGGACCTGTCCACAATCCCCACTCCACCTTTATGGAAACACTAACGGTGAGCAACCTCCAGCCATTACTAGTCTAGAAGGCAGATGCTATCCCTAACATACACTGGCTGGAGACGACTCAGTCAAGAAAGCATGGGGGCCTGAGTCAGGATTCCCAGCCCCATGGGTAAAGCCTGGCATGTAGAGTGTGCTTCTAAGTTCAGCACTGGTGGACTGGGGCAGAGACAGGAGGACTGCTGAGACTCTAGGACCAGACAGTCTAGCTGGAATGGTGAGCTCTGGGACCAATCAACAAACAGGAAGAAAGCAAGAGAGAAACATCCAAAGTCGATTTCTGGCCCTCCTACACATGTGCACAGGCAAACACACCTGTACACCCACACACGTGCATACACACACTAAATTAATTAGCTAAAATTATACAGCTTTATGTGATAGAGCCAGGATTTGAACCCAATATGTTGGGCTCCATCCCTTCTTGGTGACTGCCAGCTCACATCTTTGCTGTGTATCATTAACATTCAAGGACCTGAAACCTTAATTAGACCCAATGATTTGCTTTGGCAGATCAAGTAAAGTTCCTCCACCAGGAAAACCCCTCCATCAGCCTGCAATAAGACCACTAGTTCTTATCATAAACCTTGCTCTTGGAGAACAAAAAGGATCTAATATCCTTTTACAAGTGCACACAAATAACTTCAAAGCTAAAACTAAAGACTCTCCTTTACCCCAACACCCTGTCCGCCCCTGAAACATCTGAATGAAAGGCCAGGAAGGGACAAGGAGTGGGGGCTCTAACTGCAGTGAGCAAAACTGCCGGAATACAGATCCCTGTGTCCAGCAAGAGAGTCAACAGCCGAGACGACGCTTTCCGAGTCACTCCCATCTCTCCATACAACACCCAGGAATGACTTAGCACCAAACTGCAGCAGGACTTCAGAGGGAAGCAAGGATGGGGACAGACTCAGACTCAGGGGACTAAACTTCGGTATCACTGGGCACGTGCCGTCCACACCCATCTCCCTCTGACTTCCAGCCTCCCCACCCGCACCACCTCCCCCGCTCGTGGTACTGGCTTGGGCAAGGCATCAGTCCCATGCAGGTTCAGCATTGGGCAAGAAGGGAAGGGTTTTAGGACACAACCAGAGACCTCAAACGATGAACTGGGGGAAGAAATGGAGAGAGCTGGAGCATGAACCACTGCCCAAATACAAAAGGCACAGTCGGGAGAGTTAAGCTGCGAGACTAATGGGTCGGCTCTGAGGACCTAGGTACTGAGAATAAGAGGGACGGAAGACAAAGCGGCCGCAACACGCCCTCAGGAGACCTGGAGCGGCTGCTCTGGTTTGCTGTCGACAGGGGTTCGGGCCAGCAAACCCACGGTAGAGAGAGGCTCTTTGCCTTGGAGAAAGAGTAGTCATTGGACCGGAGAATGACTGAAAACCAGGCGCCGGTAACTGAAGCTGGGTCCCAGGAGGGTGACGGAAGAAGAGGGGCTGAGGCACGCACTAGAGAGCTGAGAGTCCAGGGTGTGGAAACCTGCCAAGGGGATCAGCGGGCTGGGAGGTCTAGGAGGGACTAAGGAGCAAGCTCTGCTCTAGGAGTTGGCTGTCAATGAAGGGGCGAAGGGACAGGAGCGCCAACCCCGGGAAAGTGTGCAGAAGACCCAGGGCCAGGGCTCCGGAGCCTGCGAACGACCCCGCGGGAGTCCGCAGGGTGTGGGGACACAGGGCCCGGAGCGTGCGGCTGCAGCGGCACCACCGGGCGGGTGACAACGGCGGCGCCGCCACTCACCGCTCATGTTGCCGCTCCCGGGGCCGCTGTCTGCCGTACCGCCGCAGCCACCGCCGCGTCTGCAGCCGCCGAGCTCCACACAGGCCGGGTGAGCGCGCGCCCCTCCCGCTGGCCCCGCCCAGGAAGCACGGACCCTCCGAGGGCCCGCCTCCCGACCCGGAACCAAAATACCCTCACGCGTCGAGGCCCGAGGGTGGCGGGGTGGAGACCCGGGATTTGACGGGATAAACGCCTCCCCATCCCTGAGCCAGGAAAAAGACATCAGTCTAAATTGTAGTCGGGACAAGGATGCGGATAATCACACTGAGAGCCTGGAATAGTGATGCAAGTCTGTCAAACCAGCCCTCGGGAGAAGGCTGATCCAGAGTTCAAGGTCATCCTTGTGAGTTCCAGACTGAGACCCTGTCTCAAAGAGTTGAGGGGGGAGACGTAGAGTAGTGGACCCCAGAGCCTGGTGGCACAGGCTTTAATCCCAGCATTCAAGGCCGAGAAGGGGCCTGAGCTACAGCGTGGTAGAGCACGTTCCTTACTTTCAGATGTATCGTGGTTAAGGCCCTAGGTTCAATCTCCAACGTCAGAGAGACTGTGTGTGTGATGGGCCAACGTAGAAGATAAGCAGTCCCAGAAGGTCTCACTTTTAGGCCAAGCTCAGGATAGGTATTCCAGAAGGAACAGGTCAAATTCCTTACCAGTAGGGGTTGGTTGGAGCACAGGATGAGTGAGAAGTGGGGTTGAGAAGGAGGATCTTTTAAGATAGGGGAGCCCTTTTGTAGGCAGGAACGTTTGCTTTCAGACTGCCTGCCTGTTGCTGAATGGGAAAAGAGAAGGCCATGGCAAGACTTTAAGCTGAGCGATGCAATCAGAAATGGACTTTAAGAAAACTTCACGGCAAAATCTCTTGAGTAAATTGGGAGCATGGGGGGTCACCGGAGAGGGTAGAAGTGGAGAGGGGAGGAAGGGAGGGGACTGGAGAAAAATGTATAGCTCAATAAAAACAATAAAAAAAAAAAAAGGAAAACTTCACGGGCTGGGGAGATGGCTTGGCGGTTAAGAGCAGTGGCTGCTGCTCTTTCAGAGGACCTGGGTTCAATTCCCAGCACCATGTGGCAGCTCACAGCTGTTGTAAACCCAGTTCCAGGGGACAACGCCCTCACACAGACGTACACGCAGGCAAAACAGCAATGCACAAAATAAATAAATTATTAAAGAAAACTTCACTTGCACTTGCTTTAACCCCAGCACTCATCAGGTGGAGACTCAGAGGGAACTTGTTTCAAAGAGAGAAGTCAACTTTCTAGAATGAGAGTGGATTGTAATGGGGCTGGGGAGAATGGCCGCGATAGGGTGCCATTCGGGAGGGGAGTGTGATCGATGTCCAGTGACACTGCAGGTGACAGTGAGCAAGGAAGGCTGGGTGCTGTGAGAACACAAGTATTACGTTCACAGCATCGGGGAAGTTCAGGGTTTGAGCCAAGTGATAGCACACGCCTTTAATTCCAGCACTCGGGAGGCAGAGGCAGGGGAGTTTCTGTTAGTTCCCAGCCAGCCTGGTCTACAGAACAAGTTCCAGGACAGGTAGGGCTGTTACATAGAGAAACCCTGTTTTGAAAAAACAAAAAAATGAAATAAAATAAAAAGCTGGGCTTGAAACACTATTTTTCTCCTGTTGGGTATGAGCCTGAGGCTGGAGTCATCCACTCTCTGTCAGAAATATAAAAATAATAAAGAGCTAGCTAGAGGCTGTAGCTCAGTGGGCAAACACAAGTGTGAGGCCCTGGATTTGATTCTCAGTGATACAATGGGAAAAGAGGTGACTAAGCCTTGGAACTTGGAAGTCCTGGTGAAATTTCACATGGCTTTAACTAATCTTCCATCTGCAAGGGCACAGCCAGAAAGCTCTCAGCAGATGCTAGCCTCTTCATATTGAGCTTTCCAGCCTCCACAGCAGGCACACGGATGGGGGTGGGGGAAGGTCATGAATACCTGTAACTCCATGCCTGAGGCTGGAGCAGGAGAATCAGGAGCTCAAGGCTAGCTTATAAAGGAAGACACATTGTAGTCCTTTATATATTCCCAAACCTCAAATGTCCTGTGACAGTTCCACAGAATAACTCACTAGCTTTTACCCTGCTCTGATTCAGTGTCTGTCTCCCTCCCTCCCTCCCCCACCTCTGTGTGTGTGTGTGTGTGTGTGTGTGTGTGTGTGTGTGTGTGTGTGGTGTAAGCTGGAAGCTTAACCTGGGACCTTGAATATAGTAGGTGAGTATTCCACCACTAAGCCCTGTCAGCAACTGTACGATGGAGATAATGATTGTCTGTCTTCCTTATAGGATTCTGTGTGAAAGGACTTGAAGCAGTCTCTGGCACCATTATGCCTACATAAGTGATCATACGCTGTGCTTGAGCCAAAAACAGTAACAGGTTCCTGCTTGTCGCAGTTAGCAATGGCACATGGTTTGTGTAAGCATACTAATGTCTGCTGCTGCCGTAAGCTGGGGACCTAGAGAACCTGTGCACTGCACACTGAAATGGCCTGGCTTCTCCTATTTACCAAAACACATGGGATAACCTTGCTTCCTTTGGCCGTCAGGAAAACCCAGTTTGTCTTGAAATACACCACATCGTGGGTGACTCCATAGAAACATGACACTCTAGGGCCTATAAAGGTTTTTTTTGTTTGTTTTGTTTTGTTTTGTTTGTTTTTTAAGAGAGATGAACCTTCAATCAAAACCAAGGACTCTTCCGCAGTTAAAGTCCCAATGATAAGATGGGGGAATGGGTCTCCTGTAAAGAGTTTATGAAAGGACAATAGGCTATATCCCAGCTGATAAACATCCTCAAGACATGAAACGCCTCATCTCTCCCTCTGACAGCTCTCAGAGTGGCTCTATACCACACAGAGCTTCATTCTCCAGAATGAATTGCCTTCTCCATCCCTGTGACACTTCCCGAAGCAGTTGACATATTCTTGCCATAATCACTTGTTTTCGTGGTGACGAGAATGGTTGCGCCCTCCTCCATGGCTGGAAGTGGAAAGTGGTCAGAATCAACCTTCGGGATGCTCTCGGCACAGTCCTCACAGGTGCATTCCTCCACCGTATACTCCAGGCTTCGGGGAAAAATCCTTACGTCATCAGCCCTGCTCTTCATCAGGTCAGAATTGGCCGTGTCCGGTAGAACGGATCCTGATGGTACAGACACAGACATCACCTGAAGGTCAGCGGTACTGTCACAGCGTGCATGGCCCTGAGGCAGATGGCTGTTTTGGGTATATGAACTTTTTACATCTTGTCTTAAGTTAACCCATTTAAAACTCAGATTTCACATGAGATTATACGGACTCTATAAAGACAACAGAAGGGACACAGAGACAATGGGCTGGATTCAAAGACAGCCCCTGCTATCTCCAAACAGGTGGAGAGTACCCTTGTTGGCAAAGCCACAAACAGGGTCAGTCCATATACCTATTATCCACTTGGCTTTTGCAAGTTCTGAGGCTTTGACCTCATCTTACACAGGAAATTAGCATATGTCACAGCACGTCAGAGTCAGCCTGTGAGTGATGTTTCGGAATACAGAAGCAAAGGTGACACACCTGTAACCCCAGCCACTCAGGGAAGTAAGGCAGAGAGAGTTTGGAGCCAGCATATTCAAGAAAGGCCCTGAGTTCAATTCTAATATAAGATGGGGGAAGAATATAGAAGGAATTTTTTTAGCTAATCTATTGTGGTGGGAGGAGTCATATCACAGTGCACCTGTGAACATCACAACCACTTATGGGAGTGGATCCAACTCAGCCTCACATGCTTGGTGGCAAGTACCTCCATCCTTCAGGTGTGTTCTGTGGCCTAGTTTTTCTGACATGACATCTTATGGAGCATTTTTCAGTACATTAATTTGTGGAGGGAGGGGGACAGGATCTTATTCTGTAGCCCAAGTTAGCCTAGAACTCACTGTAGCCCAGGCTGGCCTCCTCATTTTATTCTATAATGTATGTGAGTGTTTGCTGTCTGTAGGTATATGTACCATGTATACTCCTGGCGCAGAAGTGCTGAGTTCCCTGGAACTGAAGTTACAAAAGGTTGTGAGCTGCCATGTGGATGCTGGAAACCAAACTGTGATCCTCTGTAAAAGCAGCAAGTGCTCTTAGCCTCTGAGCCATCTCTCCAGCCTGTGGCCTCAGACTGTTGGTGACCCTTCTGCTTGCTTCAGCCTCCAGGGAACTGATGTGTACAGGTGAGGGTCACACTCCTGGATAATTGATTTGAAAATGAATTTCCTTCGATCCCATAGATTAATTCCCAGTTTGTCTCCACTGCACATCTGTGCAGAATGAGTTTTCAAAAGCACTTATTGTGCCTGGTGCTGGTGGTGCATGACTTTAATCCCAGCACCTGAGAGGCAGAGGCAGGCTAATCTCTGAGTTCAAGACCAGCCAGGTCAACAGAGCTGACAGGACAGTCAGGGCTACACAGGAAAACCTTGCCTTGAAAAACAAACAAACAAAGGACTTTTTATACAAGCTTGAGTTCAGATTCTCAGAACCCATATCAAAAAATGGGGTGTGAGCTGGGTGGTGGTGGTGCACGCCTTTAATCCCAGCACTTTGGAGGCAGAGGCAGGCAGACCTCTGTGAGTTCAAGGCCAGCCTGGTCTACAAGAGCTAGTTCCAGGACAGGCTCCAAAAGCTACAAAGAAACCCTGTCTCAAAAAACAAAAATAAAAATAAAAATAAATGGGGTGTGACAGCCAGGCAGTGGTGTCACACCTTTCATCCCAACACTTGGGAGGCAGAGGCAGGCAGACATCTATGAGATCAAGGCCAGCTGGTTACAAAGCCAGTTCCAGAACAGCCAGGGCTACACAGAGAAACCCTATCTCAAAAGAAAAAAAAATGGGGTGTGGCAGCAGGCATCTGTAGTGCCAGATTTTTAGTGAGGTTAGAGACAAGAGACAGGAGAATCGCCCCAGAAGCTTGAAGGCCGGCTCGCTGTCCTGGAGAATGAGTCAAAGTATGAGAAACGAGACGGACCCTGCCTCAAAGTGGGATGCGAAATGACTCCTAAAAATTGTCCTCTGACCTCCACACGTGCTGTGACCTGCACTCTCTCACACAAAAGATTAAGCTTCTGCTTCCCAACATTCCACAGCAACTTTTTCATCCAGGCGCCTGGAGAAATGGCTTAGCCACTAAAAGCACTGTCTGCTCTTGCAGAGAACGTGGGTTTGATTCCCAGTGCTCACTTGGTAACTCACAACTGTCTGTAACTTAGGTCCCAGAGTACTCTGAGGCTTCTGAAGGCAAAGTACACATGTGGTACACATATGAGGCAAAACACCCATATACATAAAATAGATAAATAACAAAAGCACCTCATTCGGAGTTGCTCTAGAAACACACTAAACACGGGAAGAAAGCTTGCCTGACCTCACTTCCATGTGTACGTAAAGATGCTGCTTACAGAACCACAGGATGGTGGTTAGCAGATGCAAGGAGGTAGAGAAAAGAGAAGCAGAG
The DNA here is from genome assembly GCF_000317375.1 of Microtus ochrogaster. Classification (NCBI taxonomy): domain Eukaryota; kingdom Metazoa; phylum Chordata; class Mammalia; order Rodentia; family Cricetidae; genus Microtus; species Microtus ochrogaster. The sequence goes on along the minus strand of NC_022014.1, from coordinate 12,563,982 downwards.
GCTCGAAAGGCCAGAGCTGCAATTCCAGCAGATGAGGATGAGTCAGCCTGTGTCTAGATGACCAGGTGACATGGTGCTGCAAGCAGCAGAGCATAGGGTCCAGCCAGCCCCACCACTCAGAAGAGTACTGAGGGCTGGCCCATCACCCAAAACAGTCAACTCTGTAAAGATGTGAATATGTTGTTTTTGTTTTTTTTTAAAGATTTATTTATTTATTATGTATACAACATTCTGCCTTGATGTATGCCCACATGCCAGAGGAGGGCGCCAGATCTCAGTACAGATGGTTGTAAGCCACCATGTGGTTGCTGGAAATTGAACTCAGGACCTCTGGAAGAGTAGCCAGTGCACTTAACCTCTGAGCCATCTCTCCAGCTTCCTGGATATGTTGTTTCACTGTTTCCCTATGTGTCTGTAGTCAGAACATTGTATCATGTACTTTACATATGTGCAGTTTGTATGTTAAAAAATTTTGACGGGACGGGCGGTGGTGGCACATGCCTTTAATCCCAGCACTTGGGAGGCAGAGGCAGGTGGATCTCTGGGAGTTCGAGGCCAGCCTGGTCTACAAGAGCTAGTTCCGGGACGGGCACCAAAGCTACAGAGAAACCCTGTCTCGAAAAACCAAAAAAAAAAAAAATTGACGGGCAGTGGTGGCACATGCCTTTAATCCCAGAAACAGGCATATCCCTGGGTTCAAGGCCAACCTGATCTACAATTCTAGTTCCAGGACAGCCAGGGCTACACAGAAAAACCCTGTCCAAAAAAAAAAATTCATAACTGAAAAGCTGACTCGGTGGTTAAGAGCCAGGATTGCTTCCCTAGCAACCACCTGTAACTCCTACTACAATGGGTTCTGGTGCTCTGCTCTGACATGCAGAGGAGTGCCTGGATATATATACATATATGTGTGTGTGTGCACATATATCTATATGTATGTATGTATGTATATATATATATATATATATACACACACTCACATACATAAAGCCACTCTCAGACACACACATATACATATAACTAAAAACAATTAAAATTCAGTCTCTTACCTACTGACCACATGGAGGACGGAGTGAATTACCCACCGCTCCACCTGCACTGGAAAGCACTGGGGTAGATGTTTTGCACTTTGTGCACAGAAACCAAATGCATAAAGAAGCAGGACAAGGGCTCAGAAGATGGCTTAGTGGTATAAGAACTTGCAAGCCAGAGGACCTGAGTTTAAAATCTCTAATACTCTGGTAACAAGTACATGCCTGTAACCTCCTAATGGCAGAGGTGATATCATAGCTACAACATAATTCAGTCCATTGAGAGAGCCTGTCTTTTTTTTTTTTTTTTGAGACAGGGTTTCTCTAGCTTTGGTGCCTTTCCTGGAACTAGCTCTTGTAGACCAGGCTAGCCTCGAACTCACAGAGATTTGCCTGCCTCTGCCTCCCAAGTGCTGGGAGGGACTAAAGACATATGCCACCACCATCTGGCCAGAGAGCCTATCTTGTGGCAACAAGGTGAAAAGCAATAGAAGAAGACACCTGATGCCCTGCTCCGACCTCACGAGCAAGTGCACACTCACATGCATGCACCACACACACCAAAAGAAAAAATAGTTAATTAAAAGATGCGGGCCAATGGCCTCTATGTGTCTGAGAATCAGATCGTGGGGAACGGTGCTATAAAAACAGTTTTAGCTGAGAGGTTCTCGGGTGGAGTATTTGCTTCTCTGAGATTGGTACACTGTTCCCTAGTAATTATTTTTGAGATGGCTAGTGAAACCAGGAGCAACTGGTTATTCATTTCTAGTATTTTAGGCAGTAAAATGTTCACAGTGCTTTTAATTGCGTTAAAAGCATGACCAGGGATCTTGCCAAATACACCTAGCCTAAGAGTGCCTGGCTCTCAGTGTGCGAGAGCAGAGTATCTCATCAGTGTGCTAACTTCAGTCAAAAACACTTTCCAAGGAAGCCTCCAGAGCAATTACCAAGAGAAGAACTGGGGAGACGTGGGCATCCGAAGGAGAGCGGCAAAGTAACTGCCAATGCCAGGATTTCTCTGTTGTTTGTTTGTTTGGGAGGGCAGTGGCGGCTGTTTTTATATTTTTGTTTTTAGACATGGTCTCATGTAGCCCAAGCTGACCTCAAAGTCAACATGTAACTGAAGATGACTTTGACTCCCTGATCCTCCTGCCTACACTACTCAGGTGCTAAGATGACAGGCATCTGCCACCACACCCAGCTCAAAATTTCAACTGTCCACTAACACATTTGAAAGTGCTGTAACCAAAAAGAAAAAAGAAAAAAAAGGCCAATGTTAAAAAAGGAAAAGGAAATGAAACTTGGAAGAACCACCCCTACAGAAATAGATTTCAGAGTCACCATCAGACTGACCTGGGTTTTGAAGTTTGTCCTTCAGTGCTTCAGAGTTCATCTTCCTCAGCAAGAATGTGAGTGTAAAAAGAGCCAGAGAAACAGTCAAGGTCAAGCCCAAGAAGGTCCAGAGAACAATATGTATCCCTTTCATCGAGCTGGTCATGCCTTTAGTAAAAGATTTGTCAAAGAGACACGAAGCCAGAGTTCATCATTCACATCAAGTATGAATTTTCCAACACTCCCCTATTGCATATTCATGAATACCTTACTTGGTGGGGGGTGTTTATTGAGACCAAATCTCAAGTAGCCCAGGCTGGCCTCTGACTCATGAGTCTCCACTTCCTATGCAAGTGCTGGGATTACAGAACCGCAGCACTGTGGCCATATGCACTGCTGGGGACAGAGGCCAGCGCTGTGTGCCAGCCAGGCACTCTACCAGGTCCTCTACAGCATGGCTCCTTTTGTTGTCTTTGAGACAGAATCTCACTTTAACCCAAGCTGCTGAGGAATTCACTGTGTAGTCCAGGCTAATCTTAAATTTGTGTGGTTCGCAGCCTGTGATTCAAGACCACTTGGGGTTGTTGAATAACTCTTTCACAGAGCTTACATATTAGGTATTGACATTAGGATTCATAACTAGCAAAATTACAGTTATAAAGTAGCCACAAAATAATCTTATGGTTGGGCTCACCACACCATGAGGAATTGTATTAATGTGTTGAAGCATTAGGAAAGTTGAGAAACAGTGAATTAGAAGCCGGTATCGCCCAACCCTGAATTCACCACCATTGACTTTAAATTCTAAATACCATTAATTAAGGCTTGATGAAATCTTCCTCACTAATGGTACCAGATAAAGTTGAGTTTGGTTCTGAATAATTCTTTTGCTCCATGAGACATTTAAATCATTGCTTGATTTCTGATTTTGATTCAGGGTGAAAAAAATCTCCCCACCCTCTCCATAGCTTTTATTCTCTGGTAGATAAACAGGCACTATCACGATATCACGAATGCCTCCCAACAAGAAGCACTTATTGAAGAGTCTCACTTACTTGGATTGCAGTAAGGCTGACAGGGTACAGGAGGGTTGGAACATCGAAGGTGGCAAGGTTTGCAAGCATGCAGCAGACTGTCAAAATATTCACTGTGGAAGCACTGCTGAGCCATGTGCGACTCGATCACTGAAAGAAACGGAAAGAGCAGATAGAACAGCCCGGAGGACAAGCAAATTCCTAGTCAGGGTTCCCTGTGAACAGCGATCAGGGACGTTGAGGGGAAGGAATGACCCCCACCTTGCTGGTTCCTCTGAGGACCGCGGGTATTGTGGCGAGGGATTTGAACACCTCTCTGGCCCTCTGTCTCTAAGAACCTTGGGTGGAGCAGTGGGGTGGTAGATCACAGCAAACCGCACCCTGAAACAGAGACTGCCTATTTATAGAGGAAATCTCCCATCCAGGTGACAGTTGCACAACGTGAGCAGGCTTAGGGCATCAAGCAGAAAGTACGGTAGCTGTTTAGGGATCCTCTATTTGTGGGCTGTGCCGTGTGACAGGAGACGGACGAAATGAGAGCTGTGTCCCTTCCACACTTAGAGTCAACAGGGAAGGTAGACCATAGCCTGTAGCTGGAGGGTGGTAGTGACTGACAGAAAGGAAGTCGGAGGGAGGAGCCAGTCAAATATGACTACCAGTTATGCTTTGACATCTGGGATTAAAGCAAGAGGCTTGAAAGAAAGGTTGTTTGGGGGCATTATGTCACGTCAGTAAAAGCCATCCCAGCTGGTTGTGGTGACGCGTGCCTTTAATCCCAGCACTCTAGAGGAGAGGTAGACAAATCTCTGAGTTTGAGGCCAGTCTCACCTCGAGGGTTACATAGAGAAACCCTGTCTCAAAAACAAAGTAAAACAGCAACCCAGTATATATCCATGAAAAGAAACGAGCCTTTACCATCCTCCAGAAAATGTGTAGGGCTTAGATTGATGACTTATGCACATACGTCATATCCTATATGATCCTGTAATGTCAGGGTTAAGGATTCAAGATTGAGTGTCATTGTGGTACATGCCAATAGTACCACCACTTATGAGGCTAGGACAAGAGGGTCTAAAGTTGAAAGCCAGCCTGGGGTACACAGCAAGATCCAGTCTCAAAAATAAAAATTTTAATTGAAGCTGGGCACGGTGTCTATAGTCACAGCTACCTGGGATGTAGAAGGTAGCGAATCCAAGGCCGACATGAACTACACTGTAGCAACCTTGTCATAAAACTGCATGATGAGGTGCAGAAGATGTTTCAGCAGTTGCTCTGGTTATTCTTCCAAAGGACCTGGGTTTGATTTTCAGCACCTATGTGGAGTTTCACAACCAACCATCTGTAACTCAAGTCCCAGGGGATCCAGTGCACTCGCCTGACCTCATGGGCACCAGGCACACACATGGTGCACAGATACACATCTGGACAAAACACCCATACATATAAATGCATTTTTAAAAATACATGATTGGGCCAAGTGGTGGTGGCACATACCTTTAATCCCAGCACTTTGGTGGCAGAGGCAGGAGAATCTCTGTGAGTCTGAAGCCAGCCTGGTCTTCAGAGTAAATTCCGGGACAACCAGAGTTAACAGAGAAACCCCATCTCAAAAATCCTAAATAAATACATGATTGGATCCATACCAATCCTGGAAACTTAAGGGTTTGTGTGGCTTGCTTGTTCCAGCCTGGATAAATACCATGTGAACAGAATCTTATATAGTAAGCCTGGAAAGATGCCTCGGTGGATAAGAACACTTTCTGGGCCATCATGAGAAGTGGAGTTGGAATCCTAGTGCCCACATAGCAAGTTGGATATCCAGTGTAGATTATAGCACCATCTGGGACCTGCAGTTTTACAGCCAGGTTGAGAAAATAAGGGCCTCAGCTAGAGGAGAGTTCTTGTCTCAAAGGAGTAGGAAAGAGTTCTAATAAAAGACAGCTGGCACCTGTCCTGCAGTACACACAGGTGCATGCACCAGCACACACATGCATAAACAGAGACATACACAAATTAAATATATAAACCTTTTTTAAAGTTTAAGTGTCAACATTGCATGGTAGCACATGCCTATAATCCCAGCCTCCAGGAAACAGGTAAGCAGATCTCTGTGAGTTCAAGGCCACCCTTGTCTACATATCAAGTTCCAGGACAGCCTGTCTCAAAACACTACTAATGTCACCAATTTTAATACATTTCTATAAGCCAAACAAAATCTGTGTTCCATTGTTGACATTTTTTTTTTTTGCAGTATTTTTTTTTCGAGACAGAGTTTCTCTGTGGCTTTGGAGCCTGTCCTGGAACTAGCTCTGTAGACCAGGCTGGTCTCGAACTCACAGAGATCCGCCTGCCTCTGCCTCCC
>NC_022014.1:12532023-12550302 GCF_000317375.1 Microtus ochrogaster | reverse complement strand
AGGAGGGGAGAAGGATGGGAGGAGGGGGAGGGAAATGGGAGGCTGGGAGGAGGCGGAAACTTGTTTTTTTTCCTTTTCTCAATAAAAAAAAAGAGAGAGAGACCACGCCCAAGTGGGCTGGTATCTTAAAGGCTATTGGCTGAAGGAGTGGAAGTAGCTCCCACAGCAAGAATCACTTCGTTTGGTTGTTTGGTTGGTTGGTTTTGGTTTTTTCAGACAGGGTTTCTCTATGTAGCCCTGGTTTGTTTGTTTTTATTTTTGTTTGTTATCAGTTTGTTTCTGTGTTTTGACTTCTGAAACAGAATCTCATACTTATATGACCCAGGCTGGCCTCAAACTCATGACAATCTTCCTGCCTCAGCCTCCCACACCTGAGATTACAGATGGTGTACACCTGCACACTCAGTACTTGGGGGATGGAGAGAGGAGGTTTTGGCTTCAAAACCAGTGTTGTCTCATCACATAGCAAGATGAGGTAGGCAGGGACAAAGCCCACATTCTTAGAACAATTCTTTCTGTGGTGGGTACTGATGGGGGTGAGGCTTGACTTGTTATTGATTACAGATGTTTCCTCTCCCACCCAGGTCCTTATTATTCATTATAGATGTTTCCTCTCCCACCCAGGTCCTTGTTATTGATTATAGATGTTTCCTCTCTCACCCAGGTCCTTGTTATTGATTATAGATGTTTCCTCTCCACCCAGGTCCTGTTTTTCCCTCCCCTCCTCACTGGTGTTGGACCTGCATTGAGATCTGAAGACTACTTCCCTTTCAGTGCCCCCTCCCTTCATCCTTCCATGACTATCCTTCATCGCAGTCCAGCTCCATCTCGGCACCTGCTCCTTGCAGAACCATCTTGGTAAGGGGTCTCTTCTTTTTTTTCTTAATTGATTTTTATTGATCTCTACATTTTCTCTGCTCTGTTCTTACCCCTTACCTCTTTCCACTTTCGACTTTAGCCTGTTTTCTCCTTAGTGGCATCTTCAGGACTCCATCTACTTTATGTGCTTTTATGCTTTTGTTTGATGGAGACCAGGTGTCACTGTGTAGCCCAAGCTAATCTCAAACCCACTCTGGAGCCCAGCTCATAAGCCTCCCAAGTTTAAGCTATAAGCCTGTGTCATTGAGCCCAACTGTTACTTTAATGTTATTTTTACATTGATTGATTGATTGATTGTGTGTGTGTGTGTGTGTACATGCTTATAACCCCCGGGGCATATGAAGATGAGTGGACAATTTGCAGGAGTCTCTCTCCTTTTACTAAGTGGGCTCCAGAGGTTGAATTCAGCTCCTTGGGTTTGGTGGCAAGTGCCACTGGGCCACCTCACCAGCCCCAGTTTAGTGTTTAGACGCATGTGGTAGGAAGCATGTGTGAAAGACAGTCGCTGCTGTGCCATGGTGCCTGCAGGGTCTTGTGCGTAGCAGATGTGAGCAACACCAGATGGAAGGGGTTCTCAGCTCCTCAGATTACCGACATGGCTCTCAGCACGCTTTCCTGTGGGACTGATGTTTACAGTGGGGGAAAGAAGGGGAGAAGTCAGTGATTAAAAAAGAAAAGCGAACTTCCCCGATATAGCTTCCCTCCTAATTGGGAACAATAGAGGCATGTTGGAGATCAAAATGAAGCCACTTTGAAAAATTCGAACGGGCTAATAGAACATGGTGCTCCCTAGGGTGTTGAGAAGAGTTAAGAGCAGCTGAACTCCAAAAGGAGTCTGCAGAAACTAGGAGACAACCTGGAGTTGGCTCCAGACCCATTAGCCTTTTCATGCCCACAAGCAAGCAAAGCTTTGGAGGGATGGGCTGAGATCCGAGAAGCAGGGAGATGGAGGAAGGTCTTGGAGGATGACTTAACATTGCAGGACCTACTCAACTGGGCTTCTGAGAACCCTCCTTCCCCTCCTTAGATTCCACCCGTAACCCACTTTATCTCCTCTAACATCATACCCACGAGGCACTATAAAGACTAGTTGAAGTGGTTAACCAGTCTAGGGGGGTTAGCAGTCCATCAGAGGCCAAGACTTTGGTTCTTTTGAGACTTCTTTAATTTTTGGACAGCGACCTACCAAAAAGTTTTGCCTGGGAATGTTTTGATATGTATCACAAAGCAGTGTGGAGTGTGTGTACTGTGGCATAAATGTGGCATAACCGTGTGTAACAGTACTCACCGTCTCCCTCTTGAAGCAGACTCTCTTGCTTGTAGCTGTGTCTACCAGGCTGGCTGATGCAAAACCTTCCTCCCATCCCACTACAGGAGCCTTGGGATGCAGCTCTACCATGCTGGCTTCATGTGTGTTCTAAAGATCAGAACTTGGGTCCTCACACTTCCCACCCCATGTACTTAACCCACTGAGCTAAACATATGTGTGTATGTATGTATGTATGTATGTATTTTTAATTATACATATCTGTGGTCTGTGTGTCTGTGTGTGGATATGTGTGTGAGTGCAGGTGTCCTTAGAGGCCAGAAGAGGGCACGGAGTCCTCTGGATCTGGAATTACAGATGGTTATGAGTTGCCCAAACTGGGGTCCCCTGCAAGTGCTCTTGACTGCTGAGTCCTCTTCCCCGACCCATAAAGAAGTTTTTATGCCAGTCCTCTGGATGCTGAGGCAGGGGCATCTCAAGTTTGGGATCAGCCTGGAATCCACCATGGGATTCCATCTTCTTGGGCCTCTTTTCTTTTCTTTTCTTTTTTTCCCTTTTTGCTTTCTTGAGACAGGGTTGTGCTATATAGCCATGGATTGCCTTCTTTGTGTGGCAATCCTCCTGCCTCAGCCTGCTGGGTGCTGGGATATCACCAGGATCCATTCTGCTTTGGATTTTTCAAAACAAAGTTTCACTTGGGAGCCCAGCCTGTTCTTAAATTTGAGATCTTTCTATTTTCTCCGGGGCACTAAGATTACAGCGTGCCACCATACCTGATGGCTACTAACTTAGTGGCCAAGGATTATTGTTTCACAATACCTTATGTAGCTGTGCAGTGGAAGCACACACCTTTAATTCCAGCACTCAGGAGGCAGAGGCAGGATGATCTCTGTAAATTCAAGACCAGAGTGAGTTCCAGGACAGCCAGGGCTACACAAAGAAACCTTGTCTCAAAAAACAAAAACTAAACAAAAAAAATTCTATGTAATTATTACAGCTTGCCTTGCCTCATTCCCTTTGAGAAGACCAGTAGCTACTCTTTCACCTGCCTTCTCAATGTAAGGCATCTGTTAGTGCCAAATAATCACCAGCAGCCTTTGGAAACACTCTGACTGCCATTCAAATGAGCACTCCCGATGGCTGCAGAAGCATGAAGCATAATCATTTGCTTTGTTAGAGCTGCGAACAACAGCTGGAGCCGGAGAAGGACTCTGGAGTGCGTTCTCCTCTGCTCTGTTTGGAAATGATCAGGTGCAGCTGACCTTGGGTGATTTATTACACCCTCATCCTGAGGCATCAAACTAAAATAGAAAAGGAAAAGAAAAACCACAAACAAAAAACCCACCTTGTTTTTAAAATTGGGTAGTTCTGAGGATAGAGAAATGGCTTACTAGGGCTGGAGAGATGGCTCAGCTCACAATAAAAATCTAAGAGAAAGGGCTTACTGGTTAAGAGTACTTGCTATTAGGTCCAAATCAGGAGCAGGAGAGAGAGCACGAGCAAGGAACTCAGGACCGCGAGGGGTGCACCCACACACTGAGACAATGGGGATGTTCTATTGGGAACTCACCAAGGCCAGCTGGCCTGGGTCTGAAAAAGCATGGGATAAAACCGGACTCACTGAACATAGCGGACAATGAGGACTACTGAGAACTCAAGAACAATGGCAATGGGTTTTTGATCCTACTGCACATACTGGCTTTGTGGGAGCCTAGGCAGTTTGGATGCTCACCTTACTAGACCTGGATGGAGGTGGGTGGTCCTTGGACTTCCCACAGGGCAGGGAACCCTGATTGCTCTTTGGACTGACAAGGGAGGGGGACTTGATGGGGGAGGGGGAGGGAGATGGGAGGCAGTGGTGGGGAAGAGACAAATCTTTAATAAATAAATTTTTTTTTAAAAAAAGAGTACTTACTATTATTCCAGAAGAACAAGTTAGGTTCCCTGCACTCACACTGGGTGGCTCACAACTGTTCATACCTCCAGCTCCAGGGGATCGTGGTGAGATTTTGTTTCTGCTGTAACAAAGAAAGCTTGCCTGAAGATCAGAATGCGGAGCTAGCCACACTAGTTAGGCACAGAGGCTAGGCAGCACTCGAGTGACCGGACAGATCTGTGTGAGTTCAAGGCCACCAACCATAGACTGACTATGCAAGGTTGCTCCAGTCTAAAAGAGAAACAGAGCCTAGCAGTGCTAACTCACACCTTTAATTCCTGCACTAGGGAGGGAGGTGGAGACAGGAAGGGATGTGACTGGGTGGAGAGAGAAAAATAAGGCGGGAGGAAACAGGAGCTCAGGCATTCAGTCTGAGGACTTGCAGAGTGTCTGAGGATGTAGATGTGTCAACTAGTGGCTGTTGCTCTGCTTCTCTGATCTTTCAGCTTTCACCCCAATATCTCACTCCAGGTTTTGAAGGCGTAAGTCACAAACAATGCCACACCAGTTTGGAATTATGATTAATAGGGTGGTATTTATTTAAAGGGGAAAACACTTACAGATAACCATCCCAGACAACAGCCCTCTGCGCAGTCAGGAAGAAGTCTAGTCGCCGGAACCCGGAACAGGAAGCAAAGAGAGAAAGAGGAGGGAAGTGGCCGCTTTTTTAAAGAGAGAGACCACGCCCCAATGGGCTGGTATCTCAGCGGCTATTGGCTGGAGGAGCGGAAGGATCTCCTGTAACAAGTTTTTTATTATTAAGATCTATTAGGATTCACCCTACAGGGGATCTTATGCCTCTGACCTCTCTAGGCACCTGTACTCAAATAATTGTGACAGCACAATTTCAACCCCAAAGAAACAGAAACTAATTATATTTATGGGAGTTAAGTAAAAACTAAGAATGTGTTTCTAAGCACTGAACTAACATGCCACCTCCCTCTCTCTACCACCACAGTTGTTGAAGCCATGTTCTTGCTCCAGGGAGTGGGGCTAGAAAGGCTCTGAAGAGTGGGTGGGAGGTCTAGCTCAGGCAGACCTAGCTTTCCTAGGACTCATATAACCACATTAGGGAGGCTTGGTGGCGCGGGCTTGCAGTCCCAGTGCTTAGGAGGAAAAGGCAGAAAGAACAGAAAGGCCAAGGTCATCCCCCACCTGCACAATGAGTTCAAGGCCAGTATATGTTACTGGAGACTCAGCATTAAGCTAGAGGACCTGAGTTCAATCCCCAGGACCCTCACAGTAGAATAGAAGAGAATCAACTCCCACATGCATGTAGTCCCTAGCACACATGCATGCAGGCACACAGACACAATAAATGAATAGCATTTTTAAGAAAAGTTTTAAGATTTATTTTTTTATCATGTATACAGTGTTCTGTTTGCAAGTGTGCCTGCACCCCAGAAGAGGGCACCAGATCTCATTACAGATGATGGTTGCTGTAATATGCTGGCCTAGTCTGTCACCTAGTTACCCTGTCACTTTAAGAGATAATCCCCACCCACTCCCAACCTCCTCCTTCCACCAAGGCAAGTGAATCTCCCACCTCCTCTCCAGCCTCTGTCTGTCCCTCTTCTGAAGAGGTAACTAGTACCTCTCCTCCCCTCACCCCTCCATCTGCCTCTCTTCTTCTTCCCCCTCTTCCCCTCCCTCCTTTCCCCTTTCCTTTCTCCCTCCATAGCCCTCTAAAATAAGTTCTATATCCCAGCTCTCTCTGCATTGTGTATCTATCTATCTCTCTCTATCCTGCTGAGGCCTCAGGCCACCCACCAGGGGACCCACTGAGACCTCTGGTTACCTGCCACTGCCCCTCATGGGACTGGGTTACCCAGTGTTATGAATGATAACATTGGTGCCGTGAACTCAGCAGGCTACCCTTGCAGCTGAGGACTGATAGGAATCCTGTAATCTTCTAATTCTTCTTCTATATGGTCACTTTTCCAACTTAAAATCACTGGAATTCTACACCCAACATCAAATGGTAGGTTCTTCTCACACATCTGGCCATGCCTCCTAGAGTATGCAATCATAAAATGTAAAACTGATAATAGGCAGCTATGTAGCTTGATATCTGAGGGCATGGGGAAGTTGGTGCAGTACTAGTCAACCACTTGCCCATTGAGCTTAAAGTCCCTTGCTTGGGCCTCCAACTCCACATGATGACATAGGGGTTCAGTTTGTGCCCCTGGACTTTGAGTGATGATCAAAGTTCAGCTTGAGCCACAGTCCATGCTGAAGTTCTGGGGTGCTCGAGTTGTCTCTGAATCTTCTCGCCTTACTCATGGAGACTTGCGCCAACTCCCCCACACCCTCAGCATCCAAATGGTGGCTCACAACCATCTGTAATGAGGTCTGGTGCCCTCTTCTGGCCTGCAGGCATACACACAGACAGCATATTGTATTCATAATAAATAATTTTTTTTGGTTTTTCGAGACAGGGTTTCTCTGTGGTTTTGGAGCCTATCCTGGAACTAGCTCTTGTAGACCAGGCTGGTCTTGAACTCACAGAGATCCACCTGCCTCTGCCTCCCAAGTGCTGGGATTAAAGGCGTGTGCCACCACCGCCAGGCTAAATATTTTTTTTTAAAAAAAAAAAAGAATGGTGGGTAGCCAGGTGGTGGTGGTGAACGCCTTTAATCCCAGCATCTGGGAGGCAGAGGCAGGTGGATCTCTGAGTTTGAGGCCAGCCTGGTCTACAAGAGCTAGTGCCAGGACAGGCTCAAAGCTACAGATAAACCTTGCTTCAAAAAAGAAAAATTATAAAAAACAAAAAAGGAACTGTGGGTTCAAGCCAGCTTGGACTACATAACAAGGTCTTTTCTCAAAAACAGAATAAACCTGAAAAGCTAGAATTCAGTACTGTCTATCAGAGAGATGAGGACTTGCCTTTCTCCACCCTCCCTTTGTCAGGAACACTTGACAGATGGTTCCCTTATGACCCATTCTCAGGACTTCTCCTTGATGAGCAGAGTAAGAAACTACTGCCTAGAACATTTGGGTAGCACTGGGTGGTGGTAGCTCACACCTCGCATCTCAGCACTCAGGAGGCAGAGGCAGATATCTGAGTTTGAGGCCAGCCTGGTCTACCGATCAAGTTTTAGGACAGCTAGGTCTCGAAAACCAAACAATAGCAACAAAAAAGTTTGGTAGCAGTATTAAATCTTCCCAACTTCTGACAGATGTTTGGTGAAAAAAATATGTGACTTATAACTAACCATTTTAACTACTTTTTAAACTTATTACAGAGATCCTCCTGTCTCTGCCTCCCCAGTGCTGGGATTAAAGGCTTGCACTACCACCACCCTAGCAAGGTCAGGTATCTTTTTTTTTTTTAAAGATTTATTTATTTATTATGTATTCAGTGTTCTGCCTGCATGTGTAACTGCAGGCCAGAAGAAGGCACCAAATCTTATTACAGATGGTTGTGAGCACATGTGGTTGCTGGGAATTGAACTCAGGACCTTTGGAAGAGCAGGCAAAGCTCTTAACCACTGAGCCATCTCTCCGGCCTCGGTCAGGTATCTTTTAAATGTTGCTGTCTGTCTTATTATTTCTTGAGGAAGTATCGCTCAGGACATCTGGCTGCTGGGGTCCTCTGATTTCTGCTGCTATAGCGCTCAAGTTATAGGCACATACCACTACACCCAGTTTTTTATTATATATTTTTTAATGATATTTTTTGAGCTCTACGTTTTTCTCTGCTCCCTTCCCTGCCTCTCCCCTCCCCCCTTCAATCTTCCCGCAAGGTCCCCATGCTCTCAATTTACTCAGGAGATCTTGTCTTTTTATACTTTCTACTTCCCATGTAGATTATATCGATGTAAGTCTCTCTTAGTGCCCGCATTTTTGTCTAAATTCTCTTGGGTTGTGGTGTATAGGCTGGCTTTCTTTGCTTTTTTTTTTAAAACCACCTATGAAGGCGGGAGGTGGTGGCGCACGCCTTTAATCCCAGCACTCGGGAGGCAGAGGCAGCCGGATCTCTGTGAGTTCAAGACCAGCCTAGTCTACAGAGCTAGTTCCAGGACAGGCTCCAAAACCACAGAGAAACCCTGTCTCGAATAAAACAAAAAAAAAACAAACAAAAAAACACCTATGAGTGAGTTCATGTGATAATTGTCTTTCTGTGTCTGGATTACCTCACTCAAAATAATGTTTTCTAGTTTCATCCATTTTCATGCAAAATTCAAGATGTCGTTATTTTTTCTACTGTGTAGTACTCCATTGTGTAAATGTACCACATTTTTCTTATCCATTCTTCGATCGAGGAGCATTTAGGTTGTTTCCAGGTTCTGGCTATGACAAACAAAGCTGCTATGAACGTAACTGAGCACATGTCCTTGTGGCACGATTGAGCATCCTTTGGATATATACCCAAAAGTGGTATTACTGGGTCTTGAGGAAGGTTGTTTTCTAATTTTCTGAGAAATTGCCACACTGACATCCAAAGGGGTTGTACCAGCTTGCATTCCCACCAGCAATGCAGAAGTGTTCCCTTTTCCCCACAACCTCTCCAGCATAAGTTGTCAGTGTTTTTGATTTTGGCCATTCTTTCAGGTGTAAGATGGAAGGAATCTCAGAGTTGTTTTGATTTGCAGTTCTCTGATGGCTAAGGATGTTGACCATTTCCTTAAGTGTCTTTCAGCCATTTTAGATTCCTCTGTTGAGAGTTCTCTGTTTAGGTCTGTACTCCATTTTTTTTATTGGATTATGTGATCTTTTGGTGTCTAATTTCTTGAGTTCTTTGTATATTTTGGAGATCAGACCTCTGCCTGATGTGGGGTTAGTGAAGATCTTTTCCCATTCTGTAGGCTGTCATTTTGTCTTGTTGACCGTGTCCTTTACTTTACAGAAGCTTCTCAGTTTCAGGAGGTCCCATTTATTAATTGTTTCTCTCAGTGTCTGTGCTGCTGGGGTTCTATTTAGGAAGTGGTTCCCTGTGCCAATGTGTTCGAGTATACTTCCCACTTTCTCTTCTATAAGATTCAGTGTGGCTGGCTTTATGTTGAGGTCTTTGATCCATTTGGACTTGAGTTTTGTGCATGGTGATAGATATGGGTCTATTTTCATTCTTCTACATGTTGATATCCAGTTATGCCAGCACCACTTGTTAAATATGCTTTCTTTTTTCCATTTGATACTTTTTGCTTCTTTATCAAAGATCAGGTGTTCGAAGATGTGTGGATTGATATCCGGGTTTTCTTTTTTTTTTTTTTTTTTTTTTGGTTTTTCGAGACAGGGTTTCTCTGTGGCTTTGGAGCCTGTCCTGGAACTAGCTCTTGTAGACCAGGCTGGTCTCGAACTCACAAAGATCCGCCTGCCTCTGCCTCCCAAGTGCTGGGATTGAAGGCGTGCGCCACCACCGCCCAGCCGATATCCGGGTTTTCTAGTTGGTTCCATTGGTCCTCCTGTCTGTTCTTATGCCAGTACCAGGCTGTTTTCAGCACTGTAGCTCTGTAGTAGAGTTTGAAGTCAGGGATTGTGATGCCTCCAGAAGTTCTTTTATTGCATGGGATTGTTTTGGCTATCCTGGGTTTTTTGCTTTTCCAAATGAAGTTGAGTACCATTCTTTTGAGGTCTTTGAAGAATTTTTCCGGTATTTTGATGGGCACTACACCCAGTTTTTACAAGAGTTCAGGGAACTGTGAAGGTGTAAGTCACAAACAGTCCCACACCAGTTTGGAATTATGATTAATAGATAGGTTATTTATTTAAGGGGGAAAAACTTGCAGATCACTGTCCCAGACAACAGCCCTCTGCTCAATCAGGAAGGGCGCCTAGTCGCCGGAAGCGGAGCCGGAAGCCAGAGCTCGAGCAGAGGGAAGTGGCCCCCTTTTTAAAGGGAGAGAGACCATGCCCCAATGGGCTGGTATCTCAGCGGCTATTGGCTGAAGTAGCGGAAGGAGCTCCTGCAACAGAACTTAACTCAGATCTTGATGCCTGAATGGAAAGCACCTTATCAAGTTAGCTACATCCTTAACAATTTAATTCTACATTGACAATTTCATTTTTTTTTTCAAGACAGGGTTTCTCTGTGTTACAGCCTTGGCTGTCCTGGAACCAGCTCTTGTAAACCAGGTGCAAACTCACCTGTCTCTGTCTCACGAGTAATGCCATTAAAGGCCACCACAGCCCGGCCTTGTTGACAATTTCATACGTTCACACGAAGTATATTGATTATATCCACCCCAACTTTCATCCCCCCCCCCTTCACTTCCCTGCATGGCCCCTTCTACCTTCATGCCTCTTTGTCTTTTTTCTTTTTTTTTTTAAAGATTTATTTATTTATTAAGCATACAATGTACTGCTGGCAAGGAACGCACCAGGTCTCATTACAGATGGCTGTGAGTCACCATGTGGTTGCTGGGAATTGAACTCAGGACCTCTGGAAGAGCAGCCAGTGCTCTTACCCTCTGAGCCATCTCTCCAGCCCCCCTCTTTGTCTTTTTTCATCTTCATAACACATGGTCCAATTAGTACTGCTTGCTTGTAAATTCGAGTGGGACCATCCACTAAAGCAAGGGTAACTTGCCAGTGACCACACCCCCAAAGAAAAATGAAAAGCGTAAGGATAGACAGGGACTAACCATTTAAGAAGAACTGGAGTTCCCAGGCCCCTGACCTGAGCAGACAGAGCCCTGCCCCTGAGAAGGCAGGAGCAGGAGGGCACGCACATCTGCCAGTACTTCTCTCCAGCTGCCTCAAGCCAGGAAGCCTTTCCCATTTTGCTGAATTCAGCAGGATTCTAGTGGTTTGGACTTTCCAGTCTCACTGGTAACCACCTGTTAACAATCTAAATAAGTTAAATTCATTTTATTAAAACATTCAGTTCCTCAGTGCCTCTAGCCACATTTCAAGTACTCAGTAACCATAGTCCATGTGTCTGCGGGCATGACATGTCCCATCACTGCAGAAAGTTCATTTTATTTTTTTTTTAATTTTTTTTGGTTTTTCGAGACAGGGTTTCTCTGTGGTTTTAGAGCCTGTCCTGGAACTAGCTCTTGAGATCCGCCTGCCTCTGCCTCCCAAGTGCTGGGATTAAAGGCATGCGCCACCACCGCCCGGCAAGAAAGTTCATATTAAAAAGCACCACGGGTCACTAACAGAAGCCAGGGACAGAGCTGCAAAAAGACCATGCAATGGATTAGAGCTGTAATCATCTACCAAGGGATGGCTCTCAAGGGGTCCGCAAGGTCACTTTGGTTATTGTTTGCTCATTTACTCCTTTGACTGTGAACTTTACAGATCAGGATGAGCACCCTTCCATCTGAGTGCTGGCATCCTGGGATATGGTTTTCCCAAATGTGTGCGGGGACAGGTGGGATGGGATGCCAGGAAGGCCTTAGGATGCTTATTTGGAAAGTAGGGTTGTGGGCTGGGGATTTTAGTTCAGTGGCACAACATTTGCCTAGTTATATGTAAAGCCCTTGGTTCCCTTCACACTAAAACCTAAATTAATAATAATAACATGAAAAAAATAATAACATGAATACACAGAACTCTGGACTTCCCACCAGCTATTCATGAATTCCTAGGGCAATTCTCTTGTTGATAGGAACTGGCCCCTGAGAATTAGGAAAAGACTGTGCTGTCAGAAAGGTGTAATGCTACAAGTTGTGGGAGCAATTAAAAAACCCACTTCACCTCCCAGCAGAACTGTATTTGCTGTCCTAACAAATATATATATGTATATATTTTTGGTTTTTCGAGACAGGGTTTCTCTGTGGCTTTGGTTCCTGTCCTGGAACTAGCTCTGTAGACCAGGCTGGTCTCGAACTCACAGAGATCCGGCTGCCTCTGCCTCCCGAGTGCTGGGATTAAAGGCGTGCGCCACCATCGCCCGGCTGTCCTAACAAATATTAAAAGAAGAAACATCAGGCTGTAAATGTCTTGGTAGAACACTAAAAAATAAAGAGATCAGGCCATGGTGGCACAGGCCTTCAATTCTACCGCTCAGGAAGCAAAAGCAGATGAATCCATGTGAGTTCAAGTCCAGCCTGGTCTGCAGATTAGCCAGGGCTACAGAGTGCGACCCTGTATATGATTATGATAATAATATCGTTATTATTAAAATAAGATAATAATTCAACAAATCTGGATTCCTGTTGCAATTATTTGTGACTGATAAACCTAGTATACCTAGTCTAATCTGAGAGTAGGGTGACTATGGGTCTCACATAAGTCTTTAGTCCCAGTTCAGGGACAATGAGCAAGAGATCAGCTTCAGCCTGAATAAGTTAGAGAGCCTGCCCCAAAGCTGACAGCTAAAAGAAGCCTGGGATGTTGCTTAGTGGCAGAACACTGGCCTAGTTTATGAGAGACTTTGAGTTCAGTCCCCAAAACTAAATAAACAAACAAAAGAATAGAAAAGAAAAACAAAAGAAAGATTAAAAAAATAAAAAGGGTGTGACAGAAATCAATATCTGGTCGGGGGCTTCATCCCTGCCCCTGGCACCCATTTTTGGAAAGCTGGGCAGAAAACTCCATTCCAAGCTCCCTCCCCTGGGAGTTGCCTCAGTCCAAATTCCACCTCCGAGAAAGCCCGCCAAACGGAGACACCTCCTCTTTGAAAACTATATGTAATAAGAACAGATATTAAGTATAAAAAGCAGAGTTACAGGGACTGGAGAGATGGCTTAGAGGTTAAGAGCATTGCCTGCTCTTTGAAAGGTCCTGAGTTCAATTCCCAGCAACCACATGGTGGCTCAGAACCATCTGTAATGGGGTCTGGTGCCCTCTTCTAGCCTGCAGGCATACACACAGACAGAATATTGTATACATAATGAACAAATAAATATTAAAAAATTAGAATTACAGCTGGGTGGTGGTGGCGCACGCCTTTAATCCCAGCACTCAAGAGGCAGAGGCAGAGGCAGGCAGATCTCTGGGAGTTCGAGCCCAGCCTAGTCTACAAGAGCCTGTTCCAGGACAGGCTCCAAAGCTACAGAGAAACCCTGTCTCAAAAAAAATATATATATAGAATTACAACCAGCATAAACAATATCAAGCAAGAAACACATGCTAAATGTTTAAATAATTATTCTATCCTTACAAGTCGAAGTCTTATATTAGAAAAGGCTTAGCCAAGTTATAAGAGGAAAGTAACTATGACTATCCAGTCTTCAACTTCACTAAAGGCCTGAGAATGGAGATACTACTTGAGAAGGCAGGAAGTACAATCAAGTAGCTTCAAAATGTGCAGTAGATGACAGAGACAACTGGCTACCTGAGCAATCACCCAAAGTCTCGTTTGCAGCATTAGAGCAACCAACTTTGGCAAGGCCTAGAGTAACTGACAGTTACTAGAGTAACTGGTTTTCAGAGGCAGGAAAATTTTCAAAACTGTCTTATTCTGTCTTGGCAAGGTTTGGCAGTCTTTTTTCTTGTGTCCTGCTTGTCCAGTCCAGACACTGTGCATTTTGTCAATGGCTGCGGCATGGGCAGTTCCTTACCCAAAGGTCAGTATTGCAAGAAAACAAGCTCCAAGTGGAGTGTCTTCGGTGCTCAACATTCTCTTGGGAATAGATCCGTGCTGCCAGGAGCAATTGTGTCTCATGTCAACAAAACCCTAAATTCTTTAAATGCTACGTTCTACAGTTCTTTGAAGTGGTTGAAGATTACCTATCTACATAGAATACAATCTCTATGTATCTAAAGAACCTGATTAGTCTAACTATAAGTATGATAAACATGGATGACTATTGAACTATAATACTTAATACCTGTATAACTTAAAGACTAAGACTTTATATTAGAATATTAAGCAATCTTTAAACAATTGTGCAGTAAATGAAAACAATGACTTCCAAATGTAAACAATGTATAAGTATCTTGATCAGAGGTAGAAATATATCATGCAATATGATAAATATATCCTAAAATTGTATCAACATACAAAATGTCTTAAAAAGAGGTAGGAACATGCATGCATATAATCTGACAAAATAACTTTGATACAAAAATTGTAGACAGAAATAGGAGTATTTGAATTTATAATTTGAATGTATATCAATATAGAAGAATCTATACCAATGTAAATTGTCTATAAATAATAGATCACAGGTATTAACTGTATTACTCACTACTATTATTATTATTAGTATAAAAAAGCTCAAACTAATTTATCATCCTTTTCAATGACTTCTTTTTTGAGATCCTTGAGACTACTGTTTTCACCCCAATCCCCAATCCTATGACAGTAATAATCAACCCCTAACTGATATCCCTAACCCTGAGGACAAACTTTGTTGTGAGAAGGGCCATTGTCTTCTAAAATTACTTCCAACTGTCATGGGGACGATGTTCTTTTTATAAAATCCTGTGAAAGTAAAATGATGGTTAAGTTTCAAGATTACTGTCGGGTATAATTGCAAATAGTCTCTGAGTAGTCTATAAGATTTTTCTAAGTTCTTATTTGGAGTTCTGTCCAGAATGTTGTAAGATGGTGTACCATATCAGCTAACTAATTTGAAACCATCTTGAGTACCTAGTACCCAAAACTGGCCTAAAAATAGCGCTATCACCATCATGACATCATATCAACCAAGTGGAATCATTGTTGTGGGGCCCCATCTTCTTCCTGGAAACTTCAAAGATTACTGCAGGAAAATTTGGTGTTCATTTTGGAAAACATAAACATTATTCACATAGACATATATTCAACAAAAGATACAATATAGGCAAAATAGGAGAGAAAACAGAGAAACATTAAATTTTTCCTTAAATTCTTTCTTCTTTCTGTCCCATACCAAATGGCTCCTGACATGAGACAGAAATTCTCAATTTTTCTTTTACCAACGTGTTTGGATTTAAAGGATAGCCATCGTCCAACTCTAAAGCCAGCTTTGATTTTTAAGTGAGTCTATAATTCTACTGGGTAGTAGATATTAATATATATGTACAGACAATGAAATTTTACCCTATAGATGACCTGTCCTCATAAGTCATATTCCTCTTTGTTCAGTGATCCTTTCTGGATAGTTATCTTTTCCTCCTTAGGCATCCAAATGGTCTTTGACTTTTTGAAAATGAGTATTGTCTGCAAAGACAAGAATAGAACCCTGCCCCAGCCCTTATGAGGTTTTCTTACCACCTGTATAATTGTGACATGAGCTGTCCTTTCTTTTTCTCAAGAGGCTTCTCCTTTTCAAATCGAATATTTATTAATTTTGATGGTATCCATAGCTTCTCTTCTCTTCTCCTGTGGAAAAAGTAAAACCGCTTCTCCAACATAGGACACACATCTGGTTTCCTGAGGAAACACATCCTTGAAATGCATTAGTTGATTTAATTCAGAAGACTTTCCTATTATCTAATGTCTCTCTGCTGCCATTGTTCCTTTCTCATTAGCATTAAGAAAAATTCAAGTTTAATAAAGCATTATGCAATCTATTTCTGGATATTTTCCATTCCTTTCTGTTTGTTTAACATATCTTTTGTACTTTGTTTTGATCTTTCTATAACTGCCTGACCTATAGGATTGTTTGGTATATCTATAATATGCTTTATATTACAATAAACAAAAAACTATTTCATTTTCTTAGACACATATGTTGCACCATTGTCTGTCTTTATTTGTGTAGGTATACCCGCAATGGCTATAACTTCTAATAAAGGTGTGATTACTGAATCGGCCTTTTCTGAGCTCAAGGCAGTTGCCCATTGAAAACCTGAATGGTGTGGTGTACATGTTTTAATTTTCCAAATTCTGTAAAGTAGAATGCATCCATCTGCCAGATTTCATTCCTTTGAGTACCCTTTGGGTTACTCCCTGCAGGTAACGGTATTTAGTTATAGAAAGAGCAAGTAGGACATCTCTTTATAATCTCCTTAGCTTGTTGCCAGATAATATAAAACTCTTTCTTTAAACCTTTCCTATTGGCATGATGTTTCTTATGAAATTCTGAGTCCTTCAGTATACTTCCAAACAATAACCAGTCAATTTCTGCATTATCTTGTGCTAGAGAGCCTGGCAACCCCATATGGGATTGAATGTGTGTTATGTATATAGGACAAAGCCTGTTCCTGATTATATCTTGAACTGTATAAATAATGAAGTCAATTCCATGTCATCTGGTATGTATAAATTCAGCAGTTTCAATATGCAAGACAACTCTTTCTACATATTGTGAATCAGTAACTATCTTGAAAGGTTCTTTAAAATTTCTTAGTACCACGAAAATAGCACAAAACTCTGCCTTTTGGACAGAATTATGAGGGCTTTGTTCTACCTTACTTAAATCTTCTGATTTGTAACCTGCTGTTCCTGACTTATTTGCATCAGTATAGAATTGGTGTGTCCAATGTGGGGAAGGATACAAGTAGTTCTTTTTATAAGGTTCTATCACTTTTGGGATAATTGCTATTAATCTCACCTAAAAAATTAGCACAAGCTCTTTGCCATGGTTCATTGTCTTTCCATATTTTTTTTAATTTCATCAGTAATAAAAGGCACTATAATCTCTGCTAGGTCTATTCCTGCTAGTTGACCAAGTCTCAATTTTCCTTTTATAATTAATTCAGAGACCTTTCCTACATAAGCTTTTAATTTTTTACTTGTTTTATGTGGTAAAAGGTCCATTCTAAGATAATATCTTCTCACTGCATTAAAATTCCTGTAGGGAAAATTCTGGAAAGTAATATGACTAGAATACAATTAAGATTTGGATCTACCCCATCTATATGTGTTTCCTGTAATTTAATTTCAACAACAAATAATTCTCTCTCAGCTTCATCCGTTAATTCCCTGGGAGTATTTAAGTCTTTGTCACCATCTAAGGTTTTGCTTAAATAAATTATTAGATCAGGTGTTATCCCAACTTCCAGTTATAGACTGGGAATGTCTCCTAACAATCTTTGAGAATCATTATGAATCTGCAATAGGTTTCTCATAATTTGTGCCATTTGTGTTCTTATTTTCTGTAAACCTATTTTATAACCTAGGTAATTGACAGAATCTCCTCTTTGTATTTTTTCAGGAGCAATTTGTAATCCCTATTTAGGCAAAACTTTTTTTTACTTCTACAAATATTCTTTCTAAGATATCTGTGTTTGAATCAGATAGCAAAATGTCATTAATATGATAGTAAATTATAGATTTAGGAAATTGTTGATGTATCATTTCCAATGCCTGACTTACAAAGTATTGGCACGGTCGAGGCAGAGAGGCACGGCGTGCAGTCGCGGCGGAGAGGCGCTGCAACCAGGAATAGGCTTTGGGGGACCGGCTGGCGACCTATGCAAAAGGCGGGGACCGGAGGGGTCCGGCGCAGTGGCAAGCACGCCTACGCAAGTGGCGGGGACCAGCGCAATAACGAGAGCAGATCGCCCCACTACAATTAAATCAAAGAGGTAGCCCTTTTGTTGGCAAGGTCACTGGCAAATGGGAGCCTGGTCCTGATCCTGAAGACCCTTCGGAGGGGTGAGAGGGTTCTTGGCCTGCGGCAGGAACCAGGAAACACAGCGAGGGCATTTGGTAAGTGGATCCCTTGGCCAGCAGGGAAACCTGATCCGGTTTTAAAAGACCCATTAGATAGGATCAATAGGAAAAGATGGGCAGGCGCCAAGGCAAGAATTCACCCAATAACCTGAAAAACAACATGAAAACACCAGAACCCAATGATCTTACAACAGAAGTATTTGAACACCCTAACACAGAAGAAGTGGAAAAAATTGACTTTATGAAAGCAATAGAGTCCCTTAAACAACATGTAAAAAACGCCCTTATAGAATTGGATGAGAAGTATAACAAAAAGTTTGAAGAAATACGTACATGATACCCTGGGAAACCAAGAAAAAACAATCAAACAGGTAATGGAAACAGTTCAAAAATTAAAAAAACTGAAATGAAGGCAAGGAATAAAACACAAACTGAGGACCAGCTGGTTATGGAAAATCTAGGTCATGAATCTATGGAAACCATGAAAGCCAGAAGGTCCTGGATAGATGTACTGCAGAAGCTAAGAGACCATGGATGCAAACCCAAACTACTATACCCAGCCAAGCTATCGTTCACTATCAATGGAGAAAACAAGACATTCCAGGATAAGAACAAATTTAAACAAAATGTAGCCAAAAATCCAGCCTTACAGAAAGTAATAGAAGGAAAATCGCAACCCAAGGAATCCAACATTGCCAACACTGCCTACAATAACTCAAGCATATAGCGACCCTTCACCAGCACATCTCAAAGAAGGGAGAC
>NC_022014.1:12526353-12527525 GCF_000317375.1 Microtus ochrogaster | reverse complement strand
GAGGAAAATGGGAGGCAGTGGCGGGGAGGAGGCAGAAATCATAAATAAATAAATAAATAAATAAATAAATAAATAAATAAATAAATAAAAACACAAAACCCAAAGTATTGGCACAGGGTGGGACTATTGAGCATTCCCTGTGGGAGAATAATACATTGATATCTCCTAGTAGGCTGAGAAAACAGTAAAGGCAAAATTTTCTCTATCCTTTTCTTGTATAGTAAAGAAACAATCTTTCAAATCAATAATTATAAGAAGTCACCCTTTAGGTAATAGAGAAGGCAAAGGAATTCCAGATTGTAGAGGCCCCATAGGTTGAAAAACATTGTTGACAGCTCTTAGTTCTGTCACCATTATCAATTTTCCAGATTTCTTTTTAATAATGAATACAGGAAAATTCCTAGGGCTGGTAGATTCTTCAATATGGTGAGCATCTAGTTACTCCTGTACCAGCTGTTTTTCTTTTTTTCTTCTGTTAAAGGCCCTTGTTTAACCCATATTGGTTTCTCAGTTAGCCATTTTAAAGGTAGGGCTGTTAGTACCTCTGAAGTTTTGCTACTTGCTTTGTGTTCTTGTACAGCCTGAATGGCTGGTGACCTTTGCTCATAGTACCTTATATTATTCTTCCCAGAAACATAAGTTTTTGAGACTGTAGGAATGTTAATCTGGATATCCCATTGCGGCAGCAGGCTATGACCCCATAAATTCACTGCAATATTAGCTACATACGGCTTCAGTCTTCATTTCTTTCCTTCTTTTTTTTTTTGGTTTTTTTCAAGACAGGGTTTCTCTGTGGTTTTGGAGCCTGTCCTGGAACTAGCTCTTGTAGACCAGGCTGGTCTCGAACTCCTTTCTTTCCTTCTTAACCTATGCATTCAACTCATCTCGTGATTTGTTTCACTTGAGATAGAGTTCCAATTCCTAGGAATTGAATATCTGCCTCTGGAAGAGGCCACTCTGTATACCAAGATTCTGGAGTAATAATAGTCACATCCACACCTGTGTCCAGTAACCCCTCAATTACAATGTTATTTATATACATGCTTAGCTTTGGTCTTTCATCATTTATAAAAGTCTGCCAAGCCGGGCGGTGGTGGCGCACACCTTTAATCCCAGCACTCGGGAGGCAGAGGCAGGCGGATCTCTGTGAGTTCGAGGCCAGCCTGGTCTAC
>NC_022014.1:12523518-12525038 GCF_000317375.1 Microtus ochrogaster | reverse complement strand
ATGGGCTAGTCCAGGTGCGAGAGTTAGCCTAGAAGAGGCTAGATAGAAATGGGCCAAGCAGTGATTAAAAGAATACAGTGTCCGTGTAATTATTTCGGGGCATAAGCTAGCCAGGTGGCTGGGGTGCTGGGGACGCAACCCCGCCGTTCCTATTTCAATAATTATGCATACAATATTCTGTCTGTGTGTATGCCTGCAGGCCAGAAGAGGGCACCAGACCTCATTTCAGATGGTTGTGAGCCACCATGTGGTTGCTGGGAATTGAACTCAGGACCTTTGGAAGAGCAGTCAGTGCTCTTAACCACTGAGCCATCTCTCCAGCCCAGTGAGTAGGTTTGTAATAGTCTTTATGGGCAGGCATCACATTTGCAGCTTCATGGCAGAGACACAAGGAGGGGAGGCAGTAAGCATAGACTTGACCCCACATTGGGTGCCAGATGAAGGGGAACACATCAGATGGGCTGAACGTGAATAAAGGAATTCCACACTAGCTCCAAATAGTGTATAATAAGGGTTCTTTATTAAAAGGGAACTCACAGATCACAATGGGTAACAGGAATGGAATCCAATATCCAGGTGTGGTGAGCAGGAGAGAGAGTAAGCAGACCCACATGCTTTTTTGGTACCTAAGGCCATACCCAACTTGCTCCAGCCTCTCAAAGGCCATTGGCTGAAGGAGGTTCCCCATCAAGAGATTACATGAATTTCAGAAGAGACTTTGAAATTCGGACTTTTTAACATTGTTAAGACTGTGATAGACTATGGGGACTTTTGAAGTTGGACTAAATGAATTTTGCATTACGATATTGTTACAAGATTATGGGGAAAGGAGTGAAATATGGTAGTTGGAATGTAATTGGTCCAAATAATCTCACAGGGAGTGCACTATTAGAATATGTGGCTGTGTTGGAGAGGATTGTGTTGTCTTATTGTGTGGAGGCCAAAAAATGAAGGCCCATTTCCACCTTGTCTGATGGTCACAGAGTTAGCACCTTCTAACTCAGGAGGTGGTTGACTGATGCTCAGTGCCATCCTGCGGGGGGGGGGGGGGTCAGGATATGCAGATGTGCTTTTTTGTTTCTGCCTTTTGTAACTTTGAGGTCACCTAAGGAAGGGCCATCTTCAACGTACCTGACCTAGAGTATGTGACTTGGGGCACCTTGCTACCTAGACAACAGAATGCTAATGATTGGATGTCTCAGAGCTGATTGTGTAAGTTAACCTTTTATATCATGTTAATAAAGTCTTTTGTTACCTTCTCCCTCAGTTTGCACTGGGTATAAAAGCTATGGAAAAATAAACACAGGAGAATTTTAGGATTTCAGCCACTGGAATGTCCTTCTGATACTTTCTATGTTTTCTGTCTTATTATTATTTTTTTTAATATTTTATTTATTTATTATGTACACAACATCCTACCTCCATGTATGCCTGCAGGCCAGAAGAGGGCACCAGACCTCATTACAGATGGTTGTGAGCCACCATGTGGTTGCTGGGAATTGAACTCAGGACCTCTGGAA
>NC_022014.1:12520999-12522508 GCF_000317375.1 Microtus ochrogaster | reverse complement strand
CATTGGGTATTATTTAATCTAGACTGTTTCTAGGGTCATTGGGTATTATTTAATCCCACCTGTTTCTAGGGTCATTGGGTATTATTTAATCTAGATTGGAGGAGATGAACTAGATAGTTGAACAATTATAGGAACTTGGTGTTGGGCCAATCCTGGGGTTTGGTTTCTGCTCATCCTCCTGGGAATCTTTGTTTTAGTCTGAGAGATGGTCCAATTGTATCTTTTGATTAGAGGCAGAACCCTCAGCTAGGAGATACTTTTCTGACAGAAGGTGAGACACCAAAATTTTGCTGGTTATCTTTAGTCAAACTGTCTCATCAGCAGAGGGAAAGTGGCTTTCAGTTTATGCAAAAGGTCTTGTACCAAACAGTTCTCTGTTGTTAAACATCCTTTGAGCTACTTCCAGCAATAGGACCTACTTATATTTTTAATTTTTCTAACTTGGTTGAAAAAGAGATATGAATCATGAAGGTAGGTATAAAACATCCTCTTTCCCTTCCCTGGGGCTGCTTCAAGCAGACTGAGGAGGGGAGGAGCTGAGGGAGTTCTCACCTGGGGGAACTGTTCCACCATGGCCCCCACCCTGTGCACTCTGGAGGAGAGGCCGGGCCCTTCCCAACCTCCACACAGGGACCAACCCTGCCTCGAGCAGGCTCACACAAGTGCTCCTGCTCCAGAGTGGGACAGGTGGAGGGTTTTGTTTGTTTTGTTTTCAGGGGGTTGGTGGGGTTGTTTGTTTTGTTTTTTTGTTTTCTTCTGAGTGATCTGGCAGAGCCAAAAAGATTATTGATATGCTCCAACAGGAGGGAGAACCAGTCTGAAGCCAGGTGTTCTCACACCAGAGAAAGCCACTGAAGGAACCAGAACTGACAGAAAGACACACACACACACTAAAAATAACCAGGGGCGGCCACCACATACTCATATACTTGACAGACAGGGAATTCAGTGACGTCTCCCACAGGCACTGATCACTGAATCAGGGGTTTCATCTGACCTCTCCTATGTGTCCAAACAGAAGACACCTTAACCAGACTTACCTCCAAAGGGGACTGACCAGGTAACTTTCTAACTTGTTTCATTTAGGGGTGGAACTGTCAGACTTCTCTGAAGACTTAGCAGTGATTGATCAAAGGGAGTCAAGAGGACCTGGAATTCAGCACCTCCTAGGTGCTCCTTGATCATTGTACTCTCCCCCACTCTGAAGGGGCTCTGAGATCCCTGGTGTCTTAAGGTGTGGTCTTTGGAGGTCCCAGTGGGGCCTCCAGAAATGTGGGGTAACCACCAGAGAAGACTTCTCAGACATGGGTTTAAGGCAATAGAAAATCTTTATTAGCTGGCTGGTGACTTCACTAAATGTTGGGGATCTCATGGTAGCCCTGAGCCTTTCTCAGAATGAGCTTTCTTTTTTTCTGGTACCAAAATTTCCCTGTAGCTTTGGAGCCTGTCCTGGATACAGACGTGTGATCTTCCGATCAGACATGGGTTTAAGGCAATAGAAAATCTTTA
>NC_022014.1:12519755-12520288 GCF_000317375.1 Microtus ochrogaster | reverse complement strand
AGCCATATCCAGCACAAAGAAGGGATACAGGAATAGCCATATCCAGCACAAAGAAGGGATACAGGAATAGCCATATCCAGCACAACAGCTATTTGCAAAGTAATCAGTGAGCTGGTTCCACCTGCTACTTACACATCTTTTAATGCTTGTTTCTGTAGTACAGGGCCAGAGCTAGGCAGAGCTGACTAAGGTCCTGGGTATTCTCTACTTCAGAGTCACAATTCTCCGAAATATAAGAGACCCAAGGAGAAGTGTTTGTTAACACTGCCTATGTTTCAGTCCCAGATGACATTGTGGCTCTTTCCATCCTTAAGACAGAAAGGATTTATGCTAACCAAGGTGAAAGGGTTGCTGTGGGAAGTGTCTCTGAACCCTGGAGAAACCAGAAAAACAGGTTTTGTAGGAGTTCATTGAACTTCTCCACAGAAAGGGTGAGGAAGGCAATGGGTCCCTTCAGTGCCGCTGTGATTGCTGTCCTGGCATTACACATTCCAAAAGCAGTAGCATCTATTACCAATCCATTCTCCTTATAC
>NC_022014.1:12514385-12519655 GCF_000317375.1 Microtus ochrogaster | reverse complement strand
TGTAGACCAGGCTGGTCTCGAACTCACAGAGATCTGCCTGCCTCTGCCTCCCGAGTGCTGGGATTAAAGGCGTGCGCCACCACCGCCCGGCTTCCTTATACTTTTTTTTTTAAAAAAATCTCTTCTCCTGCACAATTTTCTCATTGATGATTTATGTGTTTAGTGATTTTTTTTTTCCTTATAGAAGAGGCAGAAACAAGGCAGGTCATTTTCTGTAACCCTGGCTATCCGGAAACCTACTATATTGCCCTGTACCTGCAGCAATCTATCTGCCTTACTGTCCTGGATGTTAGGATTACAGGCTCATTAGGATTTATCTTCTCCCCTACTTTCCTGTCTGCTGTTTGCTCTAGCAAACTATATCTCTGGTGGTATAGATTACAGAAACACCCACAGTGGGGACTGAGATTTGGTGATGCTCAGACGACTGTGACCATGCTAAGAACCACAGTCTGAAGTGGGTGAACTGCAGCCACAGGAAGACGTGAACAGCCACCCATATAAAACCTGACAGCTAAGCCAAGAAACAGGATTAGTTTTTCAAAGTGTTTGTTTCCTACACTGGCAAACACAGAATCCTCCATTCATTCTGGGGTATCTGGTCCCAGAGCTTTTCTGGTCTCCACTCCCATCTCATGGGAAACACCGGCATTACAGACTAGAGATACACATCTGGTGTAGGGTGCTTCTGGGGATCCGCACTCAGGTCCTCATGCTTAGATGGTAAGTGCTTTATGCACTGGGTCATCTCTCCAGACCCCCATATTTCCAGCATAGTTCAGATTAGTCTATGGAAAAATATGATGGGGCTGACCAAGTGGCTCAGCAGGTAAAAGCCCTTGCTGGACAGGGCTGTCAACCTGCTGCATCCCTACAACCCACTTGACTCTTGGAAAACGTTTTCCTTTGGCATTCACATATGCGCCACGGCATGCATATGTGTGTGCACACACGTACCAGAACTCTATAGTCTTATTTTTTGCTGTCTTTTGATGTTTGGCTTATTTTTCAATAGAGCCTCATGTAGCCAAACCCGGCCTTGAACTCCTTCCTCTACCTCCCAGACGCTAGAATTAGAGGCATATGACACCACGCTGATTGTTTTTCAGCCAGCTTAAACTGGAGATGGTGGAACATGCCTGTACCAAGCCATTGGGAGGTAGAAACCTGGTCATGTTCTGCTATATAACAAGTCTGAAGCTAGCTTGGGCTACATGAGACTCTCTCTCTCTCTCTCTCTCTCTCTCTCTCTCACACACACACACACACACACACACACACACGAGTGCTGAGTAGATATGTAAAAGTTGGAAAACTTGTGCTTTGATGATGGGGGCATGCATAAAGATACAATTACTGCAAAAAACAGATAGGGCTGTGCGTGTGTGTGTGTGTGTGTGTGTGTGTGTGTGTGTGTGTGTATTTTCTTTTTTGTCTCTTTACATAACCCTGGCCATCTGGGAACTCATCATGTAGACCAGGCTTCCCTTGAACTTGCCGAGATCTGCTTGCCTTTGCTTCCTAGAGTGCTGAGATCAAAGGTGTGAACCACCATGCTGGGCAATCCTTTAAAAACATTAAACACACAACCTATGAGTCCTCAATTCTATTTTTTTTCCTTTTTTGTTTTGGTTTTTCAAGACAGGGTTTCCCTGTGTAGCCCTGACTGTCCTAGAACTCGCACTGTAGACCAGGCTGGCCTCAAACTCAGAAACATCCACCTGCCTATGTCTCATTTGTGCTGGAATTAAGGTACTTAGCCTTAGTTCCACTGCCTGTCCATCAATTCTATTTCTTCAAGAATAGAAAGCAGGACTGGAGATTTATTGCTCTTCCAGAGCGTCAGAATTCACTTCTTAGAGTCCATTCTGGGTGGCTCCCAACCACCTTTAACTCCAGCTCCAGCAGATCCAGCATCCCTAGCCTTTGCAGGCACCTGCACTCATGTGTACATACCCACACAGACACATGCATTTACACACAATTAAAGAAATAATTCTTGGACATGCAAGACATTTGATGAGTAAAGGTATAGCACGATTAATAAAAACCCAGAAGCAGAAATTGGGTAGGTTTGGGTTCTGATTCCTAGAGCTGGAATTCCAGTCCCAGCTCTTGTCTGGGCTGGTGGCTAAAAAGCCTCAGGCAAATGGCTTTTTCGTAAATAAGTTCCTCAAAAGTCGAGCACTAATGGAGGAGAGTCATCTGTCTATCTGTTGCTTTCAATGGTTAATTAATAAAGAAACTGCTTGGCCTGATAGGGCAGAAATTTAGGTGGGTAGAGTAGATAGAACAGAATGCTGGGAAGAAGGAATGAGGCAGATGCCTCAGGCAGGTGCTATAGCTCTCCTCTCCAAGATGGAGAGGGGTTAAGATCCTTCCCGGCTCGTGGTGCTACACAGATTAATAGAAATGGGTTAGTCAAGATGTGAGAGTTAGCCAGTTGAGGCTTGAGCTAATGGGCCAGGCAGTGTTTATTTTTTATTTTTTATTTTTTTGTTTTTCGAGACAGGGTTTCTCTGTGGCTTTGGAGCCTGTCCTGGAACTAGCTCTGTAGACCAGGCTGGTCTTGAACTCACAGAGATCCGCCTGCCTCTGCCTCCCTAGTGCTGGAATTAACGGCGTGCGCCACCATCGCCCGGCCCAGGCAGTGTTTAAAAGAATACAGTTTCCATGTAATTATTTCCGGGTATAAAGCTAGCTGTGCAGTAGCTGGGCTGGAACGCAGCCTGCTGCTCCTACTATAGGGCACCAAGTGAAAAGTATAATTAATAAAAAATCAGGGGTAGATATTGTGGTTCAACTGAAGACCAGAAAGCAAAGCGGCCAGTCACTGGTTCTTACCTCGACCTCAGTTCAAACATGGCAATCCTGCCTCCAGAAATCTCAGAATGAGACTGGGATTTAAAGCTGCCTCCTCCTGTTTTATAATCCTCTCTAGTTCTGAGATTAAGAGCGTGCACCACTACTACCTGGTTTCTATGGCAAGCTAGTGTGGCTACTGGGATTAAAGGTGTGTGTCATTGCATCCTGGTCTGTAAGGCTGGCCAGTGTGGCTGTTTTACTTTCTGATCCTCAGGCAAGCTTTATTTGTTAAAGTACAAATACATGAAGGTACTTGCCACCATGCCTGATGAGTTTGATCCCTGAAGCCCAGGAAGGAGAACTGACTCTCACAGGTTGCCCTCTGACATGAACACATACATGCCATTGCATACATGCACTTATGTGCATGGACACAAACACACTAAATAAGTAAATAAATAAATCAATAGGTAAAATATGGAGGAATTTTTTCTAGAAATGACAAGTTGAAGAAATGGCTCATCAGTTAAGGCACTATGTTGAAGGGAGTGGGGCCCCTTGTTCTGTCCCACCCAGCTAGCTGCCACTCGAAATAATCACACAGAAATTGTATTAATTAAATTACTGCCTGGCCCATTATTCCTGGCCTCTTATTGGCTAACTCTCCCATATTAGTTTAACCCATTTCTAATAATCTGTATATCACCTCGAGGTCGTGGTTTACTGGGTAAGGTTCTAACCAGCATCTGTCTCAGACAGGAGAATCATGGAGTCTGCCTGTCTGTCCTTCTTCCCAGCATCCAGTTCTGTCTATTCTGCCTAGCTAAGGTCTGCCCTATCAAAAGGCCAAGGAAGTCTCTTTATTCAACCTTTGAAAGCAGCACAAATACAGAAGGGCCTCCTACACCAGCAGTAGCTGTTCTTCCAGAGGACCCAGTTTGATTCCCAGCATCCCTGTGATGGCTCACAACCACCTGTAACTCTAATTCCAGGGGCTTCCAATGTGCAAAGCCCTGGGGTTGATCCATACTCCCACATAAAACAAACAAAATTTAGAAGCAGCGATTCAAACAGATGTGTATATGTACATATTCATAGAAGAAATACTAAAAGTCAAAAAGTATAATTAACAAAATGACTGGTCTATAACGACAATGAAATTATTATTTGATTTTTGAAAATGCTGATACATACGACATGTGGATGACCTGAAGGACATTATGCTAAGTGAAAATTAGCCAGTGTCTAAAGGGCAGGCACTGTCTAACCCACTTCTATGAGGTCCCTAGAACAGTCCAGTTTGTACAGGTACTTGTCAGTTGGCCAGATGGAAATATGAAGGGTGTTAATATTTCCTAAGAACACCTTTCAGCAGGGACAGAGCGCTAGGGGAAGGCTGCAGACAGTGCAAACAGTTCTGAGGATGTATGCAGTTTAGTGAGTGGAGTGCTCGCCTAGCACTGCTTCACGGGAGGTGGTGTGGTCTGTAATCCCAGCAGTTGAGAGGCAGGGCAGAAGGATTGGAGGGTCAGCCTCCTCTGCACTCTAGTTTAAACTTAGCTGGGGATCAAAAAAGCAACATAGTATTGGAATTGTTTTATCTCTGATCTCAAAATATGAAACAAAGTATTAAGGTCTGTAAAAAAAAATGGCAACCTTGAGATTCTAGACAAAAGTATGCAGGTTTCTGGTTCTCCATACTGTTCTTTATTTCTAATGTTCTCAAAATGGGGGAAAGCTCCCCTTCTCTAATTCTACTCCTATTCCAATTTTTGTTAGAAAAATTTTTTAAATAATTAACTTTTAAAAATCATTAAACAAGGGGGGCTGGAGAGATGGTTCAGAGGTTAAGAACATTGGCTGTTCTTCCAGAGGTCCTGAGTTCAAGTCCCAGCAACCACATGGTGGCTCACAACCATCTGTAATGAGATCTGGCGCCCTCTTCTGGCACGCAGGCACTTTTGCAGGCAGAACATTATATACATAAAAATAAATAAATACTTAAAAAATTATTAAACAAAACAAAAATACCCTTTTGGTAAAGATTTGGGAACCCAAGCTGAAGTCTCCTTTTACGTGGACTCTAACAGTTCAGAAAACATGTTAATTTGCTAGTATGAAAGTTTTTTTAACCTTTTCACTTTGTATTTTAAAATACCTGTCAGCCATAAATTGTAATACTACTTTAGAGCTCCAATGGACTTACCACCTAGCCTATCAAGAGCTAATATAGAGATCAACAGAAATTGACTATGGGCAACGTTTAAATTCTTTTTTGTTCAAAAAATAAAAAACAAAAAAAGAGCAAAAAATAACAACAACAACAAAAAAAGTACCATATAGCTGAGTTTAAAAAAGCACATTTAGCCGGGCGGTGGTGGCGCACGCCTGTAATCCCAGCACTCAGGAGGCAGAGGCAGGCGGATCTCTGTGAGTTTGAGACCAGCCTGGTCTACAGAGCTAGT
>NC_022014.1:12504646-12514134 GCF_000317375.1 Microtus ochrogaster | reverse complement strand
AAAAAAAAAAAAAAAAAAAAAGCACATTTAGAAATCCTGATTTGGTTTTGAAAGACAGTGGTATTTTATGGAGGATGGAGGGGTGGAGCTCTTGATAGAGCACATGCTTAGCATACACTGGACCCTAGGCTCAATTCTCTAGCACCATGTTGGGTGGGAAAGAGCAAAAGAGACTAGTAGCAATGAAAGATAGGAATTATCAAACCTTGAATGAGCATAGCTTTGCGAGAGAAAGTGGCTGTCAAACTAATCCACCTACATACCACAACCCCAGACAACCTAGACAACAAAGAGTATCTAAATACAAAGGAGAAAAAGACAAGATCTCCTGAGTAAATTGGGAGCTTGAGTAGAAGCAGAGGGTAGAAGAGGAGGGGGAGGAAGGGTGACGAACAGAGAAAAATGTATAGCTCACTAAAAACAACAATAATAATAAAGGAACCAGAAAAAAAAAATGCTTGCCATGCAAGCCTAATGACCTGAGTTGGATCCCCAGAACCAAATGTCTTTGTCAGTGTGCTACTGCTGTGAAGAGACATCATAACCATGGCAATTCTTACAAAGGAAAACATTTGATTGGGGTGGCTTATAGTTCAGAGGTTTAGTATATTACCTCATTGGTGGGAAACAGTTGCACGCAGGCAGACATGGTGCTGGAGAAGGAGCTGAGAGCTCTACATCTGAATTGGCCGGCAGTAGGAAGAGAAGTGGCTTTAGCTTCTAAGATCTCAAAGCCTCCCTAGAGACACACTACCTCTAGCAAAGCCACGCATACTCAAACAATGCTACACTTCCTAATAGTGACATTCCCTATGGACCAAGCATTCAAACACATGAGTCTATGAGGGCCATTCCTTCTCTAACCATCACATCACACCAGATACAAAAGCTGGATACGAGGCTGGAGATATGGCTCAGTGGTTAAGAGCACTGGCTGCTCTTCTAGAAGACTGGAGTTCAATTCCCAGCACCTACATGGTGGCTCACAACCTCTGCAACTCCGGTTCCAGCATCCTCTTTTGCCCTCTGTGAACACTGGGTATGCAGAAACATAACATGTACTCATAAACACATTAAAACAACAACAACCACCAACCTGGTGGATATGGTGATATGAATATGCAATCCCAGCATTCCTACGTTAAGACAACAGGCTCAGAAGCTTTGCAGCGAGGTAGTCTAGAGTACAAAGCATGGCAGAAACAAGAAAGACCCTGCCTCAAAAGATAAAAGGTGAGAAAGTCCCAAGAGTTGTCCTCTGACCTCCATGTATGTGTTGTAACGCGCGCACGCGCGCGCACACACACAAAGTAAGTACCTAGTCTGTACCTCATAAATCCTGAATGAGCCAGGTTGTAGTGGTATACGCCTTTAATTCTAGCACTCGGGAGGCAGAGGCAGACGGATCTCTGTGAGTTCGAGACCAGCCTGGTCTACAAGAGCTAGTTCCAGGACAGGCTCCAAAGATACAGAGAAACCCTGTCTCATAAAAAACCAAAAACAACAGCAAGAGTCCTGAATGTTATAAAGGGCAGTCCCGTCACTTTACACTTACAAGTGCATTTTATTTGCCTAACGTATGCTAGGTGATGAACACAAAAACAACAGCCCTGGACTCAAGTTGCTCACTTTTAGCACAGTGGTAGTTGTTAGCAAGCATTTTTCTTCCCGCTGGAGCTCGGTCTGGTAAGCCAATGCCTTTGAAAGCCAAAGGAAGGTCAGCATAATAGCACATGTTTACAGTCCCAATGCTGGAGGTGTAGACATCCATCCATCCCAGATTAATAGCAGCTAATCTTGAATTGACAGGGAGCCTCCTGCCTCTGTTCTCCTTGGTACTGGGATTACAGGATTGAGCCAACACACTGGGCTCATGAACTGCTTTTCTAAACCACAGTTTTAGCAATTTCTGAGACTGCATAGAAACTGTTAATTCAATTAGTTGTTAAGAGCTAACATTATCAGAATGTGATCAGCCAGCGTCCTAGGGTTTGGCTCTATACATGGCAGGGTGGTTGGAAGACTGTGGTGAGCTACTCCAGTCAGCTGCATGCACATGTGGACATTGTCTCTGGAGTGGGCTGAGGAATGCAAATCTTGAGTAGAAAATGGAGACACCGACTAAAAGAAGAAAACAGTGGTGCTGTACAGTTTCCAGTGCTTTAGACCAGAAGATCTCAAGTTCAAGTCATCCCGGGTCACACAGTGAGACCTTGTCTTAAAACACAAGAAAAAACGTCATCCACAAAACACTACTTAAAGCTAAGTGTGGACGTGTATCTGTAAGCAATTCCAGCACTTGGAAAGTGGAGATAAAAGGGTTAGGATTTCTAAGTCAGCCTGGGCTGCTTCTGCCCCTGCTTAACAAACAAACCCAACTAACCAACCATAAAAAAAAATTCCTAGTTTGAGGGCTTGCTGCAAAAAGTAACTGAGAGAGGCCAGAGAAATGTCTCAGAGGTTAAAAGCACTGACTGTTCTTCCAGAGGTCCTGAATTCAATTCCCAGCAACCACATGGTGACTCACAACCATCTATAATGAGATTTGATGACCTCTTCTGGCATGCAGGCATATATGCAGGTAGAACACTGCATACATTAAAAAAAAAAAGACAAAAGAAAACAAAACAAAACGGAGAGTTTCGTGTTTAGTTCTCTCCTTAGGCAACGATTCTCCCTTAGCTCCTTCACAACACAGTTGTCTAAAGTCAGCATTCCAAAACTTAGATCTAGATTTTAAAAAATAAAGTTGTAAAAACATCTTCTTTACACATTATTATGTAATTTCCAAGCAGATTAGTTGCATTCTGTCTAGACACCTTTCAGAGGAAGTAAAATTAACAGTATGATTTTCTGTGTCTTGGTCTCCAGGCGAATTACAGAAGTTAACAGGTACCTAATTAGAACGGGTTTTTCCTACTTCCTGCAGTAAGGCACTAAAGGTGAACTGTACTTCTTGTCACTTTCTCTACATTTACTAAAATGCAACCTGTAAGTGTGAGGTGCAGTTATTATTAAAGTATTAAATATAGTTGACAAATCTGGCTATTCAAAAAGAAACCACCTAAAAGTGGATTAGGAACTGGAAGAACCCAAATCGCCCATCGGCACCGCTGGACACACCGCTGGATATGGCAATCATGATTAATTCGGAAATCTGGCAGGAAAGAGGAACAGATGGAAAGAAGTTTAGGTGAAGGCTTTTAATGACTAGTCAAACATAACGTGAGTCATCAAAAGTTTCCAGTTAACAATCCCTTCTGCCGTACATCCTGGGCCCATTCCTTTATGAGCCACTCTGCTGTTTAAACGGTAACATCTCAGGTTTTACTGCCTCTTCCACAAATGAATACATAAAAGGAAAGACGCTCCCCGGCGGCTTTGAAATGTAGGGCAAACTCTGGTTGGGGTGGCGAGAAAAAGAACAAGGTACAGAGACTGAGGAACACAGAAGGCAAAAAGGGTGTTGAAAGTGGGGAAGAAAAAAATTTTTTCCCTAGGTTAGGCCTGCTGTTGGTGTCCTTACAGACTGGGTTGGACCGTCGCCGCGAGCTGAAGGGCCCAGCCCACCGCCCTGCCCCAGCAAAGTAGGGCCTGCCCCTGCCCCCACCCTGCGACAGACGGGGCAGCCGGTCGGCCACCAGACCTCTGCCTCCTCGCGCTGCCTGCCGGGAGCTCCAGCCGCTTCCGGTGACGCTTGCTCGCTGAACTCCGACTCCCGTCGGCCCCTGAGAAAACCGCAGCAGGTTTGCGCGGGTGCTGTCGGAATCTGTAGTTTATCTGTCGGCCGAGCTGCGTAAACGGGAACGCGGGCTAACATAGCCGAGAACTACCGAGGCGAAGGTACGGGTAGTAGCGAGGGGTCAATTCATACCAAGCGTGGGGTTGGCGGTGAGGCCGGCGGCGGTAGTTGAGGTTTAGTGGGAGGAGATCCTTTCTCACACAGGGGGAGGGTTGAGCTGCTGTCTCTGTGGTCCCAAGTGCCCAGTCTGGACTGGAGCTGCCGCCCAAGACTCCAAGGAGTGAGTCCTTGGCCTCTGGCCCCTCTGTCTCAGGGTCCTCGCTGGGTCAGCGCGGCCTGCTCCTCCCCGGTCGGCCGCCCCCGCCTCCATTTCCCGCCCTCTCTTCACCACACACACGGCCCCCCCGATCATGGATCCCGGCAGCGGCGGAGGCGGCGGTGGCGGGAGCAGCAGCAGCAGTGACTCTGCGCCCGACTGCTGGGACCAGACGGATATGGAGGCCCCCGGGTCCATGGCGGCGGTGGCTGAAACCCAGCGTGAGAACCTCAGTGCGGCCTTCAGCCGGCAACTCAACGTCAACGCCAAGCCCTTCGTCCCCAACGTCCACGCAGCAGAATTCGTGCCGTCCTTCCTGCGGGGCCCGGCCCAGCTGCCACCATCCCTCGCCGGCGCGGCCGGCGGCGACCACGGAGCGAGCAGCAGCGCGGGAGGTCCTTCGGGTAAAGGGCCGGGCTGGGTGTTCCCAGGGCCCGTGCGGCGGGCTGAGGCCGGAGTTCCGCGCCGGCGTGGGTGGGGAGGACGCGCGGCCAAAGCGGCCCGCACGTGGGGCGCTGACAGCGGCGCCGGCTGGTCTGGGTGGGGCACCTCCAGTCCCGGAGCTGGCTGGCTTGGGGCGCCCGGGCGGGGAGAAGCGGAGAGCCGGCGGCGCTCGCCCTTCGCCGAAGGCCGCGGTTTACCCGCAGACGTGGGAACCGTATGGGACCCGGCAGGCCCTCGGCCAGGCAGTGCCACGAGGCCCAAAAGTGGGGACGGATGGGGCCTGAAGTCCCGCAGGTGGGCGCTGTGAGAGCCTAGGAGTTGGGGGACAAGACTTGTCTCTTCGCCTCACCCAGAGAGCTAGTGCTCCTGCTGCAGTTTCTACTATTGGAACTGTAATTGCGTTTTAAATATCTGTGGCACCGGCCGACCTGAAGGAATCCCAAGATGCATTGCAGGCCTGCGGTTCGCCAGAAACTGTTGGCTGTCAATACAAAGACCTTTTATCATTTTTAATGGTTTGAAAACTTCAAAGGTTCAAAAATGTCAGGAAGATTCCTCAGTAGTAACATGTGGTAGGAAAGCTCATTGACTTGTGTGAGGTTTTTCAGTGGGATTTAAGACCTTCTGAGTGGCACGTTTAGACTTTAATTTAATTGCTTGAAAGTGTTGACCTTATACGGACTGCTTGCTATAAGAGCTCTGTTTGTGTGCGTGTATTGGTAGCTTAGTCTGTTACTTGAATATTTCTGATAACTTCATAGTTGTCCCACGCAGCAACTACAAGATACACTTTATGTCGTTTCTAGTTTCAGTCTTTAGACATCTCTTTACAAGCTGACTGTGGGGATGGTAACCTGCTTTCAGGGACTGGTGTTGAACCAGTGTCTGTTGAGTGAACTTAAGTATCACCTTCGCTCTAGTGCTTATTGGAGTAAATACGGTATTGTCTTTTTAAAGAGAAAGGGGAAAGGGAAGGAAAAAGGCTGACTCTTTAGTTCTTTAGCAGGGAGGCTGTGGGCCAGATCGTTTGAGCTCATTTCAAGTGAGAGTATTGTTAATTTCTGTGTTTTAAGTTCTGGACCTTAGCCTGTGTGGTGGTACCCCAGGTAATGTCTGTAGTTCCAGAACTCTAGAGGTGGAGGCAGGCGGAGAAAACAAATGTCAGTGTCACCAAGCCTCCCTCTTCCAGGTGTGCAGTGTTTGTCTGTGACCCCGGGGACTCAGGAGGCTCAGGTAGGAAGATCTTTAGGTGAAGGCCACTGGTACTATCTGGAAAGTCCCTCTAAAAATAAAGTAATAAATACATAAATGCCAAAAATAAGCAAAGTGCTCTTGAAAATGAGTTTCTTAGGAAACTTTTGCTTCAGTTTGCTCTCCAGGAGTGAAAGGGTGTTTAGGGAAATGCTTTTGTGAGGGACATGTGTAAGCACGGTTTAGATGAGACTGTTGGGTGGCTGGGTGAAGAATGGACTTTGGGGCTGTATCATGCATGAGGGATTTGTCATACTTACCTGCCCCCCCCCATGTTGGTTTGAATGTTTATTGACTGGCATTTCTTTTATTTGTGTGTGGTTGATACTTCCCTTTAAACAAGGAAAACCAACTTTATTTTGTTTTGTTTTTCAAGACAGGCATTCTCTGTGTAGCCTTAACTGCCCTTGGCTGTCCTGGAACTTGCTCTGTAGACCAGACTGGCCTCGAACCTATGACTGGGATTAAAGCCGAATGCCTGGCTTAAAATTCTATTTTATTTATTTGCTTTTTGGTTTTTCCAGACAAGGTTTCTTTGTGTAACAGCCCTGGCTATCCTGGAAGTCACTTTTAGACCAGGCTGGCTTCGAACTGCCTGTCTCTGTCTCCAGAGTGTTGGGATTAAAGGTGTGCGCCACCAAATTTTTTTAATTGTGTGATTTCTGTGAGTGCAACACTTGAGAAACATGGAGAATTTCCATGAATTCCAGGTCAGTCTGGGCTAGAGTAAGAACCTGTATCCATCAAGGAGAAATAATAATAATATAAACATTCTGTGTGTGGTGTCTGAATATTGCCTGTGTATTAGTCTAAAGCTATATGGGACTAAAGTTTGGAAACTGTGGGTTTATAAAATGCTACCATCAGTGAATATTGCTTGGGGAAAGCAGAAAAAAACAGATGGCAATAGCACCAAGCCTGTAACTCACTGAGGGGAAGGCAAATGCTTTTGATGGTGAGGAAATGGTCCATAAGGTACGTGGCCTGTTGCCTTCGTTATCAAGCCAGTCTGTGCTTGGTGTTTCTAGTAGGAGAGCTGTGGTGAGTGGGGCTCTAGAATAACCTTTAGGGTGTGCCTGCTGATGACAACCGTCTCTCCTTTCTCCTGGAAACAGGATGATTTGCCCCTTTTTTTCTTTTCCTTGAAATGCAGTAGAGGAAGGAGCTTTGGTGCCAAGAGTCTTTACTGTTCCTTGAAAGGCCGTCAGTCAGAAAGAACTGGTCACCCACTGTTGAAAATGTAAAAATACCAAATTCAGGCTGGGTGGTGGTAGTGCACACCTTTAATCCCAGCACTCAGGAGACAGAGGCAGACGGATCTCTGTGAGTTAGAGGCCAGCCTAAGCTACAAGAGCTAGTTCCAGGACAGGCTCCAAAACTACAGAGAAACCCTGTCTCGAAAAACAAAAAAAAAATATTAAAAACAAAACAACACCAAATTCCTAACAATGATTAAGTAAACTCATTTAAGTGTTATTAAGTATAAGCATAATCCATTTAAGTCCAATTTTCTGCAGAGCCAAGTAAATTGGGCTAGTGACTATAAATGAAAATAGAGGTCTTAAAAAAATGACTGGAAATTTTAAGTTTTAGTATATTCTCAAGATTAAGCAACCATCGTCACTTAATGGATTTTTTTTTTTTTTTTTGGTTTTTTTTGGTTTTTTTCAAGACAGGGTTTCTCTGTGGTTTTGGAGCCTGTCCTGGAACTAGCTCTTGTAGACCAGGCTGGTCTTGAACTCACAGAGATCCGCCTACCTCTGCCTCCCGAGTGAAGACAAGGTCATGTTGCCTAGGTTGATCTCCCCAGTGCTATGAAGCCAAGAATGACCTTGGACTTTTCTTAATCTTCCTGCCTCTACCTCCCAAGTTCTAAGATAACAGGCTTGCCCCACCACAGAAAGTTACACGGTGTACATGATATTGGGGCTCAACCCAGGGATTTGTGCGTGCTAGGCACACACTTACCAACTGAGCCCCCCCCATCCTTAGTCTTGTTTTGGATTTTTAAAAAAAGATTGATTTATGTGTT
Organism: Microtus ochrogaster; assembly: GCF_000317375.1. Lineage (NCBI taxonomy): Eukaryota > Metazoa > Chordata > Mammalia > Rodentia > Cricetidae > Microtus > Microtus ochrogaster. The sequence goes on along the minus strand of NC_022014.1, from coordinate 12,506,349 downwards.
ATGTATACAGTGTTCTGTCTGCATGCATGCCTACATGACAGAAGAGGGCATCAGATCCCACTACAGATGGTTATGAGCCACCATATGGTTGCCGGGAATTGAACTCAGGACTTTTGGAGAACAGCCAGTGCTCTTAATCCCTGAGCTATCTCTCTGGCCCAGATTTTTTTCTTTTTTTTTAAGGCAGGTTTCACTATATAGCCCAGGTTATCTTCTCAGTCTTCCTGCCTCAGCCTCCCAGAGACTGAAAAAATTACTTGTGATTGCCACTATGCCTGCCTGACTTTCTGATCATTGGATAGTTTTAAGTTTCTTCGTTGGGGCTTGAAGATTACAGTATCCAAAATCAAAATGGGTATTTTCTGCAGAATTCTTATACTTTGTTATGTTAACCAGTTCCTATTTAAAAAAAAAAAAAAAACAACTGGATAGTCTTTTATTTTTAATGGCACTGATAGTGCAACCCTGAGCCTCTTGTACATGCCTGGCAAGGACTCTACCTAGCATTTACCCCAGCCTAAGAGGGTGTGTGTGTGTGTGTGTGTGTGTGTGTGGGTTAGGAAATTAGAGGAAGACATAGAGTGTCCTACTTTATTACTGTCTGCCATACTTCTTTGAGATAGGATCTGTTATGAACCCGGAGCTAGGCTGACAGTTAAACCCCCAGTGGTCCTCCTATCTCTGCTCCTCTGGGCCCCATGGCACTGGAATTATATGCACCTGTGCCTTTTTAAAGTGAGTACTGGGGATTTGAACTCAGGTCTTGTATAGCAAGCTGTCTGATACACTGAGCCATCTGCCCAGCTTCCCAACCTTTGTTTTTGATTTAGGTTTTGTTTTACAATTTAAATGCCTACAGGAATAAAGATGTGAAGAGTTGGTAGGCCTCATTGGAATATAAGTAGAGGACAGTAGGAAAAAAATTGGTATTGTTCCTAAAATATTACAGTGGAGATTCGATTTTGTTTCTTGGTTGATGTCTTCACACATATGGACAGCTTAAGTATGAGGATTTAGGGGCATCACCTAGTATAAGGTTGAGTGGTTGTTTAAACTTAAAATTTTTGACTGGAAACAAACCTTTGGAGCATGTTTTAGTGTTGTTAGAATATAGTTTATTGCATGGTTGTGTTTATTTATATATATATATATATATTATCTCTTTGAAATCGTACAACATGGAAAGGGCAGGCAAAGTGGCTTAATAGGTTTAAAAAAACAAAACAAAACTTGCAAAGCAAGCCTGATGACCTGCGCTTGATTCTGGGAACCCACATAACTAAGTGGGAAAGAAACTGGTCCACAGAGTTGTCCTCTCACCCTCGCATGCACACACAATAATAGTAATAAGTTTTGAAAGTAAAATTATTAGGGCAGATGGGGACATAGCTCAGCAGTAGAGCACTTGCCTGGTAATAAAACGGCCCCAGGTTAGAACTAGCTCCTTGGCACTATAAGGAAACAATATCAAATTCTCAAGACAAGTTAGGGAAATACAGTAGAGAACAAATACAAGCCTTCATTTGCTTGCTTTTGTTTGCCAGGGAAGAAATTAATGTTAAAAATAGAATTATCTTTCTGGCTAAAGAGAAAGATGAAAAAGACTTAGTCGCCGGGCAGTGGTGGCGCACGCCTTTAATCCCAGCACTTGGGAGGCAGAGGCAGGCGGATCTCTGTGAGTTCGAGACCAGCCTGGTCTACAA
>NC_022014.1:12496996-12504546 GCF_000317375.1 Microtus ochrogaster | reverse complement strand
AAAACCACAGAGAAACCCTGTCTCGAAAAACCGGAAAAAAAAAAAAAAGACTTAGTCAACTTTTGTGGTGAGTTAACATGGTGGAAGGGAATTTTTTGCTCAGCTGTTCCTTCTAGCAGTGAACAAGCATTTGCCTGTCTACTGAACATAGGATGCTTGCAAGGCATTGAAAGAATGCTCTGGGTAGGAATATCGAGGTAATGAGTATGGCCTTTGAAAGATTCTAGAAAGAAGCCAAGTAAGTTTACATTAGTGGAAGAGCGCAAAGACAGGTAAAGGGTGTGGAACAAGAGGCTGGTACATCCAGGACCCTTCAGTGAATGGTTCCAACCTTGTTATCCTAATGATAACACTAACGACGTGTCTATTTTCTGCCAGGTGTTCTTTATGAATGCCTTGGTTTTGTTTTGAGGCAGGATCTTACTGTGTTTTCTAGGCTGGGCCATAACTCATCTATCTTCCAAGTGCTGGAATTACTTTTAATATTTTCAGGAATTTAACAAAGTAGAACATGACATATCTTAGTATTTGATTCTTTCTTACCAGACAGCAGTGGGTTTGGGTACCTAAAGTTTTGTCCTTGTTTTCAGTAGATTTTAACTAAGTAGCTTAGCAGTAAATATAGTTTGTTTATTCATAAGTAACTTTGTTCTTTAAGAACTTGTTATTGTTTCCCACTGTAATTCTTCTTTCAAAGGGAAAGAAACAGTAAGAATTTCTAAGCATTTTCCATTGCTATAACTTATTTCCAAACAGGTTCCAACTAGGTGATTGTCATTTCACTTGAAGGACAAAGAAAAAAGAAAAGAAAAGTACATATGACTGTGTAGCACGAATAATAAAAACCAGGAGACATATATTGGGGTTCAACCTGAAGATCAGAAAAGCAAAGCAGCCAGCCACTAGAGATCTTTTACCTCTACCAAATCTTCAGACCGAAAGGGCAAGATGTTGTCTCCACAAATCCTCAGATCCCACTCTCGGTCCTGTCTCTTCCCTTTAAATCCTCTCCACCCAGCCAGCCATATTGCCCCTGTCTCCACCTCCCTAGTGCTGGCATTAAATGTGTGATTCCCAAGTGCAGGGATCACCTTTGTGTGAGCTCTGTTTCTCTTTTAGACAGATTCAGTCTTGTGTAGCCCAGAGTGGTCTTGAACTCACAGTGATCCATCTGCCTCTGTCTCCTGAGTCCTGGGATTAAAGGTGTGTGCCACCACTCCATATTCGTCTGACTAGTATGGCTTCTTTGCCCTCTGATCTTCAGACAAGCTTTATTTATTAAAACACAAACAATATACCACCATATTACTGAGCAATATGTATCCATCTTTGGGTAGTTGATTTTTGTAGTAGGACAGTGTCTTCTATTTTTATATCTTACACTATATGAAATGCCTCTGGCTTATGTATTTTAATATACTTTTGTTTTTGAAGTAGATGAGACATAAATTGTAAATAAGATCTTTTCAGAATTAGTTGAAAAAATGTTTTTTGTTACACTACAGAAAGTCATAACAGGTTGGTATGTGGCATTGCTTTAATGATATAATAAATAGGTTCTTTGAACATTCAGGCTGAAAGTGACTCCAGCAGAATATAATCTTAGTTTCGAATAGAGAAATTGAAGCCTAAGCATGCTAAGTGGTTGTCTGAAGTCACTCCCAGAGTTAATGACACCGTTGAATCCTGATTTTACTAGCTGCTGGTTTAGAGCTCTTTTTGCCCTATCATGCTGTAAAGAAGGAAATGCCTATAGCCAGTGTCTATAACCAGCATGGGTTTTCTGACAGACTAGCCCTGGAATTTGCCTTTCTAATGTTTTCATTCTTAAAGGTTTTTGTAATAAGTGCAGGACTCTGAAATGCTTGTTGTAAATTTATAGAGCAGTTACCACAGCTTACTGCTTAGTCTCAACTCTCAGTGCTTGGATACTGCCACCCCATTTTATAGATGTAAAGATTACAGATTATAAAAGCTAAACACCTTAGTAAGAGTATACTCATGAATAAATGGAGGAGCAGGCTCTGGTTTCAAAGCTTATTTTAGTGATAGTGACTCTAGCCGGGTGGTGGTAGTGGCACACACCTTTAATCCCAGCACCTAGGCGGCAGAGGCAGGTGGATCTGTGTTAGTTTGAGGCCAGCCTGGTCCACAGAGTAAATTCCAGGACAGCCAGACCTACGTAATGAGACCCTGTCTAAAAAAACCACCAGCAACAACAACAACAAAAAAAAGAAACAATCTCAAGACCCTTTCAGAACCAGGCCCATGAGTCTAATTTTCTCCATCTTCTGTCTCACTGCTGAGTTTCAAGTATTATAACTGCCCCTTCCTGCATTCAAAAAATTCATGTAGATGGCTTTGAACATGTTTCTTTGCCTTTGTACCTGTGTTCTCTCCTCCCCTCTCCCTTCCTTTTTTCACTTTGAGTCTGTTCATGATGCCCAAGCTAGCCTTGAACTCTTGGACTCAAGTGATCCTCCTGCTTCCACATTCTAAGTACCTGGGATTTCATGTCTCTGCTTTAGCATTTGTTTCCAGAGTCTTACTGTGGTAGCCCTTGCTAGCTGTGAACTCACTGTGAATCCCAGACTGACCTCAACTTCAATAATCTTCCTGTCTCGCCCTCTGGACTGACAGTACAGGCTTACTACAATGTCTAGCTGCATTTCCATCTTTAGAATGTTTGAGAAGTAAGACAAACCATGGTGTTTTATGACTTTGTTCTGTTGTCTCCTTTAACTGTTTCCAGTGTTGTCTATAGAAGAAAGAAACCTCTACATGCAATTTTGGTGAGATGGGTTGGTCTCCTGAGTGCTGGAAATCTTTAGTTCCTTATTTAAGCGATAAGTCAACCTCCTGAGTTAAGGCACTTTCCATAACCCTCCTTTAGAAAGCTGGCACTTCCAAAATGGTTTTTACTGTATTCAAGCTTAGTAAAAATTCAAGCCCCATGGTGATGGTACACACTCTTTAATCCCAGTACTTGAGAGGCGGGGCAGCAGATTGCTTTAATTCGAGGACAGCCAGGGCTACAAAGAGAAACCCTGTCTTGGAAAACAGAACAGAACAAAAAATTCAGTGATTGCATGGAGTGGGATAAGGAAAGTGCAGGGAAGCAGTGTGAACCTAGATGAAGCTAGGTCTGGAGGCACACGTCTATAATCCAGGCAGGAAGAGTGCCACCAAGTTTAAAGATAGCCTGGGCTACTTTATGAGTTCAAGGCTAGTATGAGCTACAAAGTGAGACCATGTCGAGAGAGAGAGAGAGAGAACGAGAACAGAAGAGGGCCAGGAAGATCTTGGTCAGTAGGTAAAAACAAAGCAAAGAACTTGCCATATAAGCCTAAAAACCTAAGTTTGATCCCCAGAAACTATGTTGAAAAGCCAGATGTGTGTCTATAATCCCACCATTACTATGGCAAAATGAGAAGCAAAGACAGTAGAATCACCCCCAAAGCTCATGGGCCAAGCTAACTGGAGGAGTACATAGTCCAGCAGATGCAAGAGAGACCCTGCCTCCCCAGTAATGTGTAATGGAAACCAACTCTTCAAACATTGTTCTGTCCCTCATGCGTGTGCTTAATGCCACTGTTGCATCTGCTTGTGCGTGTGTTCTCTCTCTCTCTCTCTCTCTCTCTCTCTCTCTCTCTCTCTCTCTCTCTCTCTCTCTCTCTCTCTCTCTCTCTCTCTCTCTCTCTCAAATACACACATAAAATCAACCAATCTGGGGGAGAGGGGCTGGGGCAAACTGAAAAAAGAAATGAAAACTGCTAAAGTTAGTTCATTAAAATTTTTTAATTTTTAATTAAATTCTGGGGCTGCAGAGATGGCTCAGTGGTTAAGAGCACTGATTACTCTTCCACAGGACCCAAATTCAATTCCCAGCACTCTCATGGCAGTTCACAACTGTCTGTAACTACTTCCAGGGAATTCAACACCCTCACATAGACATACATGTAGATAAAACACTAATGCATATAAAATAAAAATAAATCATTTTTTGAAAGTTAAACTTTCTAGCTGGGCAGTGATGGTATACACCTTTAATCCTAGCACTTGGAAGGCAGAGTCAAACAGATCTCTTAGTTGGAGGCCAGCCTGGTCTTTAAAGCAAGTTCCAGGCCAGCCTAGGCTACCAAAGAAACCTTATCTCAAAAAACTAAGGGGAAAAAGGGGGTTGTTTTTACTTTATGTGTATGAATGTTTTGCCTGCGTGCATGTTGTGCACCACTTTTATGACTGTTAGATCACCCAAACTGGGAGTTAGTGTTGGTTTGGTGTTTGGGTGACTGTCCAACAGGTGGTTGCGAACCACCAACTGCTGGGAATCAAACCTGGGTCCTCTACATGAACAAGTGCTCTTAACCACTGAACCATCTCACCAGCCTCTTCTTTAATTTTTGAGACAGGGGCTTTCACTGAACCCAGGGGCTCACTGATTAAACTATACTGGCTAATCCAGCTAGCCTATTCTCTGCCATCCCAGTGGTAGGGATTACAAGCATGTGCAATACACTGGGCTTTTGATGTGTCTGCTTGGGGTTGATCTTGGGTCTTCATTCTTGAACAGCAGGTGCTTCTCAGACTCAGGCACATCCCCAGCCCTAGGAGAATCATTTTAACTTGAGACACAGTTGTCGTCCTGCTACACTCCAACTTCCCCCTCATAGAATTATTCATGTTTCAAATAAATGCAGGTATGTTTCTAGCTGTGCGGGGAGCAGGTACATGGGTGTGCACAGGATGAGTGAGTGTGAAGGACAACCTCAGGTGGTGTTCTCAAGAATGTCGACACTTCCTTTGAGGTGGTCTGTAAGTGTGGGTAAGTAAGTCTACAAGAGCCCGAAATAAAGGGATCTTTGGTGTGTTTCTGCATCTTAGAAAGCCTTTAGCTGTATCATTTGTGCTTTTCAGGGAAAAAGAAATCAGACTCACATAGGGACGCCATAGCAGATTAGTGGTTCAGCAACTGCAAACTGAACTGTTGCTTGATTTTAGAATTCTAAGAATTCTGACTTCATCAAAATCACTTAAAATAATAATTTTGGCCAGGCAGTAGTGGCACATACCTTTTTTAAAATTATTATTATTATTAAACGTTTTCATTTATTTTATGTCCGGACCACAGCTTCCCCTTCCCTTTCTCCTCCCGTTGCTTCCTCCCTCCCCTTCCCCCATCCACTCCTCCTCCACCTCTGCCCAGAAAGGTGCAGTCCTTCCATGGGTGTCAGCAAAGCATGGCATATCGAGTTGAGGTAGGACTAAACTCCTCCCTTTGTATTAAGGCTGGGCAAGGCAACCCATTTTGGGAATAGGGTCCCAAAAGCCAGCTCAAGTACCAGGGACTGGACTGGTCCCATGCAGGCTCCCTAACTGTTGGTCCAGAGTCTGTGAGCTCCTATGAGCCCAGGGGTTGGCACACATCTTTAATCCCAGCACTTGGGAGGTAGAGGCAGACAGATGTTCGAGGCTAGCTAGCTCTACAGAGTGAGTCCAAGATAGCCAAGGCCGCACAGAGAAACCCTATCTTGAAACAAACAGAATAATAATTTTGAGACAGGGTTTCTCCATGTAGCTCTGGCTGTCCCCTAACTAGCTAAGTAGACCAGAGTGGCCTTGAACCCAGAGAGATCAGCACGCCTCTACCTCCTGAGTGCTGGGATCCCATTGGGCAAGAATCACCTTTTCCGAATATATTACTGTATGTATTCCAGAGGCTTCACACAGTTGCCATTTAGTGTCAAATTACTTGGAGATTTGATAACATTGCAGTCTCAGCCTTCTTGGGTTGGAGGATTATCAGAAGTAGAGAAGAGAGAGGCATATTGAATAAGTGCAGTCCAACTAATTGTATTTGTTCTGGGCTTTGTATTACATTTATAATATCTGTGAAGGAAAGATTTGGGAAATAGGATTAACATTTTTAACACATTCCCACTATTGAAAGTCTGTAGAGCTTTTAAGTTACCATTTTGTGTAAATGCCGGTGTGGAGGTCAGAGGACAGCTTTGTGGAGTTGGGTCTCTCTCCTTCTACCTTTATGTGGGCTCAAGGGATTGAATTGATGTTGTCAAGTTTGGGTGGTGAACTCTTTACCTGCGGAACCACCTTGCTGGTGCCTTTATTTCTGCAGTTGGTAGTTTTTTGTTTTTTTTTTTTTTAAAGTAGGCTGGACAGACTTCTGATTTGAAATCCAAGTTAGCTGCCATTGTTCTGAGTTGATGAGGTTTGTGATATGCTTATTGAACTTCTTTTATTCTGTGTTAAAAGATAAGTAAATAAGCTGGGTGGTGGCACATGCCTTTAATCTTAGCAGAGGCAGGTGGATCTCTGTGAGTTTGAGGCCAGCCCGGTCTACAGAGTTAGTGCCAAGACAAGCTCCAAAGCTACAGAGAAACCCTATCTTGAAAAACCCCAAAAAAGAAAAAAAAGATAAGTAAATAAGAGAGCTCAATTTCTAATAAAACTTATTTTTCTTAACCAGCACCTGTGGAGTTGTCTCAAGAACAGTCATCATTGTGTGAAGGTAAATTTTTTTAATGTCTAACCAAGAAAACATTAAGTTGTCTGTGATGTTTAAAATTAGATACTGTAGGGGGAGGGGGGGAAATGGGAGGTGGGGAGGAGGTGGAAATTTTTAATAATAAAAAGATAAAAAAATTAGATACTGTTTCATGAATATATATTGTGTCTCAACTTTTTTTCTAGGTTCAAATTCAGCTGTTAGCATGGACCTTTCAGAAACTGTTGGTAAGCCTTTCTGACCTTATTAAGACAGTAATGGGAACATTCCAGATTTAAGGTGTACATGGTCTGATGACTGAAATGTCTTAGCTCCAGCCACACTTAATGTTTTGCTATTAAAATTTTAACACAGCCTGGACAAATTAGTGAATGCACATGGAATCAAGAAGAAGAGTGCTATTCCTTTGACTTTCGTTTCTTGAGACTAATCTTTGTAGCTTTGATCTCTTTATTTATCCTGCTGCCTCTGCTGTAAGAGTGCTGGGATTCCAGGCATACGCCATTACTAGTCAAACATTTCATCAAATTCCTGTCCATTCTTGTTTTTTTTATTGATTTTTATTAAGCTCTACATTTTTCTCTGCTCCCCTCCCCCGCCTCTCCCCTCCTCTTCAATCCTTTCCCAAGGTCCCCATGCTCCCAGTTTACTCAGGGATCTTGTCTTTTTCTACTTCCCTCATTTTTTTTTTTAAAGATCTATTTACTATGTATACAGAGTTCTGCCTGCATGTATTATTCCTGCAGGCCAAAAGAGGACATCAGTTCTCATTACAGATGGTTGTGAGCCACCATGTGGGTGCTGGGAATTGAACTCAAGACCTCTGGAAGAGCAGCCAGTGCTCTTAACCTCTGAGCCATCTCTCCACCCCCCCATCCTTTTTAAAAATAACTCCATTAGCCTTAAAAGTTTCCTATTTCCAAAGTGACTATTAAAGTTAATGCCGAAAGTTACTATTTACATTGAAAATTTACCTCCTAAATTCTTTCACACTCCTTATTCTGGTTTCTATACTTTCCTCCCC
>NC_022014.1:12465896-12496888 GCF_000317375.1 Microtus ochrogaster | reverse complement strand
CCTGCCTCTGCCTCCCGAGTGCTGGGATTAAAGGCATGCGCCACCACCGCCCGGCTGTCAGGGCATCTTGATACTGGAATAAGTGGGGTTGGGCTTTTTTGTTAACTTGTAGTCTGTCCTTAGGAAATGACACCATGCTAGTATAGCTGTGTGTTATGGTATAGGCTCCAGCTCTCTGCTGTCAGGAATGAGGCCAGCTTGAAAATCCATCCATCTCTGTCTGTGTCATGGGTGTCAGGAGAGGGGCCTAAGCAACTTATATTTGCCACTTTAAAGACTGTTTAAAATGCAGGCAGGTATTGTTCATGACATTGAGTTAAAATACTTTTCTTCAGTAGAAAATGGAGAGACAGAAATGTCTGCAGAAGAATCATGGGAGCACAAAGAAGAAATAATTGAAGCAGAGCCAGGGGGTGGCTCCTCAGGAGATGGAAGGCCACCAGAGGAAAATGCCCAAGAAATGATGGAGGAGGAAGAAGAAATACCAAAACCTAAGTCTGTGGTGGCACCACCAGGTGCTCCTAAGAAAGAACATGTAAACGTAGTGTTCATTGGGCATGTTGGTAAGTTTCCTTCATAGAGCATAAACACTGACAGGCGTTATTGGAAAGAGACAGCGTGTGGAACATCTTTTGTTTAGCTACTTGGAGATGTTGAGTGAAACTGGGTCAAAATATTGAAATACCTAAAGTGTTCTGTATACATGCACACACTGAGAGTTGACTGCAGGGTCACATGTAAAGTGCTTTCTTCGTTTGTTTGTAGGCTAGGTTTCTCTGTGTAGCCCTGATCTGGAACTTGCTCTTTAGACCAGGCTGGCTTCAAACTCAGAGATCCACCTTCTTTTTCTGACTCATGAGTGCTGGGAATAAAAACATGTACCACCACTGCCCAGCTGTTTTTATGTTTTTTTAACTTGCTTCAGCTGACCAAAAAAAAAAAAAAAAAAAAGTGCCAGTGTTTTGTTCTTGAAGTTTGGGCAGATGAACTGTTTTGTAGTGCCATAGAAGCTGGAGGAAAATGAGCTTCATTGTGTGTGATGGATAATTAGTCTGCAGACCATTGGTGATGGTTTGCTATATTGTGATACTTAATTAGTATCCAAGAAATGTGCATGTTTTGTTCTTTTTAGTTGAAATGTTCCTTTTAATGGGATTAACATTGTTACTACTCATCTTAATTTTGTATGAAATAAGAAATTAGTAATTTAGAGTAACTTCTGGGTATTTGCCAAGTAACTGGGTTAGCCAAACAAGACCTTGCTTAATTATATGATTTCTGACTTTTCAGATTGTGAGAAAAAAATAGTAAATTCTGTGTTTACCCTCCACCTTGAGACAGGGCCTCACTATGTAGTAATCCAGACTGTCCTCCAGCCCTTGTTCTGTTCTTCCTGCCTCAGCCTCCTGATTTCTAGGATTGCAGATGGATCCCACCATGCTTGACCTGTCTCTCTTTTGCTATATCATACTCCCTTTAGAGAAGAATAACTTTGAAATTTGTAGAGAAATGCCTATCCTGTTTCCTAAAGTCAGGGATGCCTTTAATCCCAACATTCAGTAGGCAGAGGCAGGCTGATCTCTGAGTTTGAGGCCACCTTGGTCTACAGATAGTTCCAGGACAGCTAGAGCTACACAGAGAATCTTCGTCATAGGTAGGTAGGTAGGTAGGTAGGCAGGCAGGCAGGCAGGCAGGCAGGCAGGCAGGCAGGCAAGGAGACAGACAGACAGACAGACAGATAGATATTTCTTCAGGGAAGTATTTCTCAGTCGTTATTGCCCTATGAAGATCTTAGCCTCATTCATTGTACATGGGAGAAGGTCCCTAGAATTTAATCCTGAAATTTCTATTACAGTTCAGTTGTTTTTGCAAGACTTGATTATACATGCAAAAAATTCCCTCCAGTTATATTTGTGTATATATCAGTTGTTTTTAACCTATGTTCCCATATTTTTGTTCTTCCTTTTAGATGCAGGCAAGTCAACCATTGGAGGACAAATAATGTAAGTCTCTTTTATTTAATGGTAGAGTTAATCTGATTGGATAAATTTCAGGCATTGTAAGTGTTCATGTTGCCATTCAAGGGAGATAAAAACTGGTCACCACCTCAAGTTAGAAACTTTAATAATAAATTATCTGTACAGAAGGTAGCAGTTAAGTAATTTTTGTTTTAGTGTGATCATCAGTTTTTAATCACTGTCAAACTCTTATGACGCCCTGTTTCTAAAACCCATCTTTAAGAAACAAAACATGTTATATGTGTGTGCTTGTGTGCATGGTGGTGGTGATTTTTGTACTTGAATAGCTGGGATTAAAGGTGTGAACCACTCCTACCTGATTGCTATGACTTTTTAAATAATTTTTATGTGCATTGGTGTTTTTACCTGCGTGTATGTCTGTGTAAGGGCGTTAGATTCCCTGGAACTGTAGTTAAAAACAATGTTGTGAGCTGCCATGTGGGTGCTGGGAATTAAACGCAGGTCCTCTGCAAGAGCAGCTAGTGCTCTTAACCTCCAGGTCTTGTCTCCAATTCTACAAGACCACCACCCCCCTTTTTTTCTCTATTTTTTTGCAAGACATGTTGTTGCATACCTTTAATTACAGCATTTTGGGGGCAGGTGGATCTCTGAGTTCAAAGCCAGACTTGTCTATATATAACATTCTTGGCTAGCCAGAGTGACATAATGAGACCTCATCTGGAAAGCAACAACAAATTTTTGAAGGTGTTGTTTTTGTCTTATATGCATATATGCATGTGCAACTATGCATGCAGGTAGCTGGGGAGGCCAGAAGAGGTTGCTGAATCCCTTTGGGATAAAATTACAGGTGGTTTTGAGTTGTCTAATGTGGATGCTGGGAGTAGAACTGCGTCCTCTGCAAGAGTAGCAACTGCTCTTAACTGCTGAGCCATTTCTCCAGGCCTTATTAAAATTTTATGAAAAATAATATAGTACCCAAGATTACAGAAAGTCTTAATTGGCTTTGAATATACAGATAATCCCTGGCACTAACGAGAAACCATACTTTGAACTTTGATCTTTTCCTGGGTGGTCTGCTCCTCCTCTGTGTTGTGGACAGTGACTGTGATAGCTCCCAGTCACGGATCACCAAGCTAAACAGTGTACTCCTGCCAGTGTCAGCTGAATAGTGTGTGTGTCCTTTGTGTCTGAACATGAGACATTCGGCACATTAATTTTTTTTTTTTTTTTTAGAGATTTATTTATTAAGTATACAACATTCTGCCTCCATGTATGCCCACACATCAGAAGAGGGTGCCAGATCTCATTACAGATGGTTGCTGGGAATTGAACTCAGGACCTCTGGAAGAGCAGTCAGTGCTCTTAACCACTGAGCCATCTCTCCAGCCCTCAGCACATTAATATTAAGTGGACTTTGTGTCACTTGATTTTGCCCAACAGTGAGCTAATATAAGTGTTCTGAGTCTGTTTAAGGGAAGTTAAGCTAAGCAATAATGTTAGGTAGTTTAGGTGTTTTATTTAGTTTTTATTTTTGAGGAAACAGGGTAGCCTTAAACTCAAGTATGTAGTCTAGAATGACCCAGAATTCCTGATCCTTCCACTCTACCTCCGAAATACCCCAATAAAATTATTTTGGTTTTGGAGGGGAGGGTCTCACTGTGTCGCCCTGGCTGGCCTTGAATTTATCCTCCTGCCTCTTCCTCCAAAATGTAGGGGTTAAGCACCACCATGCCTGGCTATAAGGCATTTTTGACTGGTGATGGAGTAAAAGAGAACCATGGCAAGTCAAAGTATATTAATGAAAGCTGACTTTCTCTTTCGTTGAATATGTTTTTTATTTTATATGTATTAGTGTTTATGTAATATTTATGTGCACCATGTACATGCCTCATGTCCACAGAGGCCAGAAGAGGGAGTCATGTCAGCTGGGTTATGGTGGTGCACGTCTGGTCTATAGAGTGTGTTGCAGGACAGCCAGGGCTGTTACAGAGAGAAACCCTGTCCTGAAAAACAAAAAAAAGAAGTCATCACCTGGAACTAGTTACAGATGGTTGTGAGCCGCTGTGTGGGTGCCTGGAAATGAACCTGGGTCCTCTGCCAGAACAACAAGCATTCTTAACCACTCAGCCATCTCTGGTCCCTGGCTTCCTGTTTTCATTTGCCCCTCGTGTTGGTGTTGCTACCCAGGGTCTGTGAGCACTGAAGAAGAGCTCTGCCGTTGAGCTACATTCCCAAACCAAAAGTTTGCTTTTGACTCACAAATGGACTGGTTTTTTGCTCCTGAAATTTATGTGGATTGAATCAAAGGCAAGTAGTCTGGCCATCATTCCACAACTTTTCTTTTTCTTTTTTTTAATCAAATAGGGGAGGAGGTGGTGTGAGAGTGTGTGGAATCAAAGCCCCATCCCGCTCATTCCAATGTTACCTACATAATCACCTACAGTATGATATTCTTAACAATCTGAGTGTAAAAAACAAGTGAAAAGGCCACTTTAACTATAGCCTATGCATGTGTGTTGGTCTACATATGTGCTTACATACATGCAAAGATCCAAGATTCGTGTTAGCTTATTCATTGAGCCAGGATCTCAGTCACACTTAGGATTCTCTGATTTGGCTAATCTCTGGGATTCTGTCACTGTGCAGCTGAACTAACAGAAAGGGCAGACCCGCCTCCCTCACTTGAACTCCAAGTCTCAGGTTTGTGTGACCAGTGCTATCACTAGTGAGCCATCACTCCATCCCCAATTTTTACCATTTTATACAAGCTACCTACTTGAAAAGATACTGACCTCTGTTAATGTGTTCTGCTATTAACAACTTTTTAAAAGTGTGTTGGGGAAGCACATACATGGCATGTTGTTTATGTAGGACAAAAGAATTTCTCATTCTTCACCTCCCTTCTTGTTTGTTGGTTGTTGTCTATGTTAGACTAGCTGTCCTTCTACTCCCCCCCCCCCCCCCCCCCCCCCCCCCCCACCCCGTTTCATGCTCCCTATAAAGGAACGAGGATTACAGACATGTGTGCTGCTATGTCTGGGTTCTAGGGATCCAAACTAAGGTTGTTAAGATTTATGCAGGATTTGGATTTTTTTCTTGTTGTTGTTGTTGTTTGGGTTTTGTTTGTTTTTGTGTTTTTGTTTTTGGCTTTTTGAGACAGGGTTTCTCTGTGTATTTGGAGCCTGTTCTGGAACTCATTCTGTAGCCCAGGCTGGCCTCCAACTCACAGAGATCCGCCTGCCTCTGGTTTCGTTTTGTGTTTTTTTTTTTGGTTTTTTTGAGACAGGGTTTCTCTGTGGTTTTGGAGCCTGTCCTGGAACTAGCTCTTGTAGACCAGGCTGGTCTCGAACTCACAGAGATCCGCCTGCCTCTGCCTCCCGAGTGCTGGAATTAAAGGCGTGCGCCACCACCGCCCGGCTAATTATTTGTATTTGTGTGCATATATTTGTGTACCTAGATGTATTGTGCATATGCATGTATCTGAGCAGGCTAGAAGAGGGTATTAGATCTCCTGGAATTATAATTGCAGGTAGATGTGGGCTACCATGTGTGTGCTGGGAACCAAACCTGGGTCCTCTGCAAGAACAGCAATTGCGCTTAACCACTGAACCATCTCTCCAGGCCCCCTTCCCTTTTTAAAAATGTATGTGTATGGGTGTGTCCCCAGGATACCAGAAAAGACTGTTGGCTCCCCTGGAGTTGGAGATGCAGGTGATTGTGAGCTGACTCGTGTGAATGCTGAGCACTGAACTCAGGTCCTCCTGAAGAAAAGAGCCCCCTCTGGCCCTTGGCCTTAGTAATTTAAAGAATGTGAACTGGTTATTTCATATAGTATTCTGTAGTTCAGTCAGGACTGATACTTTCTTGTATTAAGAATATCACAGAAGACAACTAGCTATATTTTGTACTGTAGGGATCATGATGTTAACTCTTTACTTACGCAATATATTTTACAAAGTATTGATATAAGCTGAGTTTGCCTTGGTAGGGTGTTGACAGTCAGTGTTTTTACCATGAAGTACTTTTGTTTTCATCTAATAATTTGAAATGATACAGATATCGTTTTATATTTAAATTAGCTCTACAAATGGTACATTTACTTTAAAAGAGTTGGAGTTTTTTGCTAGTGAGATGACTCAGTGGGCAAAGGTCACCAAATCTGGACTCATTCCCTGGAACCCACATGGTGGAAGAGGAAGACTTCAAACTAAGAGTGCTGCAAACTGTCCTGGTTCCACATAAATAAGTGAATGTAGTTTCTTTTTTTAAATAGCAGTTTTTGTGTAGCTCAGGTTCCCTGCAGGCGCTTCCGTAGTGTCCTCACTGTGCTGAGCAGCTAAAGTGTGTACTTCTTTGTCTTTAACCCTTCACAGGTATTTGACTGGAATGGTCGACAAAAGGACACTTGAGAAATACGAACGAGAAGCTAAAGAAAAAAACAGAGAAACTTGGTATAGTAAACTTTTATGATACTAGAAACTCGGATCACCTGCCTCTGTTTCCCAAGTGCTTGGATTGAAGGGGTGTGCCAGCATGCCAGGCAAATGGGAAAAGTCCTAATTAGTATTAGACTCAAAAAGATTACAAGCTATTACTATGCATGTTTTGAAATAATTTATGTAGAATTATATAATTCTCACATAATGAAATAATATCAGAATTTTTCTTCATTTCTTTTTTTTTTTGTTATTTTGAGACAAAATTTCTCTGTGTAGCTCTGGCTGTCCTGGAACTCACTCTACACCAGACTAGCATCAAACTCAAAACTCCCAAATGCTGAAATTAGAGGTGTGCACCACAACCGGTGCATATCAGTAGAAGGAAGAATTATTTGGGCTTATAGTTCCAGAGGAATTAGAATCTATCATGGCTGGGAGGCATGGCAACAGGCAGTCATGATGGCTGGAGCAAGCAAGCTGAGAGCAAACCTGAAGTGCAAGCCTGCCTTCGGTGACTTACCTCTTCCGACAAAACCACACCTTCTATAACTCCCTAAACCTTACTGGCCAGATAGCCCATGCCCAAGACTTTGGGGATATTTCATTCAAAACACAGCATTAATATTATGACTTGTCTTTGTTTTTTCTTTTCTCTGTCACCTCTTCTTTCTTAGAGGATTTTTGGGGTTTTTTGGTTTTTTTTTTCTTTTCTTTTTTTTTTTATAAGGTGATTCAGCCAATGGGCTCTCTACAGTCTGGCGTTCCTTTGCCTCCTCTGTTGCCGAAAGGATGGCCCTTATATATTTTTTTTTAATATTTATTTATTATGTATACAATATTCTGTTTTGCATGTATGCCTACAGGCTAGAAGAGGGCACCAGACCTCATTACAGATGTTTGTGAGCCACCATGCTGGGATGAACTCAGGACCTTTGGAAGAGCAGGCAATGCTCTTAATCGCTGAGCCATCTCTCCAGCCCTCTTAGAGGATTTTTGATATGTAGCTCAGGATAGTCTCAAATATTCACTGTCCTCCTGCCTCTCTCTTCCTGACACTAGAATTACAGATGTGCAATATCATACCCAGCATTTAAGTAATCTTGCTCCCTATGTTGTCAGTTTAGTGTTATGAATGTTTGCTTATAGACTAGCTGACTATGTATAAGCTCTGTTTGAATAGTAACAATACATATTTAATTTTCCTGTTTTTATTTTACTAGTCTTCCTTATGACACAGATGAGTAGTGGATATGAAACTGGGTGTCACATTTTATTACATGCTTATTAGTAGAAGAACATAATGATAATCATGATTTATTTTTTTTTTAAAATTCTTCCAGGTACTTGTCTTGGGCCTTAGACACAAACCAGGAAGAACGAGACAAGGGGAAAACAGTAGAAGTAGGCCGTGCCTATTTTGAAACTGAAAAGAAGCATTTTACAATTCTAGATGCTCCTGGCCATAAGAGTTTTGTCCCAAATATGATTGGTGGTGCCTCTCAAGCTGACTTGGCTGTACTGGTAAGAAAGACATTTCCATTCTGGGCTTTTTTTGAGGGTAGGCTCTGGTCATATTTATTATAGTAAATAGCCCACGTGTATCTTCTCTTTTCCCATTAATAAGGCTTGAACCCATGGTGTTTGCATATTGCTGTACAAGTACTCTACCACTGATTTGTGATACAGGGTCTTACCATGTAACTCTTAACTGGCCTGGAATTCAATATGTAGGCCAGGTGGGCCTCAAACTCAGAGATGTACTTGCCTCTGATTTACGGTGTGCTCCACAATCCGACTTCAGTGTTCTGATCCACCCTCATAAAGTTGTAGTCATTATAACACTATACATAATCGTAATAGTCATTTTTGTCACTCTTGTTTTCCCAGAACACATTATAATAATTTACTTGAAAAAAAAAAACTCCATAAAGGCTGGGCGGTGATGGCATACACCTTTGGTCCCAGCACTCAGGAAGCAGAGGCAAGTGAATTTCTGTTTGAGGACAGCTTGGTTTACAAGAGCTAGTTCCAAGACAGGCTCCAAAGCTACAGAGAAACCTTGTTTCGGGGAATGGGGGAGATTAAATATTTTCTCATTGCTATTATCTGTGTGTTTAAATTTAGTGGGTTTTTTTTTTTTTATGCTAAGCCCACAAAGATTAAAATTAATGTTGTTTCTCCTTTCCCCTTCCTTCTTGCTAGGTAGTACATACTGTCCTCAAACTTAGTGTCCTCTCTTCTCAGACTCTTAAATGCTAGAATTACAAGTATGCATCAGCATATATTCATTTTGGTTGTAGTATTAAGAGATTAAACCCCATGGGGGCTACAGAGATGGCTCAGTGACTAAGAGGACATACTGTTGTTGCAGAGAAGCCGAGGTGATTTTCAGCATCCATATCGGGTGGCTCACAATTGCCTGTAACTCAAGCTCCAAGAGTATCTGATGCTTCTGGCCTTAGCAGGCACCTACACACACACACACACACAGAGAGAGATTGAGATTGAACTTGGAGCCCTGAAATTGCTAAACACATATTTTTTCACATCTTTAACCTAAAAAGAACATACTTGAACTGTTTGAGCTATATGCACATATCCTAGATTTAGGGAAGTTGAAGGGGTTAGTAAAAACCACTATGTTTGTTTTGTTACTTGCCATAGCACATGGAAATAGCTATTCCAACGAGCCATACCTGCTCAACTCCAAACTCTTAAGTCTTGAAGCCATTTGGACACATGCCTCATTTCCTTGGAAAGCTTTCTTTTAGTGATTTCAGGTTTTTTGTTTTGTTTTTCGAAACAGGGTTTCTCTGTTTAACAGCTCTAGTTGTCCTGGAACTCACTCTACAGACTAGGCTGTCCTTGAACTCACAAGAGATCCACCTGCCTCTCCCTCTCAAGTGCTGGGATTGAAGCCATCCACCGCCACCTAGCTGGAAAGCGTTCTTAAAGAAGCTAAAAGTATACATGTTTTGCTGCTAGATTTGATGTGGGAGGAACCTGAATGTTTAAGAATAAATTACTGAATTTCTTGGAATAGGTAATCTCAGCCAGGAAAGGAGAGTTTGAAACTGGATTTGAAAAAGGAGGACAGACAAGAGAACATGCAATGTTGGCAAAGACAGCAGGTGTCAAACACTTAATTGTGCTTATTAATAAGATGGATGATCCAACAGTAAACTGGAGCAACGAGAGGTAAGCTTACATGCTTTAGTGACTTTTTACAGACATGTTGGTGAAGAAATGGATGTTTTTGTTATTGTTTGCATTGTTTCTTCCGGTTTTTCTAAGCTTTAATTTGTTTACTGATGAAACTACTACTCAGCATAATTGTGTTATTTCTAAATATTCTTAGATATGAAGAATGTAAAGAAAAACTAGTACCGTTTTTGAAAAAAGTTGGCTTCAATCCCAAAAAGGACATTCATTTTATGCCCTGCTCAGGACTGACGGGAGCAAATCTGAAAGAGCAATCAGATTTCTGTCCTTGGTACATGTGAGTAACCTTTTACTACTTTTTCTAAAAGGAGATGGGCATATCTAAAAGAAATTGAAATATATTTTGGCTGTAGTCTTGCTTTTAAAAAATACCAGGACCTTTGCCTTTTAAAACATTTATATGTTTTTTTTTTATGTGTGTGTCTGTTGTATGCTTATGTGGGTAATGTGCAGGCTCGTGTGTGGTGTATGCTATATGTGTAATATGAAGATGTTCTTTGCCCATGTTTACATGTGGACAGGCCAGAGGTTGCAACCAGGTGTTTTCAAGAGTTTTTCGTCGAACCTGAAATTACCTGATTTGGTTCGGGCCCTGGGACCAGCCTGTCTCCTCCCCAGTGCTGGATTACAGACGCATGCCACCACCTGGCTGTTGTGTCCATTGGTCCTGGTGCTCGCATAGCAGGCAGTCTACCCACTGAGCCGTCTCCCTGGCCCTATTTATTTTTTTGTTTTGTTGTTGTTGTTGTTTTGGGATTTTTTGAGTCATCTGAGTTCTTCTTCTTATTATTATTTTGTTTGTTTTTTGAGACAGAGTTTCTCTGTGTAGCCCTAGCTATCCTGGAACTCACTTTAGACCAGTCCCATCTTTTAACTCCTAGAGAGATCTTCCTGCCTCTGCCTTCTGCGTGCTGGGATTAAAGACGTGGGCCACCACTGCCAGGCTTTCGTATGAGTTCTTTATGGGGTCTTTGGCCTATAACTTAAGCCAATAGGTTTCTTGCCTTATAAGCATGAGGACCCTGAGTTCAATTTCCCAGTGCCAATCACTCAAACACAGAAAACCCCAACAGATTTCTTACGTACAAGTCCCTTACTAGGTAATTAGTCAACATGTACTTTTCCCATTCCATATTTAGGTCATTCTTGCCTTCCCCTTCTTTCATCCCTAGTTGTTTGTGTTGGGTAGAATCCAGAGGCCTGCCCCACTGAGCATGTTCTGCATCACTGACCTGTCCTCGGCCCTCCATTGCTGTTTTTCACTGTGGGAGTGTAGGTGCACATGTGCTACAGTCGCTAGGTGGAGGGCAGAAGACAGCTGTTAAGGTTGCTCCTCACCCTCTTTTCTGCTCTTCACCCTACTCCTGCTGGCCCATGATCTTCCATGTGACTCCTGTCTCTGCTTCCCATCTTCTCCTAGCAGTCCTAGAATTACAGATGTGAGTCACCAAATCTGTTTTGTAAAACATAGCTAGTGAGATGGCACAGCAGCACATTATGGTGCCTGCTGCCAAGACTTGGTGACGTGGTTCACTCCCTGAAACCCACGTGATAGGAAGAGCGAGCAAACGTCTGCAAGTCCTCTGAAACATCAGCTGGTCCCAGGTTACAGAGATTTAGCTCTACAGAAGAGGGTGAGACCAGTTTAGTTTCTAGGTAACGAAGTGTTAAGATTTTAGGTTTTCAGGGCTGGAGATGGCTCATCAGTTAAGAGCACTCGAAATTGATTCCTAGCACCTACATGATTGCTTATACTTCAATTCCAGGGTCTCTGACGCTCTCTTCTCACCTCCTGATAGATAGTAGGCATGCACACATAGACAAAGCAATACACATAAGAAAAAATAAATCTAAATTTAAAAGAAACTTTTTTCCTTTTATATTTAGTTTTCAGTTCTTTTTTTTTTTTTGCATAAGGTGTATGGTATTTAGCTAGGTATATTTGCTTTGGTGTGGGCATTCCATTATTCTGGTACAATTTCTGTGTTGTATTATCATCTTCATTAGAAATCAGGTGGCCATAAATGGTGTTTGCTTGTTTTTCCCTCAGTTCTCTTGTGTTCAACTGTTTATCTTAAGACTGCACAGTCTTGCTTGTAGAACTTTGAAACTGGCCAGAAAAACTTTGGTTTTCTTTCTTTTTTTGGCTGTTGTGAATCTCTTCCACACAAATGGTTCAAATCAGTTTATAATTACTGCAAAACAAGCAGCCTTGCTAGGCAGTGTTGCCTTATGGAATCCTGATCTGATAAGGATTAAACTTCACAGTCCATAAATTAGGAAATAGAGTCGGGCTTTGTGGTGCATGCCTATAATCCCAGCACTTGAGAACTGTGGCAAGAGGGTTGATTTTGAGGCAAGTCAGGAAGATATAGCAAAATCCTATGTCCCTCATCCTTGTGTAGGTAAGAGTATAATGCAGGCTGTCACAAGTCACTTTTTCCTAGACTTAGCATAAATTCATGGGGAAGCTAGGCCAGCATGGCTCAGTAGGTTAAGCTGCTGGCTACCAAGCCTGATGACTTGAGGTCTTTCTCCAGAGCTCAGATCACTAAAGGCGAGAACTGACGCCTGCAAACTGTCCTCTGACTTCTGTGTGCACATACTCATACATAAAAACAAACACAATAAGTCAGTTAATAAACATGCAGCATGTTTGTAGTTTTTCATTTTGTTGTGTTCTGTTTTGAGACAAGAATCTCATTTAGTCTGGAACTTAATAACCTCTTGTCTGAACCTCCCAAGTGCTGGGATTACAGGGTTGTATCACCATATCTGGCCTAGGGAGCTTTTAAAAGTAAGGTATTTTGTTTTATTTTGGTTTTCTGAGGTGTTAAGTTTCATAAAGTGAACATATATAAATGAAAAAATGTGCATTAGAAAAATAAAATGTTATATATAACCATTTATTATTTAAATTACAACACTATAACTTAGATTTTTAAAAATTATTATGTTAACTTTCTTTAATAAATATTGTTCTATTCTCAGTGGCTTACCATTTATTCCATATCTGGATAATTTGCCAAACTTCAATAGATCAGTTGATGGACCAATCAGGCTGCCAATTGTCGATAAGTACAAGGTACCTCAAATATTAAAGTTACTGGATTTCAGGGGAGTTGAAATCATTGTGTTTTGTTGTAAGTTAGAAAAAAAATCTTAATAATGTTTATTAGCTTTTAAGTGTTTGCTTATAGAAGGCCATGATTTACTCAAACTTTTTACATTAAAAGTTGTAGCTATTGATAAGTAGCCTTGCACGAACAGTACACTAAATTATAATAGTACCAGTACCTGAGGGCTTATGTTGTCGGTATGCACTTTGTTGGGTGTGGTGGTGCATGCTTTTATTCTCTAATCTCAGCACTTGGGAGGCGGAGACAGATGGATCTTTTTAACTCAGGGCCAGCCTGGTCTACATAGCAAATTCCAGGTTAGCCAGGGCTACATAATGAAACCCTGTCTCAAATAACAACTCCACATCTCAGATCCCACAAAAAAATCGACTTCATTGATTTCAATTGAATTTCCAACTTTGTTTTTTAGGTAATTTGTTTTGCAATACAGGGCCTTGAACTTAGGGCCTTGTGCACACCAGGCAAGCTGTCTGCCACTGAGCTACATCCCAAGCCCTCAACTTAATCTTTTTTTTTTTTAAATATTTATTATGTATACAATATTTTGTCTGTATGCCTTCAGGCCAGAAGAGAGCACCAGACCTCATTATAGATGGTTGTGAGCCACCATGTGGTTGTGGGGAATTGAACTCAGGACCTTTGGAAGAGCAGGCAATGCTCTTAACCTCTGAGCCATCTCTCCAACCTCAACTTAATCTTTAAACTCTGACAGTAACAATTCATGTAATGTTTTACCTACTTTTAAGCCTTTTGTCCCTCAATTAGCTCCACTCTAAAGCTTACAAACAAATAAGTTTCTAAATTTATACAAACAGTTCGATCTCCCAACATAAAAATTATATGCTTTTTTCTGTATGAAGCTTTCTTTTGCACGTTAGCCATTCCTTGTTATCAATATAATTGTACTAAGGCCTAAGATACAAATTATTATGGAGTATTTATTACCTCCTTTATGTTTAAGAATAATCATAGGGGCTGGCGAGATGGCTCAATGGTGAGAGCATTGACTGCTCTTCCAAATGACATGGCTTCCCTTCCCAGCACCCACATGGCAGCTCACAACTGTTACTCCAGGATCCAACACCCTCACACAGGCATACATGCAGGCAAGACACCAATGCTCATTAAATAAAAACAAATAACTTATATAAAAAGAAAAAAGGTTATACTTTCAAAAATGAATAATCATAAGCATTCGATCAGTTATCAGCTAAAGACTTTCCTTGGTAGATTTCACCTGCTATAATCAGGAATAAAAGTCTGAATGTTTTTTAATTATTTTATTCTAAATTTGATTAGGATATGGGGACTGTGGTCCTGGGAAAGCTGGAATCTGGATCTATCTGTAAAGGCCAGCAGCTCGTGATGATGCCCAACAAGGTGAGAGTTCAGTGCGTCAGAAACATTTCAGTCAAATTTTATACATAGTAATTATTT
The DNA here is from genome assembly GCF_000317375.1 of Microtus ochrogaster. Classification (NCBI taxonomy): domain Eukaryota; kingdom Metazoa; phylum Chordata; class Mammalia; order Rodentia; family Cricetidae; genus Microtus; species Microtus ochrogaster. The sequence goes on along the minus strand of NC_022014.1, from coordinate 12,482,671 downwards.
TGTTAATGCTCAGTGTGAAATAGAAGAACAGATTTGTTTTTGTATTCAGTGACAATTGAAGCACGTTAGAACTAGAAGGAGCAACAGGAAAGTTTGAAACTATCAATCTGTCCCATTCATTATCAATGTGGGCAAATAACATAAGAGATTTAGAGTGGCTGAGTAACTGCTTAAAGGCTGACAGGACCGGTTATCAAGAGAGCCATGGAAGAAAACTCAGGTTCAGTTCTGGTGTGTCTCTGTGTCTGCGTTGTTTCAATGCCACAAAATAATATGTCCAAGACTATATTTGCAGGGAAATCTTTTGGGGTTTTGTTTGTTTTGTTGTTGTTAAACATGCTCATCCCCAAGATAAGGACCTTGACCTTGGCCAATCAGGCATTTCTTCATCACTGAGCCAAATACCCAGCTCCCCAAGGTCATTCATACTAGGTAATTTATGGGTTTGAGAACAGTTTGAAGAACTTAAAAAAAAACTAACTTGGTTGTGGTGGTACTCGCCTTTAATCCCCATGCTTGTGAGGCAGGGTGGGTCTATGTGTTCGCGGCCAGCCACAAAGGGAGTTCTAGAACAGCCAGGATACACAAAGAAACTGTCTTGAAAAAAACAATTAAAAAAAAAAAATTAAGGTCTGGCCGTGTGGCTCAGTGGGTAAAAGGCTCGGCCCTTGCTTCCTAAGAACCCTTGTTAAGGAGAAAGGAGAGAAACTACAAAGTTGTCCTCTGCCCTTCTCCATATGTGCTCCATGGCGCTCACCACACATGCGCACACACCACAATGATAAACAAACAAAAATCTTTGCTTATTAGTTTAAAGTAGAGTCGATGATTTCTACTTGGAGGTATTATAAAAGAAAAGATAACTCCGTCAATGACATTTAGGACATTAGCAGTTCGGCTGTGCTGACCATCGCAGCACATGACTGTCTGGTTCCTCTCTCATGAGGAAATCTTTCACTCATTAAACAATGTGCTTTTCAAAAGACATTTGCTTGTTTTATTTTGTATATTAATGTTTGGCCTGCATCTGTGCAGCGTGTACACCTGGTGCCCAAGGCAGCCAGCAGAGAACATTGGGTCTGCTGTAACTGGCGTTATGTACAGACAGTTGTGAGCCTTGGTTGGTGCTGGGAATTGTTCATGGGGCCTTTGTAAGAGCAGCAAGTGCCCTTAACAATCTTTCCAGTCCCAACAATATGCTTTCAAAATTCACTTGTTAAAATAACTGAGAAACATATCCTTATTTCAGGATTGGCCTGCTGTGGGAAATAAGTTTTTAAAAGTTTTTAATTATAAAATTTACCTGAAATGAAATCGAGTATTAAGTTTGGTATTTGTCTAAGTCTCCTGTGGCTGTGATTAAATACCCTGAGAAAAGCAAATCAAGGGAGGGGCTGGGGAGATTGAGTCAAGCAGCTCAAAGTGACCTCTAATTCCAGCTCCAGGGGATCCTGTGCCCTCTTCTGGCCTCCACAGACATTGCATGCACAACATTCTAAACACAGAGATAAGCATACACCTGTACATAAATAAAAGTAACTTTTTTCTTTTTAAAGCAAATCAAGGGGGTGGGAGAGATGGTGCAGCAGTTGAGAGCACTTGTTGATTTTGTAGAGGATCTGTATTTAGTGTCTAAACACCCACACCGTGCTTCCCGACAAACATAATTCCAGTTCCAGGAGATCTGATGCTGTCACTTCTAAACCTTTGAGGGCACCAGTCGGGCACATACAGAACATACATAAAATGTTTGTTTGTTTGTTTGTTTGTTTGTTTGTTTGTTCGAGAGAGAAGCAACTCAAGGCAATAAGGTTTTGTTTTAGCTCTTAGGCAGGAGAGTCAAGGCTACAAAAGTTTTACGCAGCTGGTCACCATGATCTACAATCAGGAAAAGGGATAAGTCACTAGTGTCAGCTCCCATTCTCCATTCTATACTGTAGGCCCCCAGTTCAGGGAGTGGTCCCAGCCAGAAACAGTAAAGATGGTTCTTCCCCACATGAGTTAACTATGGTGATTGTATACAAGCATAATCCCTCCCTGTTGTGTCCGGGCATTGGCCTCTCAGTGATTCCAGATCACTAACAATTACAGTGTTGTCGTTTTGAAAATGAGGTTTGTTCTGGATTCTATTTAGAAGTTATTAAAATGTGATATTAAAAAATAATAAGTTATGACAGTTGCAACTAATCTCTGAGATTGAGCCCCTTTTCTTTCCCTCTCAATTTTTATTTTGGCATGTGAATTTGTAGCTTCTTAACAAATGAACATTGAGGTGATTTTATGTCCATAATTCAGCTCATGTATCAGAAAGCCTCCAACTTTGTTTCTTTTTAAGCACAATGTGGAAGTTCTTGGAATACTTTCTGATGATGTAGAAACAGATTCTGTAGCTCCAGGTGAAAACCTCAAAATCAGACTGAAAGGGATTGAAGAAGAGGAGATTCTTCCAGGATTCATCCTTTGTGATCTTAATAATCTCTGTCATTCTGGACGTACATTTGATGCCCAGGTAAATAAGTTACTGCCATCATCTTCGTGGTTGATAGAACCTAAGTGGTTAGAATTTCAGTGCCTTTTGTCCTATTTGTGACATTCCACATAACTAGTATCAGAGGAACTGAAACAGTCAAACTCATTTGTACATCGCAACCATATTATCTTGAAATTTCAAGATGCTATAAAGAATTTATTAGATGGCATTTTTTTTTGTGAATTCCATTTATTCTTTGGTTTATAGATAAAGTTACAGTATTATTGACTTTGTAAAGGCAGACAGTGATACTTCATCAATAATGTTTAGTTTGGAATGTCCTTGATTGTGACTGCAGCATAGTTGTTTGCTACTCCGGGACGGTATGTTTTCAGACTTGGGCCAAACGGACATTTAATCTGACCTTCTTATGAGAGTGACAGCAAACCACTGTTACCATCACAAAACTCTTGGAGTACTATTAAACTGGGCCTGGAGCACAGTGGTTAAGAGTTCTTGCTGCTGTCACAGAGTACATGGGTTCAGTTCCAAGTACCGGCAGGTTACAATGCCTGTAACTCCAGTTCCAAGGGATCCAGAACCCTTGTCTGCCCTCTTCAAGCAGCAAGCATCTGTGCACATGGTAAACAGACAGATATCCAGGCAAACACTCATACACATAAATAAATGTTAACCCTTCTCCTGAAAAGTATGACTAAGGTTTTTATTGTTTTGTTTTAGTTTTCGGTTTTTTTTTTGTTTTTTTTTTTTTAATGCCAAGTATATTTACTTGTTTACTAACTGGCCTTGGTTATTGGATAAGAAAAACGGATACACTGTGAAGTTCAAGTCTGGGTAATTTGTGGGAGGTAATTTGTTACATTAGTTCCATGGGTAGTATATACTGAAGGCTTCTCAGAGCCCACCTGTTGAACTGAGATAAACCAGCCACTTCCCAATTTCTGTACAGTGGAATGTTTGAGGGTGAGCCTTGGTTGGGCAACTTGAGCTATCCTGTCAACAAAAGAAAAAGGTATAACACATATTAAAAGTTAGTGATTCCTGTTGCTTCTTGGGATATCATACCTTTAGAACATTGATGATAAATTGTGGGGTTTTGTTTGTGTTTCTGACTTGACAGATAGTGATCATAGAGCACAAGTCCATCATCTGCCCAGGGTACAATGCGGTGCTGCATATTCATACCTGTATCGAGGAGGTCGAGATAACAGTGAGTTTGGGTTTTCAGGGTAGCTGGCTTGTTTAATTTTTCAGAATATTGTATCTTGATCATTTCTGATACAGGTACATACGTACTTTTTCTGTGGTGGGGAGGATGGGTGTGTCATGCTACATGGGTAGAGGTTAGGGACAACTTTCTGGAGTTAGTCTCTAATTTAGTTTACTTCTGCTTTGAGAATTAGACTCAGGTCAAGAGACTTATCTGGCAAGTACCTCTGCCTGAAAAGCTATCTTGCTACCTTTCTTGTTTGTTTGGTTTTTGAGACAGTTTTGCTGTGTAACAGCTCTGGCTGTCCAGAAACTCATAGACCAGGCTGGCCTCAAACTCAGAGATGCCTCTGCCTCCGCCTCCCGAGTGCTACGATTAAAGACATGCACCACCACTGCCTGGCTTGTTTTTGTTGTTTTAAGACAGGGTCTCAGTACTAGCTTAGGCTGGCTTATCACTCATGATCCTACCTTGGCTTCTCAAGTATTAGGATTACAGGTATTTAATACCTTGCCCAAGTTACATTTTATTCTTAGAGTTACTTATATTTAACATTTAAATTTTTTTTCTTATCCTTTTTTTTTTAATTGACTAGGCCTTAATCTGCTTGGTAGATAAAAAATCAGGAGAAAAAAGTAAGACTCGACCTCGTTTTGTGAAACAAGATCAAGTATGCATCGCGCGTTTGAGGACAGCAGGGACCATCTGTCTGGAGACCTTTAAAGACTTCCCTCAGATGGGACGCTTTACCTTACGAGATGAGGGTAAGAGGTTTTCAGTGTCTCTTGATGTTAGACTTTAGTAGATAGCATGGTCTGAGCACTGTCCATATTATAGCAGATTAAAAAAAATCCAGATTTCTGTTCCATAATAGTCATATATGATAAGTATACTGAGTTGAATATATTAAACAACAAATGGAATTACCATATAGTACCAGTAATGTTGTATGTAGGCTTAATTTTAATATACTAGTGCACTCAGAAAAAATTGAATTTACTAAGACATTTTTATAATGAAGACTTGTATAATAAATAAGGGTTATATGACGATCTTTTGTTACTTTAATATGTAATTCATATCCCCTTTCTCCCTCCCTTTGGTTGATACATAATGACTGTAGTTCTCGTTTAACAGTCTCAAAATCCTTGTATAAAAACAAAATTGTGTTTTGTAATTTTTTTTTTTAAGATGAGGTCTCTTATAGTCTACTGGGAATCAAAGACAACACTTCTGACATTTGAGGCCGCACTCTATCGGCCGAACTGTGTGTTGTTTGAGACTGGGTCTCATAGTGGAGCCTAGGTTGGCCTCCAACTCATTGTAGTCCTTGGCCTCCTGAGTGCTGGGATTACAAATGTGAATTCCCATGTCTGGCAACTAGAAAACTATATAAAACTTTGTGGTTCAACAGAAATACAGATAACTGTTTAACATGGTAGTGTCCGATATTGTTACGCCATGGTAGAGAAAACAGTGTAAAAACTGTTGATTTTTTTTTTTTTTTTTTTAACCTTTTTCCCCAAAGCTTGACTGGGTCATGGTTTCACTTTAAAGACCTTATCCACCAAATTTGTTGATAATGACATTTGTTATACTTAATAGTTTAGCAGGATTTTTTTTTTTTTTGAGGTGTCATTTCTATGGAAAGCCCAGCCAGCCTTGAACTCAAGAACCCAAGTGCTAGGACTACAGCCATTTGTGCTGTGTACCCACCTCGAAATAATTTTAGTTGGCCTTAGAACCTGATGGAGTGTGGATAGAAGAAAGAAATTAAGGAAGATAACGTAGCTTTTAGGTTTCCGAGACCAGTGGGTTCATACTTATACTTACATCCCCTTCAGCTCACAGGCACGCTCTTGGAAGAGTCTTTTCTGTGAATTGTACGCTTAGAGACAGGTTTAGCTTTTTAGTAGCTATATAGATACATGTGAGGCATTTTGTTTTGTTTCATTAGCAGATTTTAAGTTTAGCCATGTTGTTGGATGACTGTACTTCATTAATTTTTATCATTAAACGGTATTCTGTTGTATGGATGCCACTTCCCAGTCGGACTCATTTGAAATTACCTAACCAGATATCCTGGTTTGGGTGAGTAAAGCTATTAAGTCAGGAATTTGCACAATGACAAAATTTTCTTTAGGTTAGAGAAGCTTAGTACATTCCATAAACTCACTGAAAGTACTGAAAGGTATATTTTTTGTTTTTGTTTTGTTTTTTTTTCAAAATTTCATTTCTAGGTAAGACCATTGCAATTGGAAAAGTTCTGAAACTGGTTCCAGAGAAAGACTAAGCATTTTCCTGATGACCCTGCACAATACTGTGAGGAATATTGACTGCAAAAGCCTATTCACACCGCCTTCTCTTATTTTCTGCCCATTGACAAACCTCTCCCCATATTTTGCAAAGAAAATTCACAGCAAAAGTCCACATTATGTCAGCTTTCTCATATTGAGAGCTCTGCTATGCCACTGTTGAATTTTCCCCAAGATTTTGCCCCCTTTCAAACTTTGCTTCCTTGGACAGATTTGGCAATAGCTTTGTAAGTGATGTGGACATAATTGCCTACAATAATGAAAACCTACAGGAATTTTTATTTTTCATTTTCCCCTTAGGCATAGTTAGTCTTTTCCCCCCCCAGGCAGATCATTCTGAGTGTGCGAGTGTGTGTGCACATGTTAAAAAGACAACTACCATGTTAATAAAATATTCAATTTGAAACCCTTTTCGGTATTTGAATTGCTTTGGAATACTGTTTTTTTATCTCAATGTAACATTGTTGAATTAGCTTTTTAACTGCCAAGTAATTGAATACATTTTATTACTTGGATTTTTCTAAACTCTCCCTACCCACTCACTTTAAATGGGGCATTTACAAACACTGTTCAAGTTTGTATTAAAGGAAAGAATTTGTTGTTTGATTCCTTATTTTGATGGTTAATGCATACATAAACATCTTTATGCAGCGGCAGCACTACTTTACTAACAATTTATATTTAATATGATTTCTTAAACACAGTAAGTTGTTTGGAAGCAAACAGCATGACTGTCATCTTTAAGAGCACAAGCTTAATGAAACTTCACCCTAGAGACAATTCCATTAGCTTGTTACATTAATGGAATTTGTAGTAAAGAAAGCATGTTGAGACTGGCAAACGCCCTTTAGTTTTTCTGCAAGCTGCATGCATCTAGTATGAAACCCTATCAGTTACACATGCCAGTACCACAAGTTACTTTGCAGTAACTAAAGGGTCGAAGAGCCTTGCTTCTTCATGCCAATTCTCAATCCATTGATGAAATGAACGTAGTCATCACATACTTCCCACACTAAAATGAACGGTAACAAATAGAATTAAGCACAGGATAGGTTTTAGCTCAATTATTGTGAGTTTTCTTAAATATAAGCTGTAATTTGCTAACCTTGCCATGGATGAACCACAGTGCAGCATTCTGTGGTGGTTTTAGTTCAGAGGGTAACTTTCTACACCAGCTGTCATGGCTGCAGTTTTTCGTGAGACTAAGTGGGACATAGAAGAGACAGTTTCTGGGCTTGCCAGGGTCTCCATGTTGAATGTTTGCTTCCATTTATGAGATTTGGCCTCTTTTACATTGTGATTCCTAAGAGACTTTTTAACTGTATGTTTATTGGTATGGCCCATTTCTGTAATCTTGCTCCACAGAAAAGAAAAGCCTAGCCAACTGTATTTCCAGTTAGAAAACAAAACACAAAAGTGTTTTTTAAACACTGAAATGCCAACTGCAGAGATAAATGAGTTGCTTTCTTCTGGACAGGACCAAGGTAGAGCCCTCCAGCTTTGAACTACACATATGGCTATTAAATTGCATAAAATTTAAATTTTATAATGTTTGCAAATATCTGGGCTTTTATTTTTCTGTGACATTCGGGAGCTCTAAAGAGAACAAAATGGTTTTTTTTATATTTCCATGCTAATAAAAATTAGCAAATGCTTGAGTCTTAATGAATCTTTAGAAACTTTGAGTTACTTACTGAAATTATTTCCAAAGACTTCCCTTTTGAAATTGAACATTTTTAAAAACAAGTTATGTCTGCTATTAAAACACACTGTTAAGAACGTTATATGCACGTTGCCAAGATTCTTAAGAAATGACTTGGACAGCACTTGTGAAAGGCCTACCTCTACAAGACAGCATAAGTACAAAGGTGATCATAAAAAAATTACTGGAATTACATCACATCAACAGAATTAATCAACATTACATTTTAGGGACTTTGAAGTTTGAGAGAAGTATCTCTATTTAGACTTGAGGAATATATCAGATTGTCATTTGAATAAGGAGATTGATGTCTGAAGTACTCTTGGGATGTGTGCAGATGTTTGATTTCTAAAGAGCAATACAGTTGTGTGCTATCATTCTGTCTTTGGCAAATGTAATAAGCTTTTTATATGTTGACAATGCAAAATAGGATAACTATAACATTCTGGATATTAAAAACCTTCCTTTTTTCAGCTATATTTAACATAGGCATGTAGCATCATCATATGGTTTGCCCCATTTTACATTAATGATCATCATATCACTTTTATGCTAGGTTATTTAAGTGAATACACAGAATTTTAAGTAATGGCATTTAAGATGACCTTAACTGTCATCTTTTTCTGTGGAAGAGGAAATACAGCATTTTTTGTTTATACATAATTTGCTATCCAACAGGGAAAAAAATCTCTAGTAAATCTAAACGACAAGAATTTTGACTAAGTGTATTACTGTCTGAAAATCAGTCACAAAGTAACTGTAAATGATTAAACACATTTTGCTCCTTGTTTTTTAATGAGAAATCTTGAAGTACATAATTACATGTGAAAACTTTGTAAACTGAAGTACAAGCTATTTACTGTAACAAGGTAATTAATTCATGTCTGCTTTTTATGAAAACCACTAGATCTACTTTAAAGTGTGGGACTTTGAAAATTACTTGGTTAACAATTCCTGTCATTAGTTGAAGTGCTCCAAATATTTTGGCTTATACTTGGAACCAGATGCAGTTTTATAACTTAAGAATCCAGGATGAACATGGGGGGAGGGTCAGCTATCCTCCCTTGGCGCTATCCTCCCTTGGCCGTCTCCAGGAACACTAGTGATCACTTCATGATCGTGGATGGCTGTTACACATGACAGCACTCTAGCACCTTTGCTCACTGGCTGCTGCTCCAGGAATGATGGCTTCATTGCTTTGGGTAGAGATTTAGGTAGTCAGGGACAAAGTGTAGCTTTCAGTGTTAGAAACTTCCAACCTTTAAACCATTTGTTACAATTCCAGTTACAGTACTATAGCTCCGACTGTAGAATGAGTGTTATATTCATTGTTGGCCTACCTTATTAGAATAAGCTGCAATTAATCCTCTCACAGATCTATATATAAAGTAGATAGTAGTTAATTGGACTTGGGAGATTAACTCCAAATACTGTATTTATTTCTTAAACTAATTTTTCAGTGATTCTAACAGAGGCCATCTAATTATTCATGATCTTGTTTCTTTAGAAATCTTGCCACAGCAGTAACTTGGTAAATACATACAATTACATATGCATAATTCATGACTTTATAGGTTTAAATTTAGCAATTGATTAGATTTCATAGTATGTGGATAGAAAGTGTTATTTTCCAGTAGTAATTCAGTCAATTGCATTTGAACCAATTTATTGCTAGAATTCAGATGAGTAGGTTTGATACTTGATGGTTTTGGTTCTGGGATATTCTTAATTTTTAGAATCCTAGAACTTAGTGAGTCTTCCCTTCAATAAATATACTTCTCACATACCTCTAATCCAATGCTTCCTTGAAACAGTAATATGCTAAACATGTTGTTTACTAAGGATTATTATGAAGGCATGGAGGTAATAGGGGTAGAGATTTCAAACTTGCTTTCTGGTGCAAGGGAAAAAAGTAAATAGGCACTAAGCCTGATTAGGCAGAAAACACGGATTTCCACAGCAGCCCCAGAACAGTATTGCTTCTTTCTGCCTTGTCATACATGCCACTGTGCCCTTCAAATCTTGACCTGGAAACCTCAGGTTTGTGGACTGCACAGGCAGATGGCATTTTGTGCTTCTGAGGCTCCCCTCTGCTAGGCACGTTAGCTTAGTGCTTCAGATGTCAGCCTGAGTCCTTGCTACCTCCTTTCCTGCCGCCCGGGAAAGAGTGTCTGCTGGAGCTGGAGCTCCGGCCCTGCTCAGGTGATGGTCTTCGCCTCCATCTCTTCCACATTAGGTGAAACAGGTCTGAGCCTGCAAGTCTGCATTTAAAGGGACATGTTGGGCTCTCGGAAATGCATACAATTCTTAACTAGTTTCTTCAGCTTGTTTGAAGGGAAATGTGGATCTCTCAGGCCAGGGTTTACTGGCTAATGTTTGTTGAACTGGTTAACACCTAGAGCCCATTTTAAAAGAAAACAAGTTTGAGAACTGGCCAGGGTTGATGGGTTTTTAGCCTAATTCCAAAGCATGAATGAGTGTTCTAGGTAGGAAAGAAACCCTTTTCTTATGATTTGTAGCTACCTACTGTGCCTGACTTGGTGCCTGTGTGAGGATTACACCCTTAGTCTGCTCTTGCAATTATTCAAATGACGTTTAAAAATTTTGTTATGTAACAATAAAAATTGTCATCTTCCTTTTGATGTGTTTGTCTGTCTGTTTATAATCACCTGTGCTGTACTCTGTGCTCCTTTCTCTAAAATTTTTTTGTATCAAGTATTGGAAATATCTAACAGACTTACTGAATGGACCTAATAGGCTGTTATTTCAGAATTTAAGAACATGTTTGTTTGGTGTGTGAGGCTTTTATATGGTTAAATGACAACGTTACAGAACAAAAACAGCCCTCCAGGAAGGGTTATAATAAATAACATCACATTGTGTGGTTTTATGTGAACAATAGAATTGGAGAAACATGGATGATTATTCTGTCCAAGCTATGAATCCTAAAAATTCATGATTTTTAATAAACATCAAGAGACCAAATGGCATGTGCACTTCTTTATTGTGCAAGGGTGAGTAATTTAGCAAAACTAGTATACACAGTAGTTAACTGAATGACAGTGATATACACATCTTCAGCGAGGGAAGGCTGAGACAGGGGCTTAAAACTATGGTGATCTCCCAGTTTCTGCTTCCTAATTGGTGAGATTACAGGTGTGTTCCACCACGCTCTAGTTCATTTCCTTTGATGAGAGGCAGTGAGTTCCTGCTTCAGCATCCTTACGTGAAAGGTCAGAACGTTGGTCTTGTGTTAAACTAGTCTTAGCTTAAATGGAATTTGCAAGCAGGAATGTGGTAGAGCAGGGGCCAGAGAGACTACTCACCAATTAGGAACAAAGAACTTTTTTTTTAAGACTTATTTATTATGTATAGTTTTCCCTGCATGTGTGCTGCAGGCCAGAAGAGGGCACCAGATCTCATTACAGATGGTTGTGAGTCACCATATGGTTGCTGGGAATTGAACTCAGGACCTCTGGAAGAACAGTCAGTGCTCTTAACCTCTGAGCCCACAAAGAACTCTTGACGGTAGGATTTATAAAAAAAAAAACAAGCACATAACCAGGTGTAGACTGATGAGGTTTGTTTTTTTTTTTTTTTAATGTGTGTATGGGAGTTTTGCCTGCATATGTATGTGTGTGCCTAGTACTCACTGAGAGAGCATTGAGCCTTCTGAAACTGGTTAGAGAATGAACATACAGGTGCTGGGAATTTAACCTGGGTCCTCTGAAAGAGCAAGGAATGCTCTTAGCTGCTGAGCCCCTCTCCAGGCCTGTGGTTTGTTTTGTTTTTAAACATTTCCAAGAATGGAAGGAAGAACCTTTGGTTTGTTAAACATCTTACAAGCATTTCTGAGAAGAAACCCTGTCTGGTTCCAGTGAAAAGGTATAGGGTTAGGATAACCTGCCCTCTTCTGGACCATACCGTAATTCCCCACTTTGTAGTTATTTCCGAGTCTCGGATTTTTCTTAAGGGGTAATACTGGGTTCTTAGGATCATTAGCTTAAGTGAGGCACCCCCCCCCTTTTTTTTGTTTGTTTTAACTTAAAAGGCAGTTGATTATTCAAGGTTCCACTGTGAGCCCTCTGAGAACAAGCAGCAGTGACTCTGCAAAGCCAATGAGTAGGGATGTGAGCCAGGGGCAACAGTCAAATATTTTATGGTAACAGGAACCAGTGGACTCACATTCTGTTGTCTGTGGTCCAGATTGTCTCTAACATTTTGTAGGGATTGTTTTGTAATAGCTGATTTTTTTTTTTAACCATAGAAACAGCAGAACTCTTAGGGCCACACATAATCCGTGTGAGACATAGAAGCTGTGTCTAGACCTTGGTTTTGGTGACTCGCTTCTCCAGTGGGCTCCACCTGATCATGTCTATGGAAAGCTGCAGATGTTTGATAGCAGCAACTGCCAACTCATTTATGGAACTAGGGCTATGGTGTTTAAAGCACCCGACCCTGCCACTCCCATTCCCACTAGCATCACAACAAAGAGTTTCCCTTTCATGGTGGTGGGGCGGCCCAAGAAGAAACAAGGTGGGCTCCCTCTGTGCCTGAATAGGCGTACATCTCTGGAAGAACATGAACAATCAGACAAGAAACAGGGCTTAAAGTCTCTAAAATCATGCAGAGAGTGAGTCCAGTGGTACAGGCAAAACAGGTTCCTGACAGAGCAAAATACACATGTAAACCAAGTGTCAGCCTAAAACTAGTCTTACTATTAGTCGAGTTAAGACTACAAGACAGTTAAAGAGTAGTTTGAGATGACAAGGCAAGGGGAATTTTCAATCACATCTCCCAGAGGAACTGAAGTTTCCAGGAAGGGACAAGCTGACTTGTTGGAGACATTAATTGGTAGTTATGCCTCCAATACAGCATTTAAAAAGGGGACTAGACTTCATTCAGACAAAGCCAACAATCCTGGGCCAGCTCAGATAATAATTCAGAAGGTAGTGTATTCCCTGGAGCTGCAGGGGTCTTCTCAGATTAGTCAGTCATTGAAGGCCTAAGAGTTGGTAACAAGAGACCTGTCAAAGGACTGTGCTCAGTTGTGGGCTGTTTAGGAAGGGGAGGAAAGACAACTAGGAGCTTGTATAGTTGCACTGTCAGGCCAATGAAGTGTAAGGGGTATAGGGTAGCCTTTGTTGGATGCTGAAAAATGCTCCCGTGATTCCCTGACATAAACAGTTTGATACTGAAATATAACGTAGAAGGCCGTTTACTTGTAAGTACAAGGGATTGCTGGCAGATGGGGTTGAAGAATCTCCTGTGGGTCCCCTCCAGACAGAGAAGGAGGTATCATTTGGGCACTAGTGAGTGGCTACAATTACTGGATTTCCAGTAAGGGCAAAAGACTTCTTGGTTGTATTAAGACTTGTCCTCACCCAGGCAGTGGTGGCACACACCTTTAATCCCAGCACTCAGGAGGGAGAGGCAGGTGGATCTCTGAATTTAAGGCCAGCCTGGTCTATAAGGGAGTTCCAGGTCAGCCAGCACTACACAAACCCTGTCTTGAAAAACAAAAAGACATGTCTTCATCTAGATTGTCCCTTCCTGTTTCTGGTTCCTTTCATTTTCTGGAAAAACTGTCAGTCCCCTTAATGTCCCAATAGTCCTACAGGACATGAGCAGGTGTCCTGCCAAAAGGGAAATTCCTGTGACAGTAAAGAGGTTTAAAATCTTCATGGTGTCAATTTTTAGTTTCACCAAGTGACTGGACCCATCTATTCATTCGGATGGTCTTATCTCAGGAAGGGGAGAGGGGCTTGGACAGAGGGAAGGAATATGAAGTTGCATATAAACGTCCTACTTGTTGGAGAGTCTTCGATTTAGGGACCTTGTTTCTGGCATGGCAGCCTATCTTTGGATTAACACAGGAGAAGGTCCTTTCCATACAGGAACTTTGTAATGTATACCCGAAGTGAATGGCACGGTACAGAGAAGGGAGCTGAGAGCATAAAGGTTGAGTTTGCTGCAGCCTAAACCGCAAGAGACTGCTTAATAATCCCCTCAATAATGGCGTCCCTCAAATTGGGAAACAGAAGAGATGACCTCTCAAACATAATCTTTTATGGGGTAAATCCCCCCCCCCCATCAGAGAAAGACATCTTGTCCTGAGGAAAGCCAGAGGCAGGATATTGGGTCAGTTTTCCTAGGTTTCCAGGATCAATTTGGAGAAGATGACTGTCAGCTGTGAAGAGACACCATGACCACGGAAACTTTTCATTAGAGCTGGCTTACACAGAGGTTTAGTTCCTTACTTACCATCATGGTGCGTCATGGCAGTGTTGTAGGCAGATATGGTGCTGGAGAAGTAGCTGAGGGTTCTACATCTTCATCTGCAGGCAGCAGGGACAGACTATGTACCACACCGGGCATAGCTTGAGCATATGAGACCTCAAAGCCTGCTCCCACAGTGACAATTCCTCCAACAAGGCTACACCTCCTAATTGTGCCACTCCCTATGGGCCAAGCACTCAAACACAAGAGTTTACAGGAGCTATTCCTATTTACAGTGACTTCAGAGTCCTATTCATGCATTCAACCCATCCAGAGCTCGGGGGGCTGGTAGACAAAGTGAAGCTTCCAAGTTATGTTTAAGATCTTACTGACCATACAAATTATGAACAAGATAAAAGCAGGCCCATTAATGAGCCAATGACAGAGGCAGCCTGAATCTAGGAATAAGCTTGTGTAAGCCTCTTGACTACCACCGTCAGAGCAGCTTCTGACCAAGCAGAAGCAAAGCTTTCACCCATCCTGAAAAGATGTCTGTGAACACCAGTAGATGTTATATCCTGCATGAAGACACTTCATCTCAGTGAAGTCGACCCCCACCTCTCTCCAGGGGCTAGCCCCCAGTGGACCTCAAGTACCTTTCATTCCATTCCGGGCTAACCCCTGTACAGCAAAGACATCAAGCTACTTGGGGCTAGAGAGATGATGACTCAGAGGTCCTGAATTCAATTCCCAGCAACCACATGGTGGCTCACAACCATCTGTAATGAGATCTGGTGCCCTCTTCTGGTGTGCAGGAATACATATCAGAACACTATAGACAATAAAAAATCTTTTAAAAAAATTAAAGGCATGAACCATGACAGTTTTTTTTGTTTGTTTGTTTTGGTTTTTGGTTTTTCTTAAATCTGCTCGAGCAACTATGCTGGCCACTTTTATGTCAACTTGATACAAGCTAAAGTCATCTGAGAGGAAACCTCAATTAAGAACCCCAGATGGGCGGTGGTGGCAGATGCCTTTAACCCCAGCACTTGGGAGGCAGAGGCAGGCAGAGCTCTGTGAGTCCTAAGACAGCCTGATCTACAGAGTTAGTTCTAGGACAGCCAAGGCTACACAAAGAAACCCTATCTCAAAAAAAAAAAAAAAAAAAAAAAAAAAGACAGAAAAAGGAAAAAAGCCTTCTTCATAAGATTGGGCTTTGGGGCCAGGTGGTGATGGCGTGCACCTTTATTTTTTTTAATTTTTTGGCTTTTTTCAAGACAGGGCTTCTCTGTAGCTCTTGTAGACCAGGTGGCCTCTAACTCACAGAGATCCACCTGCATCTGTGTCCCAAGTACTGGGATTAAGTGTGTGCCACTACACCAAGCTAAACATGCCACTCTATTTAACTCAGCAAGAAAACAAGGGTTTTTTTTCTTTAAACAAGGTTTATTTATTATATACAGTGTTCTGCCTGCATGTGTGCCAAGAGGGCACCAGACCTCATTCCATGGTGAACCACCATGTGGTTTCTGGGAAATCAACTTAGGACCTATGGAAGAGCAGGCAGTGCTCTTAACCACTGAGTCATCTCTCCAGCCCCAACATTTTTTTTATAAGATTTTTTTAAAGCGTGTATATGGAGAGTTAAGTGTCCATGGAGGTCAGCTGCCAGATGGGGGATCTGAACTTCAGACCCTCTGAAAGAATAGTAAGGCTCTTAACTGCTGAGCAAGCTCTCCAGCCCCTTGTCTTTTTCTTTTTCTATGTGCGAATCTAATATTCAAATAGTATCCACCTGATGTGTGATGAGAGCTGCATCAATGAGAAAGGTTGGAAGAATGATCAAGAATGAGTCCAGACATCTTTGACCTCCACATGCACATACCCCCACATACATATGCAAACATATACACAATCAGACCTCAAAATGGGAGGCAGGTAAGCAACAGAACTATGGATAAAGGAGAGGATTTTTAAAAATGATT
Source organism: Microtus ochrogaster (assembly GCF_000317375.1). Classification (NCBI taxonomy): domain Eukaryota; kingdom Metazoa; phylum Chordata; class Mammalia; order Rodentia; family Cricetidae; genus Microtus; species Microtus ochrogaster. The sequence goes on along the minus strand of NC_022014.1, from coordinate 12,466,749 downwards.
TATTATTATTATTTACACACGGCTGCTGTCTCCCCTCCCTCCTCTCCTCCCAGTTTCTCGCCCTACCTTTGCTCTGCCCTGTCATCCACTCCTCCTCCATGTTTAGAAAGGGTAGGTGTCGCACAAGTATCAACAAAACATGGCATATCATACTAAGGCTGGACAGTAGGAGGGAAAGAGTCCCAAAAGCTGGCAAGAGTCTGAGACAGCCCCTTCTCCCATATTAGGAGGCCCAGAAGAACACCCAGCTACACAACTGTAACATGTGCAGAGGGCCTATGTCAGACTCATGTAGGCTCCCTAGGTGTTGGTTCAGGCACTGTAGCTATGAGCCCAGGTTAGTTGAGTCTGTGGGTTCTCTTGTGATGTCCTTGACTCTCTGGCTCCTACAATCCTTCCTCCCCATCTTCAACAGGATTCCCCAAACTCTGACTAATGTTCAGCTATGGGTCTCTGCATCTGTTTCCATCAGTTGCTAGACAAAGTCTCTCTGATGTCTATTGGGCTAAGCACCAATCTAAGAGTATAGTAAAATATCATTAGGTATCATTACAGTGACATTTTTCTTTCCTGTCATGTTTGGTTCCATCCTAGGTTTCTGGGCTATCCATCCTCTGAGTCCTAGTGTTCCAGGTAGTGTCAGGACAGGGGTCTCTGGCTGAACCAGTCATTGGTTGTCCACTCCCACAATTTCTGTGCCACCTTTACTCCAGCACATCTTGTAGGCAGAAATGAAGGAGAGGATTTTTTTTTCCTGTTTTTCGAGACAGGGTTTCTCTGTGGTTTTGGAGCCTGTCCTGGAACTAGCTCTGTAGACCAGGCTGGTCTCGAACTCACAGAGATCCGTCTGCCT
>NC_022014.1:12464005-12465796 GCF_000317375.1 Microtus ochrogaster | reverse complement strand
GGGTTTCTCTGTGGTTTTGGAGCCTGTCCTGGAACTAGCTCTGTAGACCAGGCTGGTCTCGAACTCACAGAGATCCGTCTGCCTCTGCCTCCCGTTAATTTTGTTTTCCACTTGGGATTTTCTTCCATGCTAGCTACAAATAAAATTTCCTTTGAGAAATGCAGGGAAGTAATGCCAGAAAACTAGGTCACACTCCATCTATCTCCTTTATCTACATTATAAAATCACTGAAAGCACAACGGTCAGTGCACTCACAGAGAGCACAAGGAACACTAGGAATGTTAACTATGCAGCGCTGACTTCTCAAAAGACAAGATGTGTAACCTGATTTTCACCCAGAAGGCTGCGTGGGAACAGAGGTGGCCAGACCATACCAAGCTCCCACAAGGAGGACCCGAGGTAGTGGTGGTTGTGGGTCTGAGGCTCAGATCAACCAGAGCAGAGACAAGAAGTTCTGCACAGCAATGCTGATTACTGGGCACACGATAGAAACTGACCAGTCAGGGACAATACTGACTCAGGAGCTGACTATGTCCTTGAACCTTCAGTTCAGCGTGTATTTAAACACAAAATCCAAAATTTTTCCACCAATCAGGATTCAAAGATTATGCGTTTTTCCCTATGTGTTCAATCAATGTCAACTCACACAGAATGTAAGCTTTTCCATCCAACCAATAAAATTCACTTGTTCTTTTTGTTGTTATGAACAGCTGTGGTTTTAGAAAACTATGTACAATAGAATATTTTTTTCCAGATTGAACTGTATTAATAAATATACCTAACATAAATTGAGTGGTGTCAGTCTCTAGGATTTGAAACAACACTGGCTATTGAGTTGTGCTGAGCTGGATTTCCTTCTTGCCTCATATGAATTACTCTGCTGACCCTGTTGTCTGTTCCCAAGGATGAGCTTCCTAGGTTGCAGTTATGTAACTTGTAAATCGGCCTGTTTTTCTGAAAAATTCAGCAAAGTATTCTTTTTTTTCAAGACAGGGTTTCTCTGTAGCTTTGGAGCCTCTCCTGGAACTAGCTCTTATAGACCAGGCTGGCCTCAAACTCAAGAGATCCACCTGTCATTGCCTCCTGAGTGCTGAGATTAAAGCCACTAACCAGCTCTTGTTTTTTGTTTTTCAAGACAGGGTTTTTCTTTGTAGTCTTGGCTGTCCTAGAACTCACTCTGTAAACTAGGCTGGCCTTAAACTCACAGAGATCTGTCTGCAATTAAAGCCGTGCACCAACATGGCTAAAGTATTCTTTAATAAATATTATGTTTAATTTTAAAACTTCATTATTTTCTTTTAAATTACGTTTTCTATGAGGAGGTTGACAAACATGTCATAATACAGATGTGGAGGTCGGAGGACAACTAGCTGGTGAGTCAGGTTTCTTCTTCCACTATATGGGCCCCAGGGGATGGACTCAAGCCATCAGAATAGGTAATGGGTGTTCTTACCCATAGAGCGGTATCACTCATCCAAACTTTTTTTTTTTTTAAATTGAAACAGGGTTTCTCTGTGTAGCCCTGGCTGTCCCAGAACTCCCTCTGTAGACCAGGCTGGCCTCAAACTCACATAAATTCACCTGCCTCTGCCTCCCAAGTGTTGGGATTAAAGGTGTTCGCTCGCCAGCAACACCTGGCTCCAAACTTCATTATTTTCAATGACAGAAATAATAATGTATTGTTTGGATAAAGAGTTTGTGTAGAGGCCGGGCGGTGGTGGCGCACGCCTTTAATCCCAGCACTCGGGAGGCAGAGGCAGGCGGATCTCTGTGAGTTCGAGACCAGCCTGG
>NC_022014.1:12462277-12463905 GCF_000317375.1 Microtus ochrogaster | reverse complement strand
AAACCACAGAGAAACCCTGTCTCGGAAAAAAAAAAAGAGTTTGTGTAGATATTAATCTTGTGTGTACTCAAATAGTACCTTGTGCTTGATACTTTTTGTTCTGTTTTCTTGAGTTAGGGTAGCTCTGGAACTTATTATGTAAACCAAGGCTCAGATGGTCTCAGATCTGCTGCCTGCCTTCTGAGTGCTGGAATTAACCATGTGTGGCACCACATCCAGCTGCGGTCTTGGTTTTTGAGGCAGTCTTATCTTACATCTACGTAGTGATCCTCCTGCCTCTATCTACTAAGTGCTGGAACTAAATGAAAACTTCTGAAAGAAAAGGTAGAATCAACATGAATTTAAAATTTTTTATGGCTGGTTATGGTGCCACAAGCCTTTAATCCCAGGCTCTCCAGAGGCAGGGAAATTTTTGAATTTGAAGCCAATCTTGTCGACACAGTGAATTCCAGGACAGCTAGGGCTCCACAGTAAGATGCTATCTTGAGGGAAGGTGGGAGGAAGAGGAAGACTGGAGAGGAAAACGGGGAGGGAAAGAGTGAGAGTGAGAACGAATCTTAGGGCTGTGGCTGTGATGGGGCCAAGGTCCCTCTGTCTTGTCCCCACCTCCCTCCATCCCTTACATTCCCCTTCCTATGGGAAAATCCCTTAGAAAATGTCTTTATCAGAGCTACATAGTGACGTCCTGACCCAAGAAAACAAGATAACTGAGGCCTAGATGCTCCAGTGAACTGCAGCTTTTCATCTCCATTAAAATGCTTGCTTACCAGGTTGTGAGGTACACACCTTTAATCCCAGCAGGGGCAGGTGGGGCTATGAGTTCAAGGTCAGCCTGATCTATAGAGTAAGTTCCAAGACAGCCAGAGCTACACAGAGAAACACTCTCAAAAAGACAAAACAAAAATAAATAAAAATAAAACCTTGCAGAAAGCAGTTAGGGTTGCTTTGTGAGAATGGTTTCTCTCCAAGCAGTTGATGACTGACTTAATAAGACTTTCAAATTCGGACTCTGGTTATGACAAGTGATCCTTGGTCTTTGTCTCCATGACTGCTCAGTTGGTAAAGTGATTGCCTACCATGCAAGAGGCCTTGGGTTAAATTCCACAATCAAAACAAATAAACAGGGGCTGGAGAGATGACTCAGCAGTTAAAAGCACTGGCTGCTCTTCCAGTGGCCCTGAGTTCAATTCCCGGTACCTACGTGGTAGCTCACAACCATCTGTAATGAGATCTGGTGCCCTCTTCTGGCCTGCAGGGATACATACAGGCAGAACACAGTATACATAATAAATCAGTTAAAATAAATAAATAAATAGAATTTAAGTTATTTATTCTTCAATGAAGTGCTTCCCCTAAGATGACCTAAGTTAATTAATTTATTTTTTAAAATATTCATTTATTTGCCGGGCGATGGTGGCGCACGTCTTTAATCCCAGCACTTGGGAGGCAGAGGCAGGCGGATCTCTATGAGTTCGAGACCAACCTGGTCTACAGAGCTAGTTCCAGGACAGGCTCCAAAGCCACATAGAAACCCTGTCTCGAAGCCGGGCGGTGGTGGCGCACGCCTTTAATCCCAGCACTCGGGAGGCAGAGGCAGGCGGATCTGTGTGAGTTCAAAACCAGCCTGG
>NC_022014.1:12448243-12459577 GCF_000317375.1 Microtus ochrogaster | reverse complement strand
TTTTGGTTTTTCGAGACAGGGTTTCTCTGTGGCTTTGGAGCCTGTCCTGGCACTAGCTCTGTAGACCAGGCTGGTCTCGAACTCACAGATATCCACCTGCCTCTGCCTCCCGAGTGCTGGGATTAAAGGCGTGCGCCACCACCGCCCAGCGAAAGAAGGGTTTTTAAAAGGCAAAACCAAAATGACTTAATTTTTCTGTGAATTTGCAGTTCTGTGAGAAACTGCCTCACTCCCCTTACATACATCAGTGAGTTACAAAAGCCAGAGCAAGCAGCTAATTATTTCACAAGTTTTACCATTCTGGAAAGGGCACAAAAAATCAGGAATTTAACTTAGAGAGAAAAGCTACTAAAATGGGTACCTTAGCCATCACATTCCCTACTGGCTTTAGTTCATATAAGTCAAATCGATTCATGTTGAAGTACAGGTTGATAATGAGCCTGTAGGGCTCATATTTTAGCAACAGACTTGATTCTGCCTTTAATGTCAGTGCAGGGCCAACTGTGATGCCAAGGAGCAGTATGAAGCAGAGGCCCATCTATGACCATTAAAGGGTCATGGGAACCAAGAGAAAAGAGACTAAACCAATTAGAAGCCTCAGTTCACTCCTTTGCCCTTGAATCTAAGTTTTTCTGAATCATATCTAATGTTTTCAATGTAACTCCTGAGTTACTGAAACAGAGACAGTTTTTACTTACGACAGCACAAAAACGACTTTCCTTCAAGAGTAACAAATCCAGTCCTCGATGGTTCTGTAAAACCATTTCTGCTGGGGAAACTACTTGTTTTCCACGCTGTCTATGTCTTGCTCTATTTTATTCCTTAGTGTTTGAAAACTCTGGTGTTCAGTAACTAGGGCTGATGCTACCGACCTGTGACTCTTGCTTCATGACGAGGGGTTAACTACACCTGCTACTGATACTCTCTCTTTTCTAACAAGGCCCTAATAAGCCTCAGAATGGAAATGTCCTTCATAAGCAAGCAACAGTTTTATGGTGGGGTAGTAGTCAATAGAGAGATTGACCTCTAGCCCATATAATAGGGAGGACTGGGACCTAGACAAAGTTAACAATCTCTTCCCAGGCTAGAGTGTCCAATTATGCAGTAACTTCAAGGTCTTGAGCTCAGGGACATCTCAGGAGATATAAGTCTGTACTGCAGCAGGGTTGAGGCTGACTCTATTACTGTAGCTTCTTGATTGTGACTGTGGGTGGAGTGGCCTGAGAAGGGGGACAGAGAAATGAGATACCCTAATCCCTGGTTGAGGCTGCCAGTTCATTTTAAGACCTACAGGATTGGCTAGGTAGGATGGTACCCGTTTCTGAATAGTGAATTCTACACCGGGACTGTTTCCATAATTCTTAAATTTAAGCACAAATCCCCAGGTCCGACCTGCAAGCCAGTATTTGGAGCTCAATTCATTCCAGGCCATGATCTTTTTTTTTTTTTTTTTTTTTGGTTTTCGATACAGGGTTTCTCTGTGGTTTTGGAGCCTGTCCTGGAACTAGCTCTTGTAAACCAGGCTAGGCTGGTCTCGAACTCTCAGAGATCCGCCTGCCTCTGCCTCCCAAGTGCTGGGATTAAAGGCGTGCGCCACCACCGCCTGGCTCAGGCCATGATCTTTAAAGTGAAGGGGTTGCAGGTCCCAGGTTTACAAGCCCGAGAAGGATACACTCGTTGAATGGAGATGAACGGGTCTTTATGTCCACCCTGGTCAGACTCAAGTCTCACAGCCTGGGGTGGAGCAATGATGATCTCTTTTACATTTATGACAATGTGTAGGCCCATTGGCTGGGCACGCATAAAATGGTGAAGACCAGAAGGATATTTCCCGCATTTTGGTCCCACACCCTGGGTGAACTGGACTGTAACTTTCCCATTCAGCCATGAGTTCATTGTTATCAAAGAAATTGCACAGGTCGAATCTAAACACAGGTTGGGAGGTGGCATTCCAGAAAATGCCTATTATTTTCTTATCTGCAATTCGAGACAGTTCCCAATCCCAGACTTCAACACTTTTAGTTGGCCATATATAACACTTACCTACCAAGATTCCCAATATTAGTGTCAGATGGAGGTCAGCTACACCTTTAGAGGGCAATGGGAAGTTTGCATTACCCTCCATTCGTCACCTTCCCCTGGCTGGTTGTGTCCACCTTTACATGGGATTGGTGGATCCAAACTGCAGTCCCACTACCTTGATGGCCTTTGGATCACAGGATATAGTTCCTTCCAGGAAGGTTCCGGAGTCTGGTTGGGTAAGTGGTGGACGCACACCAAGTCCCCAGTCAAGGGTGGCGCAGGCGGTGGGTGACAGATGGCTCCGGTTGTCTGCTGTGGTGCCTGAAAGGACTTGAGGAAGGAACGATTAGACAGTTCAATAATAATCTGTGGCCTTCCCATGATAGAATAAGTGGAAGTGGTTGGCCAAACATTTCATTTGTCCTGATAGGGGGAGCACCTGATCCTAAAAAGAACAGTAAGGAGAAATTCTGTCCACCCCTTTGCTAGTTTCTGCCCACAATTTAATAAATGGTTTTGTAAATAGTTATTTCTTTCTACCTGTCCTAAACTCTGTGAACTACAGGCACAGTATAATTTTCATGGATTCCTGGAGTTTTAGCTACTTGTTGAGACATTTTGGCCATGCAGGCCATGCCTCTTTCAGACCCTAAAAAGGAGGGAAGGCCAAATCAGGAAATAATGTCCATTAAAAACTATATTAGCTGTTTCTGAGCTGGTGGGAAAGGCTTCTTACCCATCCTGAAAAAGTATTTATAAAAACTAGCAAATACCAGGATTGAAGTTATGAGCACTGACTGCTTCTTACAGAGGTCCTGAGTTCAATAGTTCAATTCTCAGCAACCACATGGTGGCTCACAACCAACTGGATTGCAATCTGGTGCCATCTTCTGGCCTGCAGGGACACATGCAGAACATTGTATACACACTAAATAAATACATCTTTAAAAAAAAAAAACAAAAAACAGGGGCTGGAGAGATGGCTCAGTGGTTAAGAGCACCAGCTGCTCTTCCAGAGGTCATGAGTTCAATTCCCAGCAACCACATGGTGGCTCACAACCATCTGTAATGAGATCTGGTGCCCTCTTCTAGTGTGTGGGCATACACGGAGGCAGAATGTTGTATACACAATAAATAAATTTAAAAACAACAACAACAAAAAAAAAAAACAAAAAACAAACTAGCAAATACCAGTAGGCAAACCTCATCAGAGCAAATTCAGTAAAGTCTAATTCCCAATGTTTACCAGGTTAAGTCTCCTTTTGCAAGCACCCACCATAGGTACAGGTGCTGGTTTTCCTTTTGTCACAATCACCTGGGCGCAGACAGCACAGTGGCAGGTGATTTGTTCAACCCTTTCATCCACGTGGTATAGAAAGTACCTATCCCTGATTAATTTTTAATTTGGTAGATCCCAGGTGTGTTTTGATGAATTTGTGAGAATGGGTGGCCACAGGGCTTCTGGCAGGAAGAACCCACTGTCTCAGAGGACCCTTGTTGTCTGGTCCAGTTTTCTTCCTTGCTAGTATACATAGGACATTCTAGCAGGTGTGGCTCAGGCAGGAGGGTGAGTATTGAGAGAGGGCCTAATATTTGCAGTGGCCCCATTGGTTCTGTGGTAACTCCTTTTGCCATGGCATCAGTAAATCTGTTGACTCATCCTTCCACTGAGCCCCCTCTCTGGTGTCCTAGACAATCGACAATAGCAAGCTTTTCTGGCAGCCAAACAGCTGCTAGGAGAACTAAGACCTCCTCCTCTTTGGTTTTGATCTCCCTTCCCTCAGGGTTAGTACGCCTCGTTCCTGGTACAAGGCATCGTGGATATGTGGAATGGCAAAGGCATACAGCTACCAGTATAGATGTTGATGGCTGACTATTTCCCCACCTTAGTGCCTGAATCAAGGCTAATTAGTTCTGCCTTTTGGGCTGATACTCCTTGAGGAAGAGATTGAGCCCAGGTTACCTCAATGAGTGTCGCTAGAGCTGTACCTGCACACCTCAGCCCATCCTCACACAGCTACTTTCATTAGTGAACAGGGTTGCATCAGCCTTTCTGAGAGGCTGGTCTCACAGGTCCAGTCGTCCACACTGCAGATGGTCAATAACTTAGACATGGTCGTGGACTAGCTATTCTTTGGGGTTAGGCAGAAGAGATGCTAGGCTCAACACTGCAGAAGTTGAGAATCTGATCCTGGATGCATCAAAAATGAGAGCCCAATAATGGGTAAGCATGTGTTTGACATCTAGCACTCAAGAGGCTCCCCAAAGGAGCATTTCAACGGCGTAGTGACAACCAACTCCTTCCTCATGGTCTATTTATCAGCTTCTTTCATCAATAATGCAGTGGCAGCAATAGCCTGGATGCAAACTGGTCATCCTGCTGCAACTGGGGCTAGGTGTTTAGACAAAAAAGCCATAGGCCTTTCTGGTTTTTTGTTTGTTTTGTTTTGTTTTGTTTTTTCAAGACAGGGTTTCTCTGTAGCTTTGGAGCCTCTCCTGGAACTAGCTCTTGTAGACCAGGCCGGTCTCGAACTCACACAGATCCACCTGCCTCTGCCTTCCAAGTGCTGGGATTAAAGGTGTGCACCACTACCACCCGGTGCCACAGGCCTTTTTCATGGTCCCCAAGTTTGAGTCAGTGTGCCTTTCATCAACCAATTTTATTCATCCACAAACAAGTGGAAAGGTTTAACAATGTCAGGTAACCTGAGCACTGGAGTCTCCTTTTCCTTGCCCTCCCAGCTCAGAGGGCCATTTCCTCCTAGGCTCAAGTATTATGGTTTTGCTATTTCTGCAAAGTTAGGTACCCATAGTCTGTAACCAGGAATTCTCTCACCTGCCTTTTAACCTGTTGTTCATGAATATTCACGATAGCTTGCATCCTGCCTGAGGACAGGATCTTGCTACCTCCCTCCATGCTATGTCCCAGATTAAGTTACCTTATTGAAGCATAATTGGGCCTTTTTTTATCAGATACCTAGTAGCCCGGCTGCTGGAGTGTTTCTCCACAGTAGTTTGCCGGCACTCTTTCAGGGTGTGTGCAACAATGAGATCCTTCATACATTGCAAGACGGTGATTTCCAGGTGCTCTTGGTGATACTCAAGGAGGTCTGCACTAGGAGCCTCATCAGACTGTTTTTTTGTTTTGTTTTGTTTTGAGACAGGGTTTCTTTTTATAAGAGCCCTAGCTATCCTGGAACTATCTCTGTAGACCAGGCTAGCCTCACAGAACTCCACCTGCCTCTGCCTCCATAGTGCTGGGATTAAAGGTGTGCGCCACCACAAATTTAGAATGAGGTAGTTCTGAAACCCCTCCAGAAGTTGAGACCAGTTCAATAGGTCACTGAACCATGACTTGGGATGTACCCATTCAAAAGCAAACATGGATCCAGACGCAGAGAGGAAAAGGCATCCTTTAGGTCTAAGACAGTGTATACAGTTTTTCCTGGAGCTAACAGGCTGAGTAAAGTATAAGGATTGGGCACTTGAGGGTAAACAGTTTCTACTCTTTTTTTGGCTTCCTTCGCGACTGGGTATCTAACCTGTACAGGCAAAGCTGAGTTCAGGAGTTGAACAACTATTGTGAGACCAGTGCAGGGAAATTGGTCTCTACCCATACAAAAAACTTAACATACTTTTGTTAGGTGCGATTCATCAGCTCTTAGTTTTTCAATACTCATTTTTGTTTGTCATTTTATAGTCTTCTGAAAAAAGGGCAGTTTACCAGAATTGCTGAGTATGGACTTGCCAGGTCCAAAATGGCTTTATTCTCATTGAACAAGATAATGGTGGCATTAAGTTTTCTCAACAAACCTCTACGAATCAGGAGATATGGAAATCTGGCATAACAAGAAAAGAATGAATCACAGTACCTTGTCCAAGGTTCACTTCTTGGCTGGTGGGCCAGAAGTAGACACTGGTTCCTGTGGATGGTGATTCTCTGCTCAGTGATGGGGTTTAGGGGCCGGGTCAGCACTGAATGGGCTGTATTCATGCTTACCAGAAACCAGAATTTTGCCCTCTATTTTCCTATAACCATGGGCTCTTGGGGGCTCACTGGTATGGTGCCCTAGCCCTACCGATGTAGGAGAGACCCAGCCAATCACCTTGTTAGCAGGGGGCGGGGTCCCCCGAGGATATTTTTTACTTATAAAGATTGCGGGCATGCTCCCAACCGCCCCGAAGAAACCTGTGGTTCTGTAAGTCTATTTCCCCATTAAAGCTGTATATATTTTTACAATTTGTCTACATTCATTTACGCTGATACATATCAATTTGATCCAATTAGACTGAAGATCAGCCCTCTTTTTCATGTCTATGAACTTTGGGGCACTTGTTTTTCCAGTGTCCTTTTTCTCTACAGTATGCACACTGGTTCTTCTTCATCATGGCTCAGGTCTGATTTGGTTGCCTGAGGGCAACCGCCAGGCTCTTCTCTGAAGTTGGTTATCATTACCCTGGCCAGCCTTATGTCCATCTCATCTGGATCTCTGCTGTTAAGTCTTCTGAGTTATAACAGCTGTGACCTATCCATTCCTTCAGCCTTTCTAACTTCTTCAAATGTTTGGGGCTGACTGGGTAAGTAAAGAAATGTTAGTAACCCCTGGTTTTCTGGGCTGTCCAGATCCTGGTAGGCCTCTTGGAGATGCCCCAGCAGCCCAGCAGGATTCCTCAAATTATTTCAGATACCTCTGAGATATTAAATAGCTTTCTATCCACTACTCTTATTCTGGTCAGCAGGGCCTGGCGATAGGTGGAGAGCCCTGCTACCTTGATCAGTGCTGGGATTCCAGTTTGTTAAGGTTGAGGGCAATATTCACTCTGCTCTTTTTCCCAATGAACCCACTGCAGCCTTCCTGGCCTCAGTAATAAAACAGGGTACCTAAAACCTGCTTATAACCAACCTAGGCAGGCTGACTGGTAAAGTTTCTGACAGGTTGATGAGGGGCTAAGGTTCTCAGAAAAGAGAGAATTTTGGGTCTTTGAGTTATACAGATAACTGGCTGAAAGGAACAAAGACTACAAAATGCCTAGGCCTCTGCCCATTTCCTGTCCCTTCCTCTGACAGGGGTTGGGGCCCTTTAGGGGGTGCCTCTCTGAAACAGAGTACAGCTAGGGTCTGGCTCGACTGAGGTGGAGCGCAATCCCACCCATTTTGAGTGTGCAGAGGTTGAGAATCAGTTAGATGGAGGTGAGGGAAAATCAGGATAAACTCTTAGGACTGCAGGCATAGAGTACCCTTCAGACAGTCAGGCTCTGGACTATCTGGATGTGTGGAGTGTAAGGTGAGGAACCATCTTCCTCCTCTGCAGGGACTAGAACAGAGAATCCAGACATTTTACTAAGGTTCTTACTCCTCCATGGCCTCTGCACCAATGCCTGTCTGCAGGTTTCTGTCCTGTTTGAGTTCCTGTCCTGACAGTGACATGGAAGCATAGGTCAAATAAACCCTTTTCTCCCCAAGTTGCTTTGGTCATGGTGTTTCATCAAGGCAATAGTGACCTTGACCAAACACTTTGTTCACCTTACTTTGTCCCAAGTTGTAAATTACCAAGGGGAGGTGCAATTCAGTCCTAATGATTTAAAGATGAGGTCACCACCTTAAAAACACTTGCTCTGAGCATGGTGGTGAATGCACTCAGCACCCGGGAGGAAGAGGCAAGATGATCTCTGTGAATCCAGCTTGGTCTACAGAGTGTGTTCCAGGGCAGCCAAGGCTATTAAAAAAGAGACTGTTGGGCTGGAGAGATGGCTCAGAGGTTAAGAACATTGACTGTTCTTCCAGAGGTCCTGAGTTCAATTCCCAGCAACACATGGGGATTTACAACCATCTGTAATGAGGTCTTGTGCCCTCTTCTGGTTGCAGGCAGAAATACAGGCAGAACAATGTATACATAATAATAAAAAAAAAGAATATCTCCACGCCCCCAAAAAGAAAATCTACTTCAATTAATGCTACCAACATGACTCAGTGGTTACAATGTTTGCTTTATTTGTGTTTGAATCTTAGTACCCATGTAAAGAAGCCAGGTATGGCAGTGCTTGTCCGTAACTCTAGAGCTGAGGAACTGAGAAGGTAGATCCCCAGGGCCAGCAAACTCCGGGTTAGTTAGAGTGTCTCAAAAATAAGGTAGAGAAGCAACTGAGGAAGATATCTGCCTTTATTTTCTATTGCTATGATAAAACACTGACCAAAAATAATTGGGGCAGAGTTAATTTCATATTACACCTCTCAGGTTATACTCCATCGCTGAGGTAAATGAGGGCAAGAACTGGAGCAGAAACCATGGAGAAACACTGCTTATTGGCTTGTTCCTCTTGTCTTCTTATACAACCTAGAACCATCAGCCCAAGGGTAGTACAGCCCATAGTGGTTTGAGTCTACCCACATCATTAATCAAGAAAATGCCTTTCCTACAGGCTAACTTGATTGGAGGTGTTTTCTCAACTCAGGTTTCTTCTTCCCAAATGACTCCAGCTTGTATCAAACTGAAAAGTATGAAACTATCTTAGTCAATGTGCAATGTCTTACTAATGTCCCTTAGTAAAGGCACAGCATGACCACAACATCTAACTGGGGCTGGCTTACAGTTCAGAGGGTTAGTCCACGGTCAGCATGGCGGGAGCATGACGGCATGCAGTCAGACATGGTGCTGGAGAAGTAGCTGAGAAGTTTACATCCAAATCTGCAGGCAGCAGGAGAGAGATCCTGGGCCTAGCTTGAGTTTTTGAAACCTCAAAGCCCACCCCCAGTGACATACTTCCTCCAACAAGGCCATACTTTCCAATCCTTTCAAAGAGCGCCACTCCCTGATGACCAGTCATTCAAATCTATAGGAACCATTCCCATTCAAACTACCACACTAACCAGCACAGCATCCAGTCAGCCTCCCCAGATATGGCCTCACATCTGGAAGATGATTCATTCTTAAACTGGGTCTCCCCACCATTTTCTTTTCTTTCTTCTCTATTTTCTTTTCCTTTTTTTTTTTTTTTTTTTTTTTTTTTTGGTTTTTCGAGACAGGGTTTCTCTGTGGCTTTGGAGCCTGTCCTGGAACTAGCTCTGTAGACCAGGCTGGTCTCGAACTCACAGAGATCCGCCTGCCTCTGCCTCCCAAGTGCTGGGATTAAAGGCATGCGCCACCACCGCCCGGCTTTTTCTTTTCCTTTTTTTCTTTCTTTTTTGTTTTTGTTTTTCAAGTGCTAGAATTAAAGGCATGTGCTATCACCACCTGGCTGTTTTATTTGTTTCTTGGCTCTTTTTTCCTCCTAATCCACAATTACAGATTTCTTTACAGTTGTTTTTGCTCTGTACTTCCTGCAATCTCACTTTATTCCAGAGATGTCACCATCCCTATGAAGAAGACCTCTAAATTTCTTTTTTTTCTCAGAAACATTTTTTCCACATCCCAGAATTACTTATAGCACTGGAACTTTAAACTTGAAATAATGAATATTTTTTAAATTAGTTTTATTGCATTTTCTTATGTGTGTGAATTCAAGTGGGTACACCTCTGCCATGGCTCATGTACCAGAGCTCACATCTGGCTATCAGAAGACAACATCCAGGAATCTGATTTCTCCTTTTATGATGTGGGTTCTTTGGGTCAAACTCAGGTGGCCACGATTGATGGCAGACATATGCACCTCCTGAGTCATTTCACCAGCCCAAAAGAATCGACTCTGATGGCCTCCTAAACTGTTCCTTTTTCTTCCATTTTCAAATTTTATCAACACCACGCATTTGTCAAGTAATTCAGGCTCAGGAATTTGGGGAATCTAGGTTTTCACATATCTCCAAGATTTTATTTTATTTTGAGACAGGGTTTTGTGTGGCTCAGATTGGCCTTGAACATTCCCGGTAACTGAAGGTCACCTTTAAATTCCTAATTCCATAATTCCAAGTGCTGGTATTAGGGGTATGAGCCACCAAATCCACAAAGCAAACTATCACTCATCACATTCAGGGATGAAAAGAGCTAGATAATTCTCATGCTTGTCTTAGCTGTACCCAATAACTGAGAAGGAAAGACAAGAAGAGAAGCAGGTTAAGGGATGGTAATGAGTTTGTGTAAGAACTGGTGAATGTATGGTGCGAAAATTCAAAGTTACACTGTTGAATATGTGAGTGGGTTTAAAGCCAAGAAGACTATAAATTTCTATCAAATGTGTAATGATAGAGAACAAATCACTCTAGTTTGATAGCTAAAATTACCAAAAGCTTACTCAGTTTTTGTGAGAAAGCTGGGAACAGCACATCTGATGGTTCTTTTTTTTTTTTTGGTTTTTCGAGACAGGGTTTCTCTGTGGCTTTGGAGCCTGTCCTCGAACTAGCTCTGTAGACCAGGCTGGTCTCGAACTCACAGAGATCCGCCTGCCTCTGCCTCCCAAGTGCTGGGATTAAACATCCGATGGTTCTGATTGGAGTCTCTCATGTGCCCACATAGAAGGCTCCACTTCCAACTTCATGTGTATGATTACTAGCTGGTTGTTAAAGCAGCTTCACAATATGGCACTTGGCTTCCTCTCCGGCCCAGAATGCACTGCAATCCTCCTGCTTTAGGCTTCTAAGTAGTGGTATAACAAGTAGCATGCCAGGCTTGGCATCCTATCACCTTCTTAATACTGTATTAGAAAGAACACAGTCACTAAATCAGCGCACACTGAAAGGTGTGTGTTGATGTTTCATGTGGGAATAGGAATCTCAGTTTCAGCTCTTTCACCTTGCAATACCACACTAGATTAACTTTACTAAAGCACATTATTAGCATTAGTATTCTTATGATTTCTCTCAAGTGTGACCACAGGTTAACAACTAGGTACTTTGTCAGTTTTTAAAGCCTATATCCCCGCCCTCCATTTTGCAGTTCTCTGGCTTTAGTCACTTGCTGTTTCCAAACACCTCCAGGATCTATCATCTGAATTCATGCCATTTTCTTAGCCCAAAAGTCTGGTGCTTGGGGCTGGAGAGATGGCTCAGCAGCTAAGAGCATTGGCTGCTCTTCCAGACCTGCGTTTGTTTCCCAGCACTCACATGGTGGTTTACAGCCAACCGTAATTCCAGTTCTAGAAGGATTCAACACCCTTTTCTGGCCTCCACCAGCACCGCACACATGTGGTACACAGACATACATGCAAGCAAAACACCCGTACACATAAAATAAAAATAAATATCTTTTAAAAAAAGTCTAGTTCTCAAACAATGGATGCTCTTTGGAGTGTGTTGGTGTGTAAAAAACAATGGCAATGGGTTTCTAATCCTACTGCACACACTGGCTTTGTGGGAGCCTAGGCAGTTTGGATGCTCAACTT
>NC_022014.1:12432648-12447223 GCF_000317375.1 Microtus ochrogaster | reverse complement strand
TAGACCAGGCTGGTCTCGAACTCACAGAGATCCTCCTGCCTCTGCCTCCCGAGTGCTGGGATTAAAGGCGTGCGCCACCACCACCCGGCCAGGGCTTACCTTGAGCCGACGCTCCGGAGACCCACTCATCTTCTTCTTCCTCACTTAGCTTCACGCGCCTGGTCCTAGCGGTTCCTCATTATTTCGGGGAACAGCACCAACTGGGGGAAAGCAACGCCCGAAGCCACGACGGGGTGGAGAAGCCTCGGCTTCCCGCTCTTCAAGGGCAGCACGGGGTTGAGGACAGGGCTCCAGTCTCTTCTCAGGAACGAGCTCCCGCTTTCCTCCGTGGAGGAGCGGCAGGGCTTGCGAGGCGCGGAGCCTTAGGAAGAGCCGGACGCAAAGCGCCGCCTCAACGACGGCTCTGACCCCTGCCGGCTCCTTCATCACCAACTACACCGAAATCGAATCCCCCGCCTTGCGGAAATGAAGCACTAGGCCCCCGTGCGGTCCCACCCCTTATCTTCCGGTTCCGGGCCGCGCGCGTTCCTAGCTCCCGGGTTCTGCACGAGGTTAGGAGAGTCATGGAGAGCTCTGCGTCCGCCTCCACCCCGGCCTCAGCGGACACGCCGACCGCTCTGGAACATCTGGACAGAGAGCAGGCGAGTGATTGGGGGACAGCGACTTGGAAGCAGGGTAGTTGGGGCCCGCGTGAGCCATTGGTGCGGAGCGAGAGGCCTGGAAACCCAGAGCGGGCCCGAGAGTGCGTCTGCGCCCCGGAGCCCGAAGGAGGTCGCCGAAAACGCACCCCGGCGGGTTCGCTTCCCTCGGGCCTGTGGCCCGTTTGCCTCCTGTTGAAATTGGGCAAGAGCGCTCCATTCTGCAGGGTTACAGGACGCTAGTACGTGCACGTGCGAAAAGTAGCGTGCTTAGGGCCGGGCGTGTGTCGCTCTGAAAGTGCTCCCAGCGCTATGCTCTTTTCCTGATGTTCCCTCTGCCGTGGAGGGCAGGAGAAGCTTCGGTAGAGCTTGTAAGGACACCTTGTAAACAGATTTTGGGAGTTCTTGATGGATTCAGAAATTGAACTGGGTTCAAATTCTAAGAGCTCAATACGCTGATTGAAGTTTGCTCAATAGCCGGGCTGTGGTGGCGCACGCCTTTAATGCCAGCACTAGAGAGGCAGAGACAGGCGGATCTCTGTGAGTTCTAGGCCAACCTGATCTACAGAGTGAGTTCCAGGACAGGTTCCAAAGCTACAGAGAAACCCTGTCTCGAAAAAGAGAGAGAGAAATTTGACCGGTAAAAAGAAAGAGTAGCAAAGGAAACAAACCTGTTTGTGTTTATGAGAGCAATGGTTAACCTAAATTGAGAAAATTAACTTATTTCTGTGTTTATGCAGATAAGAAAGGCAGTGGAAGTTCTGCTTACACACTCCAAGTCAAGAAAAAACAATAATGAGTTACTTTCGAATGGGAATGAGAATTTATTTTTAATGGTGGTATTATGGAAAATTCCAAAGAAAGAACTGCGGGCCCGAATGTAAGTTCTAATTTACCTGTTCGGGGTTTTTTTGTTTTGTTGTTGTTGTTTGGCTTTTCTTCCTTCCGTTCTTTTTTTTTTTTTAATGGTCTCATTACAAAGGCTTGCCTGACCCCAAACTCAGGAATAGATCTGCCTCTGCCTCTTGAGTGCCTGGGCTTTAAATTTTGAGACTTACTTAGAGTGTATCTATTTCTGACTATATGAATGTGTACCACATTTCTCCAGTGCTTGCTGAGGCCAAAGGAAAGTGTCAGATCACCTGGTACTGGAGAGACAAGAGGTTTTGAGCAGCCCAGTGTGAGTACAGGAAACTGAACTAAGACCATCTGGGAAAGCAACAGATGGTCCAATCTGCTGAGTGCCCTTGGTCCTGCTTGGGAGCCCTCTTCCCCCACCCCCGTATTCTTTTATAAGATATTTTTAGAGCCAGGTGTGGCAGAGACAGGCAGATCTCTGAGTTCAAAATCAGTCTGGTCTACAGAGCTAGTTCTAAAACAGCCAGGGCTACACAGAAACCGTGTCTTGAAATTAAATAAAAATATTTTATAGGTTGCATTTATTTTGGGGGGTGGGGCACACATGTGGAAGTCCGAGAATAAATATAATTTCTCATCTGCTGTATTGGTCCTGGAATTGAGCTGTAAGCGTGTGTCTTTACTGGTTCATCCCGCCTCCCCGTATGCGTTTATGTTTCTGTTAGCTATCTTGTGTCTGCTTCCTCTGATGTGGAGTTGACAGATAATGGTGGTCGCTCTCCTACTCTCGCTTGACCAAGTGTCGTATAGATTGTGTTCTGCTTGTTCTTTTTATCAAAGCAATATGTAGTATAGCTTGTTTTTCTCCAAAAAATGATGGCTCAGGGAGATTTAGAGGGAAAAATACTCTAAAATGTGTTGGGGGGGGGGGCGTGCAGAAGCTTAGGGGACCCTGGAGAGGATCAGATTCCCTGGAACTTGAGTTACAGATGATGTAAACTGCTATGTGGGTGCTGGGAACCAAATGTGGGTCCTCTGAAAGAGCTACCAGTGCTCTCAAATGCTGATCCAGCCCCACTTCACTTTAATCTATATGTCTGTAAACACATGTGTTTATGTATGTATGTACACACGTGTGATATATGTGAGGATATTCTTGGGTGTCTTCCTTGGGAATGCCATCCACCCCCTTTTTAGGCGGGTCTCATTTGCTTAGAGCTCATCGACTAGGGTTTACCACTGAACCCTACGGATCCTCGTGTTCGTCACCACCCTTCTCTCTGACATAGGTTCAGGGGTGAGCACAGATCCTTGTTTGTGTACAGTGAGTGCTTTAAGTTGTCTCCTGGGGGATGGAGCGTGATTCCTTCCTGTGCTGTGGGACTGCTCTACAGTGAGCTGCACTCCCACCCCTCTGCATCCTTTATTCCCATATCTTTGTTCAGTTTTTCGCTTGTGGGACATCTTTTTCTTTTTTTCTGTTCTTCCCCCACCTGTCTTAATTGATTTGATTTATTCTGGTTTTGGTGTGGGTTTTTTCTGGGCTGGCCTGGAACTTTTCCACATTCCTTCCTCATGTTAAAACTGGAATTGTCAGCATGCCTGACTTGCTTTCCTTCAGAGCAGTATTTGCTTAAGTAGAAAATAACCAAGCCGGGCAGTGGTGGTGCACGCCTTTAATCCCAGCACTCGGGAGGCAGAGGCAGGCGGATCTCTGTGAGTTCGAGACCAGACCGGTCTACAGAGCTAGTTCCAGGACAGGAACCAAAGCCACAGAGAAAACCTGTCTCGAAAAACCAAAAAAAAAAAAAAAAGGATCATGGCCTGGAATGAATTGAGCTCCAAATACTGGCTTGCAGGTCGGACCTGGGGATTTGTGCTGACAGGATGGTTCAGGTAGATGTGCTCGCCCCCAGTCCAAGTGATCTGAGTAAAATCTCTTGGCACACGTGGTGGAAGGAGAGAAACAGTTCCCAAAACTTGTCCTCTGAACCCACATGTGTGCCGTGGTACACCAACAAAAATTTTTTAGATGAGAGTAAGTGTTTTGGGTAATACTTGCTCTGGAATCATTGCTCTTTGTGTTTGTCATTGTTTACAGGTCTTTGCCTCATAGCATTCTAACAGACTCATCAGAAGTCTGTTTGTTTACCAAAGATGAGTGTGAGTCGCCTGAACAGACAGAAGGTTTCTATAAAGCACTTTTGAAAAAACATGGCGTGAACAGCGTCTCTCGGGTAGGAATCATGTTGCTGCTTTGAAGTCCTTTCAGAGATCTAATTGAAAAGAAATCTGATACACTGCTATATTTTTTTAGTCTATTTTTCTCTGTAGTTTTTCTTTATGGGTGTGTGTATATGCCCCTGGGCCTGCGTGTATACAGTGTGGGCACAGGTGTGCTTGAAGACCAGAGAGGGTTCAGTTCCCTCGGAGCTGGAGTTACAAGTGGTTGTGAGTTGCCTGATGGATATAATTTTTTTTATTTCTCCTCATACTAGGAATTGAATCCAGAGCCTTATATATGCTAGTCTAATGCTCTGTCCCAAACTTCCATTGTAGATCAGGCTGGCCTCCAACTTAGAGGTATCTTTCATTTGTGTAATTAAATTACCCCAGGCTTGGATTAAAGTTGTGCACCAGGTGCTGCCTCCCCAGCCCCATCTCTAAAACATTTGCTTTTTAAAAACATGCCTGGGTGTTTTGTCAGCGTGTGTCTGTGCGCCTGATAGGTACAGGAACCCATGAAGGGCAGAACAGAGTCTTGGATTCCCTTGCGCTAGAGGGGAGTACATTTGGCTGTTAGCCACTATGTGGGTACTGAATCAAACGCAGGTCCTCTATAAGAGCAGCCAGTGCACTTAACCTCTAAGCTATCTCTCCGGCTCCTGTTCTACTTTGTTTTGAGATAGCATCTTCCTCGATTGCTTGGGCTAGCCTCAAAGTTAGCATTATTTGGCACAGTGCTTGGCAAATTTTAGGTGCTCAGGAATTCATTAAACTGAGAAGGGTGTGAGTCTAGGACTAACCTGAATGGGAAGCGCTAAAGATTTCTTTTGTGTCAGGTTCTTAAGGTTTTTAGTTTTGCTTTTTTTTTTTTCTAGATTATCCCTTTTAGAACTTTAAAAACAGAATATAAAGCCTATGAAGCCAAGCTCCGCCTCCTGGGTAGCTTTGACATCTTCATTGCTGATGAAAGGATTAGACGGCATTTGCCTACACACATCGGAAGACACTTCTATCAGAGGAAGAAGTAAGTTGATTTGCAATGACTGGGCTTCAGTGGTAGGAGTTTTTATCTTTGTGGTGTTCTGACATCTGTGTGTTTTTACAGAGTTCCAGTATCTGTAAACCTTCTGGCCAAGAATCTGTCCAAAGAGATTAAGAACTGTATCACAGGGACCGTCTTAAACATCTCCAAACAAGGTTCTTGCAGGTAACAAAAGGAACATCTGTGCAAACCTTTAAACTTTATATGTTATGGCAATCATGTCCATTTTTTTTTCTTTAAAGAGTGGTGTTAATGAAACCAGATCCTTCTATTAAGACCCTAAGAGACCAGACGGTTGTAGATCTTTGGGTAGATCTCTGAGTTCGAGGCCAGCCTAAAATACAAAGAGGACAGCCGATCTCTATGAGTTCAAGGCCAACCTGTCTACAGAAGTAGGTTCCTGGACAGAATCCAAAGCTACAGAGAAATTTATCTTGAATGAACAACTAAAATATGGTCTTCTAGGAAAATTTTTCTTAGAAGTGACTTTAGTCCCCTATTAACAAGTTCATTGTCATTGTGATCTGATTTTCCTATGTATTCATCCCAGTAGGACACCAGCTGCAGACCAAAGAAATGCTTCTCTAGGTCTGTGGCCTTACTCAGAGAAGCACATCTGACTAAGTAACTGAAGGCCGTGTACCACTGAAGTTCTCTGTCCAGCTATAGGCAACTCAGTGCAAAGAGCTTACATAGCCTTGGGGAAAAGCCTCTTCAGTCTTGTCCCTGTGTAGACCTGCTGATATCCCCCCTTTCGGGGGCATGTTTCAGCCGAGAGGAAGGAGCTACATACTTAAACCTTGGGTTCATTCTCACTCAGGGTCCTGAACTGTTTGCAGCCTTACATCTAGACTAAAGGAAAGACCTTTGGAGTCGACAAGATGGTTCAAGTTTAAGGCTGGCGACTGGTTTTTGATCCCCAGGACCCACATGGTAGAAGGAGAGAGTCAACACCTGCATGTGTCTTCTGACCTCCACGTACTGCGAGGCACCAACATTCACACAACACATACACACACACAAACTCAAGTACAGTTCCCAGCACGCATGTTAGATGTGGCTTACAACCACCTGTAATTCTACCTCCTGGGGGGGTTGAGTGCCTATGGGCTAAAAGCTTATGTGAACAGACTCAGACATACAAACATATAATTTAAAATTTTTTAATCCTAGCATGGGCAAGGCAGAGGCAGATAAATCTCTGAGTCAGATACAAACTTGGTCTACATAAAAAATTTTAGGCCAGCCGGGCGATGGTGGCGCACGCCTTTAATCCCAGCACTCGGGAGGCAGAGGCAGGCGGATCTCTGTGAGTTCGAGACCAGCCTGGTCTACAAAGCGAGTTCCAGGACAGGCTCCAAAGCCACAGAGAAACCCTATCTCGAAAAACCAAAAAATAAAAAAAAATTAAAAAATTAAAAAAAAAATTAGGCCAGCTAGAGCTATCTACTGAAAACCTGTCTCAAAATAAATTTTAAATAAATAAATTTTAAAAAGCTTTTATATAGGGCTGGAGAGATGGCTCAGAGGTTAAGAGCACTGACTGCTCTTCCGGAGGTCCTGAGTTCAAATCCCAGCAACCATATGGTGGCTCACAACCATCTGGTGCCCTCTTCTGGCCTGCAGGGATACATGGAGGCTGGACACTGTGTACATAATAAATTTCTTTTAAAATATATATATATAATGTAATAAGATGCCTTTGTTCTTTTGATATGGGGTTTCACTGTATAATTCTAGCTAGCCTGGAACTCACAGAGATACTCTGGCATCTCCAGTGAATGTTGGGATTAAAGGCATGTCCCCTCAGACACACCCAAAAACATGGGTGCCGTTATACCCGGTAAGGGTAAAGATTGCCTACCAGCCTTATGTGGTCATTGATGTTGTCAGTGTTGCCTACTACTTGCAAGAGGGAAGCACCCCTGGTTGGTTTCAGTTAAGTAAGAAGAGTTGTCATAGGCTGATGTCAGAGAGCCACAAAGATTGGAGAAGCCGAGTATAGTGACTCGCATGGTCCTAACATGGGGAGGCCTGTGTGGCATAGTGATTCTGTGTTTCTTTCATACTTCTCTTTGCCTGGCACAATGGCTTCCTGTCTTCTCTCTTACCCTGCTGTTCACCACAAACAGCTCTGTGTATGCATGCACATGCAGAATAGACAGCTAGCCAGTGGCTGGCTGAGAAAAGAAGCTAGTCAACTGCTGTCCAGTTGACACTTCACAGACTGCCCCACAGTGAACCTCTAGTGGTGGGCCCTGCTACAGGATCCCTCCTGGGCTTCCCAATCATTGCCTATTCCTTGACCTTTGATAAAGTATGCTATCTGTAAGAAGTAGGAGCTCTATTTGTGAAGGGCCCATCTGGATGGATATGGAACTATGAGGTTGCAGTGACCCTTGAGTGATTCTGCTCAGAACAACTTTAGGGACCAGTATTTGTGGGTGTCAGGGCCGTTTCTGGGGTCAGTTCTCTATACACTGAGTTTACAGGAGTTGAACTGCCACTCTTAGCCTCCATCACTTAAGTTCAGGCTGTCGGGCTTCTGTGGCAAGTTCCTTTACTGGCTGGGCCATCTCATGGTTCAACCCGTGTTTCTTCAGCACGGTGGTATTCTACTTTAGGTAATAGAGTTCTAAAATACAAAAGTTAAGAGTCGCTATTTATTAAATTCTAGTGCTGTGCGTGTTGGTCACACTGGAATGAAGCCTCAGCACATCCTTGAAAACATCCTGGCTGTCTCAGAAATGCTTTCAGGAAAACTGCCAGAGGTACAGTATGGCGAGTGCTTGAGTCGTGATGTTGAGGGAAGCAGCAGTGTGTGTGTAGATAATATTATTTCTTTGTTTCAGAAATGGCAGAGTGTGAAACTCTTGTTCCTAAAAACTGAGAAGTCGGTTTCCCTTCCCATTTTTTCCTCATTTGTCACATGCCAGGATGAAAACAACATCATGTCCTTCAATAGCCTGAGGAAAAAGGTTAGTATAAGTTAGAATATTGGGTGGGGTGGGCATAATGATCAAAGTGTAAGCCAGGTGATAGGGCATACCTTTAATCGCAGTGTTCAGGAGAGAGATGTTACATGAAGGGGGTCCCTTGTTTGTTCCGGTCGCCTGGCTTGCTTAGCCCCAAAATAACCACACAGAAACTGTATTTATTAAAACACTGCTTGGCCATTAACTCTAACTTCTTATTGTCTAACTCTTTACATCTTAATTTAACCCATTTCTATTAATCTGTGTATTGCTGCTTTGCTGTGGCTTACCTGCTAAAGTTTCGACCAGTGTTTGTCTCCTGCGGCTCCATGGCATCTCTGACTCCACTTCCTCCTCCCATGCTATAGGCCAAGGCAGTTTCTTTATTCATTAACCAATAAAAGCAACGCATAGACAAAAGGACTTCCCACACCAGGGAGCGTGGGAGCATGCAGGTAGACATGGTGCTAGAGGAGTTGAGAATTCTACATCCTGATCCACCTGTAGTAGGAAGAGAGAGACACTGGGTCTGGCTTGGGCTTCCTCCAACAAGGCCCTGTGTTCTAAACCTATGTTCAAATAGTGCCATATTCTAATGACACATTCTATATATATATATATTTTATTGGGAGGCAACAGGGAAGGAGCCTCTTTGATCAGCAGGAGTATTCACAGGTTCTTCAGCCACTCCAAGCTTGGGCCTGAGGGTCTTGGGGG
Organism: Microtus ochrogaster; assembly: GCF_000317375.1. Taxonomy (NCBI): domain Eukaryota; kingdom Metazoa; phylum Chordata; class Mammalia; order Rodentia; family Cricetidae; genus Microtus; species Microtus ochrogaster. The sequence goes on along the minus strand of NC_022014.1, from coordinate 12,438,767 downwards.
TGGCTGGGCACATCGGGCATGTTCCCATTATCTCATACAGGGACTGGGTAGTTGTAGGGTGTTGCCTGGTTGATCAGGGAAGCATACTTGGTGTAGGGGCTGATTATGGGCATAATTATAACAAGGCCTCAGACTGAGGAGGACACCACCAGCACCGGCTCCTTCGCCCAGGCATTCTTGAGGAAAGTGGTGATTCTCGCGGCCATCTTCTATAGGGGCCATTCTTATTCAAACCACCATACAGATTTCATTCTCTTTTAAATTGCTGTTGTGGGTTACTCGATCACACTTTGGGCCCTGAAGTTTTATTTGCGTTAATGAAATCAAAGCAACTTTGAGTCAGGAGGCCAAATTAGCAACCAGTTGATGGAAAATCATTCTAGAGTGTAAGACAATAGAGATATGCACAGGAAGTAATAGGGAGGGACTTAGTGCAATGTGGGTTCTTTTGGTGGAGTGGAAGTACACTCGGAGATGCCAGCAAGGAGAGGTCAGCTAATAGCTACTTAACCTCTCTGAACCAGTAGGTTTTCACCCCAGCCTTTGATTCCCAAGACTTACTGATAAATAGAACAATAGAGATTTAGCTAAAAACTCTATCTGGCAGCAGTGACGTAGCTGGCAGGATTCCAGCCAGGTTGCAGCCTGAAGGGCTGGGCACTACTAGAGAAGCAGCGGTGAAAATGTGGCCCCTGAGCAGAGGATAGAAGTTGTCCTCGCTTCTTGGAATACGCTTACAGGTCATCCTGGTTGGGTTTTTGTTTTTGTTTTTTTTCCAGTTTATCTTTCGTTTTGCTTTATTTAGGGGTCCCTCAGGGTTTCTCTGTTCTTTGGAGCCTGTACTGGAACTCGCTTTGTAAACCAGGATGGCCTAGAACTCAACAAAGATCTGCCAGTCTCTGCTTCCTGGGTGCTGGAATTCAAAGCATGAGCCACCACCTTCTGACTGTTTAGAATTTTATTTTATGTATATGAATTACGTTCTGAGTATTCTGCACCCTGGGGGGTGGGCAAGGAAGTCAGAAGAGGGCATCAGATTCCCAGGAAATGGTCTCCAAAGTTATTGTAGGCCACTATGTTGATTATGGGAATCCAGCGAGGTCTTCTTCAAGAACAAATGCTCTTAACCACTGAGCCATCTCTCCAACCACCTTTTGTTTTGTTGGGGCAAAGATTTCTATCACCACCATGCATGTAAAATTTCTATTGACCCTTTTATTTGCTTATTTGTTCATTGTTTGGTTTGGTATTTTTAGACAGGGTCTCACCATGTATACATGTCTGTATACTAGACAAACCTTGAACTCACAGAGATCCATCTGCAACTTAGAAGCACAATCTAACAATGTAAAGAGCAAGCCTTTTGATACTGCAGCTGGTTGTCTCTACCCATAGTCAGCTAACACTGAAATCACGGTGACAAGTTACCTCACCCTTGCTGGGACCACTCTGCTACATGCTGTAGCATTCCCAACCTGGTGACCTGTGGGATTTGTGAAGAGCTGGTGCTGATAACAGCAACTGGGTGAATCAACTCTGCAGATAACCTTCCTTCCTCCTTCCAGAATGCTCTTTATTACCTGTGCTGCTACTAGAATATACTGCCTAAAATTAGGATGGGTCTTCCCAAACCCATTTAAGAAGGCAGAGGCAAATGGATCTTGAGTTTGAGGCCAGCCTGGTCTATATAGTGAGTTCCAGGACAGTCAGGGCTACACAGAGAAACCCTGTCTTGGAAAAAACCAAAGATAAACAGTTAAAGGTACAGGAGTGACTGGCAGGAACCTTGAAAGTATGCCAACCACCTAAAGCACATTGAAGACTGGAGGCTCAAGGCTAGGGAGATGACTCCATTGGTCAAAGTGTTTGCCGTGCAAACATGATGTCTGAGTGTGATCCCAATTCTGGGGCGGTGGAGAAAAATGGATCCCTATGGCCAGTCAGCCTAGCGTACCCTAATCCCAATAAGAAAGTGGGTGGCTCCTAAAAAGCCTCAGTTGACCTATAGTGTACACATACACACTTGCACAAAAGATGGGTGGGTCAGTAATGATTCAAACCAAACCCAGGCTTAAGTGGGGATGGGTTTTCCTTTTTTTTATTTTATTTATTTATTTTGATTTTTGGAAACAGGGTTTCTCTGTGGCCTTGGAGCCTGTCCTTGGAACTTGCTCTTGTAGACCAGGCTTGCCTCGAACTCTGCCCAAGTGCTGGGATTAAAGGCGTGCGCCACCACCACCCCACCACCCAGTGGGTTCTGCTTCCCTAATGTAGGTGCTAGGGTTTAATTTCTCTTTTACCTTCCACTTCTCATTCTCATGCTTACAATTTGGTGATGGGTATTGAACTGTTGAGCCCTTGCAGGGCCTTGCGTATAGTAAACAGGTACCCTACCGCTAAACTAAATCCCTAATTCTTTTTGAGACAGAATCTGAGTCTTTAGTACATAGACCAAATTGGCCTTTGAGTTTGCCATCCTCCTATCACAGCCTCCCAGCTAGCTAGGAGTGCAAGCATGTACTAATATTCTGCTGTTATTTCACCTACCATCTGTGTGGTGGGTAGGTGGGTGTATAGCTCGGAGTCAAGGTAGACAGCCGGTTGTGGTAGAGAGTGTCATTGATTTATCTTTTGGCAGGTAGGTAGGAGAGGTGCAAGGCCCACCCCCTTGGGTACACATTGAAACACCTGTCACCCCACAAACAAGTAGAGCTGAGTTTTAAGTGCTTGGAAATAGGCATTCTGTATGCATGGTCAAGGACACTGTAGGGAGTTTATGAATAATCAGAACTGTAGCTTCTCAATCTGTTTTCTCTGAATGTTTTTCCTGCTAATCTTTTATCTGTTGTTTTGGTAGGTAATAAAGAAAAAAATAAATTATGAAAAAGAAAAGTCAAAGAAGAAAAACAAAATGTTAAGGAAAAGCTCCAAAAAGGCTGCATCTCAAGGTAAAACTAGCAGTGCTCCAGTGAAGGCCCCAAGATCCCAAAAGAAAAAGACCAGCAAAGTAAAAACACAGCCTGAAGGGACAGACGAGAGTGAAGAAGCAATCCCACAGCTGGTCCCAATAGGAGAAACACCGAATAAAGAAAACCTGGAGGTATTTTTATTGGCATTGGTAGTTGTTGTGTGTCAGGCAAGCAGGGCTAAGTGATAGGAGTCTTAGTTTTCAGGCTGTAGGAAGGAAGGTACTGATTGACTTTATCCTGAAACATCTTGAGTAATGTAAAAGGCCTGCATTACTCTATGACAGTTCACCTTCTAGGAGCGTAACTCACATGTGTGGGTATTCATTGTAGCGGGTCCATAAAGTGGGCAATCCAAACACGTAAACATAGGATGTGTCTGTTGCCAGCATAGTACAACATACTGGTGTGAAGTTCTTGGTTTTGAGACAAGGTCTTGTGTTGTTAGCCTGGGCTTACCTCCAAAGTGTTAGGATTGCTGTCACTGTACCAGTCAGCCTTTATTATTTTTAATAAAAGGAAAATAGAAGTATGGATGTATTCTAAAATAAAAACTGGGTATTGGTGGGGCACGCCTTTAATCCCAGCACTCAGAAGCAGAGGCAGGCAGATATCTGAGTTTGAGGCCAGCCCTGGTCTACAAATTGAGTTCCAGAACTGTTTCACAGAGAAACCCTATCTCCTTTTAAAAAAAAAAAAAAAAAAAATGTTAGGTACTAGGCTGAAGTATGAGCTGAACCTAGCCTGGATTACAAAATGAGTTCCAGCCAGGTGAGACCATGTCTCAGAAAGAAAAGGACAGAAAACAAATGTCTGATGATAGAAAAGGCCATTCCTCATTTCGCCATGCCAAGGTTACACTTAGAAGTTACAATCAGAATTGTGGCTCCTTAAGTTTGATTGTGAAATCTTAGTCCTTGTTGTTCTAGACTTAATTTTCTTTCCTTTTTTTCTTTTTAAGATGCAAGAAAATATCACAGGGGAAAAGTCTCCAAAAAAGAAACCTGATACAAATACACATCAGGGAAAGAAAAGGAAGGCCCTACCAGCTACAGAGACCCCAGAAGCTTCAGGGCCTGGGACCGCAGGAAAGAAGCCAAGAAGTATGCCAGAAACCAGAAAACGAGAGGACAAGTTCTTTAAACCCAGGAAATCTTCCAACACGCCCAAAGACAAAAAAGCCCAAGTAGCCCACTCAAACTAAAATCAGGTTTCTCCGTCTGAAGGAACCCTAGCAGAGTTAACTGAAGAGCTATTCAAGAATACTTGGGCAGGGAGGATGTGATGTCATATACTGTGGGACATAGAGATAGGCAGATCTGTGTGGATCTGAGGCTAGCCAGAACTACATCGTGAGATCCTGTCTCAACAGACACACTTGAACAAAATTGGGTGTGCACTCCTGCACTAACACTCAAGAAGCCAAGGCCAGAGAGTCATGAGCTTGAGGGGAGCCTAGAGTTTGGCAAGAATCTGTCTTTAAAGACCAAACTTCATTCCTGGGCTTGGTGGTATAACACTTTGCTAGCATATGCAAGGTCCTGGCTTCAGTACCCAGAACTGTTTAAAAAAAACAAAACAAATACCACACACCTGCACATAACAAAAGGTACTCTGGTCCTGACCCCATGCAGTCTTATCCAACAATTCATTTAATGTTTTTGTAAAGTTTCCAGGGGTGATTCTGAATTAATGTTTCTATTTGTAAAAGACTAGGGATTTGAAGCAAAAGCATCTATTTTTGTTTTTCAGTGTATTTCTTGATACGAGTGCTTATGTTGTGTTCTAATAAAGTGTGCATCTGCTCTGGTAAACGGTGCTGTGCGGTGGTGCTGTGCATCTCACCTGACTAATTTGAAGATGTAGCCACGGCTTTCCATCTCAACGGGAGAATTTAGTCACTTGAAATGTTTGGGTTTTTTTTTTTTTTTTAATGATTTTATTTAACTTTATGTTCATTGGTGTGAAGGTGTCAGATCTCATGGAACTGCATTTTCAGACAGTTGTAAGCTGCCATGTGGGTGCTGGGAGTTGAACCTGGGTCTTCTGGAAGAGCAGTCAGTGCTCTTAACTGCTGAGCCATCTCTCTAGCCCAGTCACTGGAACTGTTAAACTAGCTTGTGCAAATACTCTAAGTTAGAGGGTTGATGGGTAATGACTCAGGCTAGGAGTACTGGCTTCTCTTCAGAGGACCCAGGTTCACTTCCCAGCAGCTTCACAGTGGCTCAGGGCTCTAACTCCAGCTCCAGGGAGCTGAGGCCTTCTGGCCCCAGGCACCAGCCCAGAAATGATGCAGATGTGTACACATATGCAGACAAAACACCTAAACATTAAAAAAAATTGAAAAATCAACTATAATTCCTTTTGTAGGTCTTAAAGGAAGAAAGAAAAATCAACTACAAAATGGAACTGTGAGGTTTCTTGTGCTCCTCCAGATGGTTGCTGGGTTAATTTTGATAATGAGCTAGCACATAGGTTAAAGGGTATCCTGGAGTACCTCTGCGTAGTACTCTGTGGTTTTAGTCTCGGGCACCAGACCTCATTACAGATGGTTGTGAGCCACCATGTGGTTGTTGGGAATTGAACTCGGGACCTTTGGAAGAGCAGGCAATGCTCTTAACCTCTGAGCCATCGCTCTTGCCGGAGATGCTTTTTTTAAAAAATTTATTATGTATACAGTGTTCGGCCTGCATGCATACCTGCACCCCGGAAGAGGGCACCAGACCTCATCACAGATGGTTGTGAGCCACCATGTGGTTGCTGGGAATTGAACTCAGGACCTTTGGTAGAGCAATCTCTCCAGCCCCTGGAGATGCTTTTAAAAGAATATAAATGCAGGGGCTGGAGAGATTGCTCAGGGGTTAAGAGCACTGACTGCTCTACCAAAGGTCCTGAGTTCAATTCCCAGCAACCACATGGTGGCTCACAACCATCTGTGATGAGGTCTGGTGCCCTCTTCTGGCCAGCAGGCATACACACAGAATATTGTATACATAATAAATATTTTTTAAAAAGAATATAAATGCAGAGTTAAAAACTCTTGACCCAGCCGGGCGTAGGTGGCGCACGCCTTTAATCCCAGCACTAGGGAGGCAGAGGCAGGCGGATCTCTGTGAGTTCAAGACCAGCCTGGTCTACAGAGCTAGTTCCAGG
>NC_022014.1:12432024-12432548 GCF_000317375.1 Microtus ochrogaster | reverse complement strand
GCCTGGTCTACAGAGCTAGTTCCAGGACAGGCTCCAAAGCCACATAGAAACCCTGTCTCGAAAAACCAAAAAAAAAAAAAAAAAAACTCTTGACCCATTTGACAAAGTTTCTAGTTAATAGGAACAAAACTCAGTGGTAGAATGATTAGCATACCTGATGTTTTATTTTAAAATGGTCTTAGTTAAATACAACCTGTGATTACACACACTTGTAGCGTCTTAGTTAAATACAACCTCTGTGACCACACACACCTGTAGTCCCAGCACCCAGCAGAGCGGCAAAATTGGAAGCTGTCAGATGACTTCTGTTCTCAGGCCTGAAAAATGCTGGGGCAGGTGTGTGTGAGCTACAAATCACCCGTGCTTAGTAACAACATCCTGGGCTGGGAGCCCTGATGCGGGCGTTTTTTGTTTTTTTTTTTAATATTTATTTATAGCCGGGCGTTGATGGCGCACGCCTTTAATCCCAGCACTCGGGAGGCAGAGGCAGGCGGATCTCTGTGAGTTCGAGACCAGCCTGGTCT
>NC_022014.1:12423705-12430789 GCF_000317375.1 Microtus ochrogaster | reverse complement strand
ACAGGGTTTCTCTGTGGCTTTGGAGCCTGTCCTGGAACTAGGTCTGTAGACCAGGCTGGTCTCGAACTCACAGAGATCTGCCTGCCTCTGCCTCCCGAGTCCTGGGATTAAAGGAGTGCGCCACCATTGCCCGGCCTGAAGAGAGGGTTCTTAACAACAGTTAAGAACTCTTGTTCTTGTTGAGGACCCAGGTTCTATTCCTATCATCCACATAACTGTTCACAACACAACCTTCCCTAACTCCAATCCTAGGAGTTCTGATCCCCTCTTCTGAACTCTGAGGATGCCAAGCATGCATGTGTGTACAAAGAATGCACAAACAACAAAACACTTTTTTAAAAAAAAAAAACTCAGAATTTATTTATTTATTTATTTATTTATTTAGTTAGTTAGTTAGTTAGTTAGTTATTGTCTTGGGTTTTTGGAGACACTTTCTCTGTGCAATAGCTCTAGCTGTCCTGGAACTAGCTCTGCAAACCAAACTAGGCTAAAACTCAGATCTGCCTGCATCTGCCTCCCAAGTACTAGGCTTAAAGGTGTGTCACGTAGTTTTTTATTTTCCCTTTTTTCCTTTCCCTCCCTCTCTCTCTCTGTCTCTCCTCTTCTCTTTTGGTGGTGTTTAGAGGGGTTTTGTTCTTACTTTTCATTGGTTTTGTCTGTTTGCTTTGAGAGTGTGTTTCACCATGTACCGACTCTGGCCTGGAATTCAGCTTCCAAGTTCTAGGATTACAGGCACATGCCATCTTGTCAGTCTAGTCGACATTCATCTTTGAATTTTACTTCTTGTATTAAGTATAACAAGTCACAGCTGGGGGGAGGGGAGGTGCGTGCCTTTATCCCAGCACTCGGGAAGCCGAGGCAGGCAGATCCGATCTCTGAGTTCAAGACCAATCTGGTCTACAAAGTGAGTTCCAGGAAAGGCTCTAAAAGTACACAGAGAAACCCTGTCCCAGGGGAGAGGAAAAAAAAAACACTTGAGGGAGAGGCAATGCTCCATTCTTACTAGCCTTTCCAGAGTCTTGAATGACCTGCTACCACCTCTAACAATAGCTATTTTTCCCCCATGAGATGGGATCTCACCATGCAGCTCTGGCTGTCCTGGAAATTCACCTGCTGCTTTTGCTTCAGGAGTAGAGGGTTGAAAGGTGTGTGTCAACACCTGGCTATGTGGGATCTTTTATTACCACTGAGAACCACAGTGGAGCTGTGGGTGTTGCTCAGGAGTAGAGGGCTTCCCTACCACTTGTGGTGCGCACCCCACCACCCCACCTGCCTCACTGTAAGAAGTGTTAAACTAGCTTGTGCTTTGAGACAGTTCTACATAGCCTTGGCTGTCCTGGTACTTGCTGGGAATTCTGAATCTTCCTACCTCAGCCTCCCAAGTACTGGTTTATGAGCACACCCAACCAGGTAGCTCTCCATAAGCTTGAGCTGTTTCTGACTGTACTCTCCCCTTCAACCACTGCAGGAAAATAACTACAGTGTACCAACCTCTTCAAATGGATGCGATTAGAAGTCTCCTACCAAGGGAGAAGCCTGTTTGCTGTCATTACCTCTTCGACTGTTCCTGGTGGCAGATACTAGTCTTCATCATGGGAGTACTGACTCTGACTCTGGGCCTCATTCTCATTGTCTACAACTCCTACCAACAAGTGGCTTTCTCTGTTGGAATATGCATGACAGTTGCAAGCTTTATTTTCATTGTACTCACTCGTGTGAAAGTTTTGCCTAACAATGAGAATTTGACAGAAGAATCAGAGTTAAGAACCGAGTCAGAAATTTCCTTATGCACCTCCCAGACTTCAGTAGCCAGCACCGGAGTGTAACTCTACATTGAACTTGATACTTAAATGTCCCCTGAACCTTTAAATCAACATTTAAAATACAAATAAAAATTGCCTTTTAGTAGCCTGTCTCCTAATAAAGCAAAAAAGCAAGAATACCCAAAGGTAAAAGCCTTTTGTTTCATTTTGCTCCTGTTATCTGTGGGACAATAGATTTTTTTGTAGGAAGCAGTGATTTTTCTCACATTCATGCCATGGGCCAGAATCGTCAGTAGCTGACTCTCTCCTCTGTCACTGTTTCTCTGCCATCAGTGAAGGCCTAGCTCTTCCTGGCTCTTTACATTGACTCCTGCAACTTTAAGCATATGCAAAAGTGACCCAGACAACTCACTCAAGATTGGTACCTTCTCTATATAAATACAGTCCTGGCCTGGCAAGATGCCTCAACCTAGGACTGACGCCCCCAGGAGCCACATGGTAGAAGGAGAAAACCAACCCCCCACTGTCTGACCACACCATACCAGTGCCATCTCCCTGCATACATAGAAATGTTTTGTTTTGTTTCAATCCTATCCAGTTCTTAACTATTTCTTCCCACTGGGACCCACTTCCATAGTGTGCCATAGTGTTGTGTATCCTGAGACATAGCTACGGAACGTAAGAGTATTCCACTCCCACACTCTGTAAGTCCAGCCTTTGTTGCCCTCATCTTTGTCCATGCCCTCAACGAATCTGTTTCTGCTGTGACAGCCCCTTCTCTTCCCCAATTTTTGTTCACTTTTGTCTGTTACCACAGGGATCTCCCTTAAAACCACCACAGCCCCCTTGCTGGACAGTGGGTTTTTTTGTTGTTGTTGTTGTTGTTCTGTTTGTTTTTGTGTGTGAGTCTTGTGGTTTTGGTTTTTCAAGCAGGGTTTCTCTGTAGTTCCTGATTGTCCTGGATTGTAGACCGGGTTGGCCTTGAACCCAAAGACCTGTCTGCCTCTGCCTCTGGAGTGCTGGGTTCAAAGGCTTGCACCACCACCACCACCTGGCTCCAAATAGATTTTTATACAGAGGGCATCACAGCTCAGCAATCCAAAGTGTATTTTCCCACTCACTACAAAACATGGTTCCCCGCCTATCAGTGTTTTACCAAAGTGCAGATTTCCCACTCCACAATGTGCAGGTGCACTCACTGGGTGGGAGCAGCAAGTGCCAGAGCCTCTCTCACCTCCAGCACGACGTTCATCTGAAAATGGAGTGTGCACATTTGGAGAAGAATCTCGGTGCCCACATGCCATCATCACAGGAAGAACCCCATACGGATTCCCACACTCTAGAGCTTTTGAGGGCACCAAGTTATCACTCTATAAAAAATAACTATCTTAATGACTGAAGAATATAAAATTTGGCTGGCACTGCATAAGAACTGGACATGGTGGTGCAGTCCAGTAATCCCAGCACTTGGAAGATTGAAGCAGTAGGCTGAGAGGTCCAGGTCATCCTTGACTCTGTAGCAAGTTTCATGCTAACTTGGGATGCATAAGACCCTTTCTCAACAATGGAGGGGGAGGGGCTGGAGAGAAGGCTCAACTGTTAGGAGCTCTACTGCTCTTCCAGAGGACCTGTGTTCAGTCTTCAACACCCATGCCATGTGAACCAGAGCCTACTACATCCAGCATGTCTCCAGAGATGAACCTTACTAGGGAATGAAGGAAATGCAGAAAAGACCTAGACATACGGGAAAGGTAGGATCAGGTGGTTGGGGCTCTCTGATGGAGGAACCTTAGTGCCTGGGAAAGTCAGCATCTTCATTGCATACGGCTGAACAAAGAGGCAGGTTTAGTTCATCTTAGTATGATGGGACTCTGTAGGGGAGCAGTCTTCAGGCTTTAAATATCCAGGGGTTGAACTCTATGGCAGACACTACCTATACACACTATCAATATCAGCACATGGAACCTCACACCCTCAGGGGAGGTGTTTTGTCATTTTTTCCAATGAGCCTAAAGGTCATTGACATGGCTAGCTCTTCTCAACAAGACACATTTACTCAGGACTTTACACACTCAGAACTTCCACCATTTTCCATAACAACTGCACATAGCTCTGATGACCCCTTCTTGCCTCCAGTGTCACTCCCACACATGTGCACACACACATATAGACACACACATACACATGAATAAAAATAGTCTCGGGCCAGAGAGAGCTCGGCAGCTGAGAGTGATTATTGCTCTTCCAGAGGACCATCTGTCCACGGCAACCATGTGGTGGGAGGTCACAATTACTCGTAATCACTTTAGATTCAGGGGATCCAGTGCTCCCTTCTGGCTCCTGAGGTCAGGTTGGTCTACAGAGTGAGTTCCAGACTGGTCAGGGCATAGAGAGACACCCTGTCTCAGAAAAAACAACTCACTTTCGAAAGCGCTGTAAGGCTAACACACAGCTCCTCAGTGTGCAAAATTGTTCCACTGCCCATGCTTTTATTGGCTCTTCTTGCCGTCAGGACGCTGTCCTTCTGAGGCTGCTCCTTTTTCCTTGACTCTGGAGAAAGTTCCTCTCAGAATGGCATCTTTTGTGTGTAGGCAGGCTGAACTGTGCTTGACTTTGGCTTCCTGAAAGGTTTCTCCCCCGCAACGTTGTCTTTACCTTCTTTCTTGTGGTCATTGTCCCCTGGCTTTTTTCAGATCCTATGCCTCTTTGGTGTGCTTCTTCATGGGCTGGCTACTTCTCACACTGGCCTCATTTTTTAAGATTTTTATTTTTTTATTCTTTTAAAATTTTTTTTTAGATTCTATCTATCTATCTATCTATCTATCTATCTATCTATCTATCTATCTATCTATCTATCTATCTATCACAAAGTTTCTCTGTGTAGCTTTGGAGCCTGTCCTGGAACTCACTGTCCTGTCCAGGCTGGCCTTGAACTCACAGAGATCCTCCTGCCTCTGACCACCACCACCCATCTATTATTCTTAATTATGCATAGGTATGTGCCTCCATGTGAGTGTGTGCGTACAGGTGAGTGCAGGTGCCTGCAGGTGTCTGCAGTGCCCAGATGTATCAGGTTCCTTCGAGCTGGTGTTAATGACAGTTTGAGTCTCCTAATATAGATGCTGGGAACTGAACTTGGGTCTTCAGGAAAGAGCAGCAAGAGCCACTAACTGCTAAACCATCTTTTTAGCCCCTCAGACTGACCTCTTAACCATAGATATGTTACTAATAATTGCGTGATTTTTTTTTGGACCAAGTCCTGGGTTCCAATCCCATAGAGGCTTTTTAAAAAATGTCTGAACAGGGCAGTGGTGGCACACGCCTTTAATCCCAGCACACAGGAGGCAGAGGCAGGTAGATCTCTGTGAGTTCAAGGCCAGCCTTGACTAAAAGAGCTAGTTTCAGGATAGGCTACAGAGAAACCCTGTCTCAAAAGACAATAAATAAATAAATAAATAAATAAATAAATAAATAAATAAATAAATAAATAAATAAAATGCTTGAAGCTGAGTGTGGTGATGCAGTCATTTGTAAATTCAGAACTAAAGAGGCACAGAGGCAGAAGGACTGCCAAAAATTTGAAGCCTGACAGCTGCATATTAAGATCCTATTTCAAAAACCAGAAAAAGGGGGGCTGGAGAGATGGCTCAGTGGTTAAGAGTATTGCCTGCTCTTCCAAAGGTCCTGTGTTCAATTTCTAGCAACCACATGGTGGCTCACAGCCATCTGTAATAAGGTCTGGTGTCCTCTTCTGGCCTGCAGACAGAATATTGTATACATAATAAACAAATATCAAAAAAAATAAAAGATAAACAGAAAAAGACCAGGCAAGGTAGTCCATGCCTCTGATCCCAGCACTTGGAAGTGCGAAGCAGGGGACCTCTGTGTGTTGAGACTGGTCTGGTATGTGGTGAATTCCAGGCAAAGCAGGACTACACAGTGGGCAGAGCCAAAGCACCAGAAAATGGCCAGTGCCGGCTTAGCAGTTAAGAACATGTCGCTGAGGACCTGGGTTTGATTCCCACTCACATGGCAGCTCAGGACCACAACCACTTCCAGAAGGTCTGTGCCCTCTTCTGACTTTCGTGGGCACTGCACACATGTAGTGCACAGATATACATGCAGGCAAAAACATCCATACACAAAAAAAAAATCTTTTTTTTTCTCTAAGACAAGGTTTCTCTGTGTAGCTCCGGCTGCCCTGAAACACTCACTCTGTAGAGTAGGCTGGCCTTGAACTTACAGAGATCCTCCTGCCTCTGCCTCCTGAGTGCTGGGACTAACGGTGTGTGCTACCAATACCCAGCTGGGACTCTGCTTCTTATGTTGGCTAGCGGCTAGTCTGCATCTAGTTACAGGTATAAACTGACCTTCAGGCTGCCAGCATGTGGGCAGTTGATGTCGTTTTGAGACAGGGTCTTACTCTGTTGTCCTGACTAGGACTCTCTACATAGACTAAGCTGACCTGAACCTCATAGAGATCATATAATATTATAGCATGTGCCGCAGACCAATGCAAGGTACCAGAAGGCAGAAGACAGGATAAGGGCTGGATGTGATGGTACATGCTTTTGGTACTGACACTTGGGAAGCAGGGATATAAAATGGTTTCTCAGCAAATGCACCCACCTGTCTGGTGCAGCACCCAGGGAAGAAACAGAAAACTTTTTTACCACTGTTATAGAAGTCAAAGGAAGCAGAAACTCTTAGATAACATAGTATTTATTTTTCCAAACAGGGTTTCTCTGTGGCTTTGGAGCCTGTCCTGGAACTAGCTCTGTAGACCAGGCTGGTCTCGAACTCACAGAGATCCGCCTGCCTCTGCCTCCCAAGTGCTGGGATTAAAGGTGTGCGCCGCCATCCCATTGCCTGGCCAACATAGTATTTTCTAAGGCAAGAAAAGGTCCATCCATGCTTAGCAACCCCCCTTCCTTTTACAGTAGGTATAATGATGGGCTTCCAAACAGATCTGCTCTCTATCCCCAGGAACCTGTGACTATTGCTACTCTCTGGAAAATCCCTGGGACTCTCCAAGTGTGATTGAGGATATCTTTGGATGCAATCACCAGGGCTCCCATGAGGGAAATCAGAAAGCAGAGGAGTCAGAGAGGTGTGGTGATACAGATCTCTGTCAAAGAGATGCAGAAGGGGAGTGGGAGGAAGAGCATGGCCCAGGGATGCAAGCGGCCTCTCTGAAAGGGCGTGAGGGCTCTTTGCTAACGTTTCCATAGAAACAAGTCTTTTTTAAAAATATTTATTTATTTATTATGTATACAATATTCTGTCTGTGTGTATCCCTGCTGGCCAGAAGAGGGCACCAG
>NC_022014.1:12422249-12423315 GCF_000317375.1 Microtus ochrogaster | reverse complement strand
AAGAGGAAGTGAGCTCAGACTCGACAGCTCTGCTCTCTGGAGCAGAGACGCCTCAGAGAGACAAGATGCTCCCCTCTCCTGGGCAGACGCGAGAGCTCTGCTCTCTGAGGCACATGCGATGAAGCTCCAACCCAGGATGGACATAGGCTAGAATCCTTCCCGGTAAGACCGGTGTTTATTAGAGATGGGTTGATTGGGATATCAGAATTAGCCAGTAAGGGCTAGAGCTAAAGGGCCAAGCAGTGTTTAAATGAATACAATTTGTGTGTTGTTATTTCATGGCATAAGCTAGCCAGGCAGCCGGGGTGCTGGGGACGCAGCCCCGCAGCTCATATTACTACGGTCAGCATCCTGACTGAATTCAACCCAGGGAAACACCCACTGCACACTCTGGTCCTCTAGATCTCTAAGACACATGTATGTTGTTTTAAGCCAACTAAAATGTAGTCCTTTGTTACTGTAACAACAGGAAACTTATACAATCTCATCAGTTTCTCTTGCACATCAAGTACTGCCAGCTTCCTGGGCTTTACCAGCACTCTGGGGCCAGTCAGGTTGCATCTCAGGGTTTTCTAATGTAAGTTCTTTCCTCCCCCCGTAGGCCTATACCTTGGCATCTCCAGCTTCACAGACAAACAAGTCCTGAAACGCCCCATCTTCTGCCTCACCCCCTGCTGCTATTACACGAGTATGCTACCGCACTCAGTTTCTTTGGTGCTGGGGATCAAACCAAGGCTTTGTGCATGCATTTTGCCAACTGAGCTTCATCCTCAGCTCCTTTCACTTTTCTGCTTGTCTCTTCTGCATACCATTATCTGCACAGGAGCATAAAGAAACCAAAACTATAAAATAGACTCTTGAATTTCCTTCTCAGAGAAGGAACTTCAAATTTCATGTAGTGGCTCATTGGCTTTGAGCTTTCTACACACATACACACTCTTTCCCTGTACCTTGGCTATGCGAGTCCAGCTTCAGGATCTTTGCTTCCCCATGCCTGGGAACACTCTCTCTCCTGTTTTTTTTTAAAATTATTATTATTTTTTAATATTTACTTATTATGCATACA
>NC_022014.1:12418992-12422146 GCF_000317375.1 Microtus ochrogaster | reverse complement strand
TGGTTGTGAGCCACCATGTGGTTGCTGGGAATTGAACTCAGGACCTTTGGAAGAGCAGGCAATGCTCTTAACCACTGAGCCATCTCTCCAGCCCCTCCTGTTTTGAATGGGTGTCGCTTCTCAGAATCCTTCCTAAATTCTTTCCCTTTAAAACAGCGCTCTCACACACCCTGCTCTAGTTTTTCCAGTCTTTGCAGGCTTGTGGGTCCCCACTCCCATTCTGCATCCCCTGTCGCAGGTACTGCTGTGCCTTGACACAATGCAGGCCCCTATGGACATCTGGCCATTGAAACACAGGTGAATACAGTGACATCTAAGATGAGATCTGAAGGCCAGGGAGAACGAAACTGACTATATAGTGTTGTCTCTGAGATTCAGTGCATCTTGTTTTCAAGATGATTACAAGTAGTGACTGCGTGCAGAGTAGAACTCAATTAATGAGAAGAGGTTTTTGGAAGAGTGACACCCGAGCGCCTGGATAAGTTTACATCACCTCCCAGGGTCCCTATGTCTGCCATTCATTTGAAAGGGCACGGGCATAGGTTTGTTTTCAAGGTGATGCCAACAGTGACGGGGAGAAGAGTGACGCATGGGATAAGTTATTGCAGGGAACAGATTGCGAGGAGAGTGACACCCTGGTGCCCAGAAAAATCTAGGTCGTCTCCCAGTTCCACTCTGGTCTCCAAACTGCGAGGGAGAAGCCGAGGACACTGGGCTCCCCTTCCGCATAGTCACCCGGGCATCCGCCCATCGCTACCGCTTCCGCAGCCCCGAGGCCCCGACGTGGCGCCTCCAGCCCGGGTCTGACGCTGGCGGCCCAGCCAATGGTGGCGTTTGTGGGGCGGTGCGCGAGACCTCCCGCCGCCAGAGGGCGCCGCCCTGAGCGTCGCGGGCTGGCAGCCGCCTCGGGTCGCCCAGGGAAGCTGCCAGGCTGTGCGAGCGAGAGCGGGTGAGCGCACGTCCGGCTGTATCCTCCGAGTCCCGCAGAGTCCGCGTCCCGGGTGCTGCCCCGCAGGTGAGGGAAGGGGACGCCCGGGGACCGTGGGGAGGATCGCGCTTTCCTGGTCGCGCGCGCGCCGCCGCCTCGTGCTCACGCGCGGCCGTTAACGGACTCCAGGCGGGGGAGGGGCGCGGGCCCCGGAAGCTGGCTGCTCGGGGATCCTCCGGGGTCGCTAGCGGGCGGCGCGGTGCGGCCCCTGCCTCCCGGATAGCTTGGCCGACGTCTGCGCAGTCGCTTTTGGTGGTTTCACATTTCGTTATTTCCGCGTGCTAGGTGGTCGCGGGGGATCCGGGCTAATAAGTGTCTCGCTTTGGGGGCGCGCACGATGCCTGTCGAGTGCGCGCTTGCCGGTGTCGGGTTCCTCCCAGCGGGTTTTGCGCCCGTCGAACCCGCATATGGGTGGCGACCGGTTTCCCGGGTTCAGCGGAGGTACCGGGACTACAAGGGGGTTCTTGGTTTTTCTTTCCCCACCCTTAAAGAATGGAGACCTGTCAGTTCCCATTAGCGGGAATTTCCGGTTAAGGGGTGGTCAGCGCAGGGGTGTGGTCAGGCTGGAAGGTCCTGGCTGGGCCCAAGGGGTGGTGCATTTGTTCTGATTGGGTGAATTTATTCGGGGTTGGGCGTTTTCGGGTCCCTAGATGTTAAGGGATCAAAGAGGGTAAAGGTATTTAACACGAAGGGAGTTTGGTGAAACTAAACCTGGCTGTCCACTAAGGTGGTTACTGGTGACGTGGGGCCGTCCAGCACTTGAATGTGGTAAGACTTAATTGAGTTATACTTCTGCCCCCCCCTTCCCCCCCAAGAGAGTGCCCTGGAACTAACTCTGTAGACCAGGCTGGCCTCAGGCTCAGAGATCACCTGCTTCTGCCTCCCGAGTGCTGGGACTAAGGGCGTGAACCACCACCGCCTAGCTCTGGTTTCAATTTTCAAGTGTGACTTGGGAGAAATAACGAAAAAGATCTCCTTGGTAAACTCCTATACTTAAATCAACGTGTGTTAATAGTGTGTTACTTAGTCAATTGAGGTAATACCTGTTGTTGCCGTGTTAGAATGAACCGCTCTGGCCGGTTTCTTTTTACTTTTTCTGTATGGCCATTTGGTAATTTAAAATGGCTTATACGGCTGGCATCGTATTTCGATTGGACAGTGCTCAACGGAGCTTCCGAATGGGGGAGGGGCAGGGAGCCCCTGCCATCTGCTCTTCCTGATTCTCTGGAAGTGGCTGGCTGCCTTTCCTGGAGGTCCTCAAGGAATCGAAAGGTTCTTTTCGCCCTCCTAAGGTTGGGGTGGTGTTCTTCATCTCTGGATTAAATCCAGTGCTTAGACAGTTTTCTCTGTCGAAAAATTTCTCTTTCTGCTCTGTTGGACCAACAGGGTAAGCTTTAGCTGGTAGTCAGATTGAGTTCTTGAAGTTGAATATTGTCAATTTTTGGAGAGGGGTGTTGTGCAAAGAGCCAGTTGATTTAGTGTCCTCCAGATGAACTGGAACATGCCTTCCCTGGTTCGTGTTCTTGTGACTTTTGGTTAGCGTTCTGTTCAGACCTACAACCCTCTTCCCTGTATTTCCCAAATCTACTGGTAACAATGATCATTGTTAGCTTAAGGCCTTGCAGTTGTTAATAGTGACTGATTTTGAAATCTGCTGATTTGGGTGTGTTGAATCCATTTGTAAGGGAAGAAATCAGTTGTTAGACTGTCAATTGTGGAAATAGTTTATTGAATAGGTAGTTAAGAAAGAGAGAGAAATAAAAACACGCCTCTGCTCTATTACCACAAGTGCTTTAGAACGAGTTTTCTAGACAGAACACCATGTGAGGAAGCTTTGTCTTCTAGATAGTACCTGGGTGTGTTTTGTCCCAGCAAACCCACATTTTTCTCCATAATCTTCAAGCGTGGGCTGTCAGCTGGGTGCTATAGTCTCAGCCACTTGTCATAGCGAAGAGGGAGGAGGCCTTGGATCCCAGGAATCCCAGAGAAGCCTGGGCAGCAGAGTGAGGTCTCATCTCAAACAGTAAACAACAGAACCATACAAACTTTCAAGGTATTTACAAACTTCCAAGGTGTTTACAAAAAAAAAGTTGTGCATTTTCTTTCCCCCTCTTTCTGTCTCTTTCCCTCTTCCTTCCTTCCTCCGTCCTGCCCCCCCCCCCCCCC
>NC_022014.1:12415540-12418892 GCF_000317375.1 Microtus ochrogaster | reverse complement strand
TGAGCACTAATAACCATGGCTATATTTAATGTCCCTTCCCCCCCCTCCCTCCCCCCCCCTTCCCCCCCCCCCCACACGCCATCCATCAGGTAAGCTGGATATCAAACTGGGCTCATTAGGCTTTGCCGATAGCAGCAACTTCACATGCTGAGCAGCCTCACCACTCTCTCAAGGCTTCCTAAGAGATTTCACTGATAAAAATTCAAAAAAAAAAAAAAAAAAGAAAATGAGGTACTCTCAACCTTGCCAGGTTTTGTCCCAACAAGAAATTTATAACTTTGCTTTTTAGTTATACAAGTTTAATGTGTTGTCAAGTTAATTTTGTAACATAATGAACCTTTTGGGCTGTGGAATGGTGAGAGGCAAAAGTTCTATTTCCCCTAGTAAGAGAGGACAACTCGGCATTTTGGAGCTAGGGTTGCTGGGACATGTTTGGTGAGAAGGCAAGAAATACCAGTCTTTGAGTAGAGGGCTTCCTTGGGAATCTGAGGTGCCTCATGACTGTGGTGACTGAGGCAGATTATCTCAATGAAATATTTTCTGTTGAATAATCCCAGGATTGTACATGAGATACAGGGTTCCGGCTTGACTGGAGGCTGCTTCCCAAGTTTACAGAATCTGAAATCTCTTGGTAGTTTCAAAGTGAACAGTTCCCATGGGGGAAGGGAGGACTTAGCTCAAATAAGGAGTTACCTTCCTGGTACTGTTTGGCATAGCCTCCTCTGGTTTTCAGGAAGGGAGAAGCTGTCTCAGGAAGGGAGAAGCTGTTTAGCAGGGTTTCTCTACTTGACTTGCAGCAGGAAGGGTGTGGCATTTTGCCCTCTTGCCCAGGGCTGGATAAGTGAAGGGGTCAGCAGTGTACACTGTTTCAGGAAAGGCTCTCAGGAGCATTACTTGAACCGTTTGGTAGTTTTCTGTTGTTTTTCTCTCATGACAGGATTCCTCTGTATATCTCTGACTGTCCTGAAACTTGCTCTGTAGACCAGGCTAGCCTTGAACTCACAGAGATCCGCCTGCCTCTGCCTCCGGAGTGAGTGCTGGGATTAAAGACGTGTGCCACCACCATCAGCAGATACTTTTTTTTTTCTTTTCTTTTTTTTTCTTTTTTTTTCTTTTGTATTAATCTTTCTTCTTCTGTTCAGCAGATACTTTTAAAGCAAAAGTACAGTAATAGTGGACTACTTTTTCTTGCACCCCTTAAAAATACCTTTTATGTATATTTTGACAATTTCATATACTATTGTCTTATATATTGATGATATCCAAGCTTTGCCAGTCCCATAATGGTTTGAACCAGGGCCAACTGGTAGTCCATCTCTTGGTATGTCTTGGAAAGAATGTTGTTTCACATGAATTTTTTAAGAAGTTGTATTTATTTTATGTATATGGTGCTCTGTCTGCATGTATACCTGCATTCCAGAAGAGGACATATTATCCCATTATAAATGACTGTGAGCCACCATGTGGTTGCTGGAAATTGAACTCAGGATCTCTGGAAGAGCTGCCAATGCTCTTAACTGCTGAGCCATCTCTCCAGCTTCCCTTACATGAAGTATTTGTGTCCAATGTTGTTCTGGCCAAGCATAGTCCAGGGAGGTTTTCTTGTGAATGGCCCCTCAGCTTGAGTGAAGATGCTTTAAATGATTCCCATGAGCCTCTCTGTGTGCACATATGTGTGCATGAGCATGTTTATTCCATGAAGTGTCTACCTGTGTCTAAGCCAGGACTACCAGAGGCAGGTGCTGGTCTTCCTCCAGGAGCCTGGGGCACTTGGTGCAGAATAGTGAACTTCATAGGCATCAGTCTGGCTTCGGAATCTAGCTCTGTGGTCTGGGGCCAGTTCTCTGTTCAGGGCCACATCTTTGTACCCCCTAGCACCTGTCTCTTAGTTCACTGAGAGCAGATGACATACTATAGGTAAGCTCTTGGCACAGCTGTGGCACCAGAGGCTGTCAGCTGCTGTTTCTGTCTCAGTGTGCTATAGTAACATCTCACTTCTCTTGGGCGGCTGATGGGAGCTGGTTTCTCCCCATGCTGTGAAAGGTGAAAGGTAATGAATTTCACTATACTGGCTTTGTACTAGACTGAATGCCTGTCACCTAACAGACGCTGATTGAACACGGAGTCAGAAGGGGAACTCAGGGCTGTCTCCCTCCTGGGTAACATCTCGGGAGATAACAAATTCTTAAACAGCTGATCTCTGAAAGAGGGTATTTTAGCTTGTTAGAGTTTAGTTAATGAAGCTAATTCCTACTTATCTGAGTCTCCTGTTTGGACGCGTACTGCTAAAAGCCCTCCCTCAGTTTCTTCTAACCAGGGAGGTGTGTTGATGTAGGAAGTGCAGTGTTGTGTTTTTCTCACTCTTGTGCTTTAATCCCTGTCTTGTTCCAGTGAGTGTTTGCAGCAGTAATTTCCTGTTTGGATTCTTCTCCCCCACCTTCCACCCCAGACTGGGTTTCTCTTTGTAGCCCTGGCTATCCTAGAACTGCCTAGTCTATAGACCAGGCTGGCCTTGAACTCACAGAGATTCACCTGCCTCAGCCTCCCAAATTCTGGGATTAAAGGTGTGTACCACCACCACCCAGCTCCCTCCCTTCTGTTGCTTCATTTGTTTGCTTGTTTCTTTTAATTGCTTGTTTTGAGACAGGGCCTTCCGTAGCCCAGACTAGCCTGGAACTCAACTACTTTTCTGCCTGTCTCCCAGGTGCTGGGATTCAGATGTGTGCCACCAGGTCCACCTCATTCTGCTTTGTCTTTGGAACAGTTCTGATACAACTGATCTCTGGAGTTTTCATGAAATATTCTCTTTACACTTGGCTACTTTGTTCATCTTCCATCCAGCTATTTAGTGAACTAGTTCCATATGTTCATAGAGGCAGGACCAAGAGACAACAAAGTCCCTATTTAAGTGACCAGTAGAAGTAGAGGTCAAGACAGGCATCGTGGCAATTTAAGGTGATAAGGGAAGATCCCAAAATGTGTCATTTAAGCCAAGACTCCAGGATGAAAAGGAACCAGCTCTGTGGAGGACTGGAATATACACTGTGGACAGAGAAAACAGCAAGCACTATGTCTGAGTAAAGAGTGTGTAAGCTAGTTTGATAACCCACAAAAGCCTGTGGCCTTGAGGAGGACCAGTATGCAGGGAGTGCGAAGGGAGGCTCTTTTAGGACAGCAAGGAAGTAGGTTTTCTTTTCTTTTCTTTTCTTTTCTTTTCTTTTCTTTTCTTTTCTTTTCTCTTCTTTTCTTTTCTTTTCTTTTCTTTTTCCGAGACAGGGTTTCTCTGTGGTTTTTGGAGCCTGTCCTGGAACTAGCTCTGTAGACCAGGCTGGTCTCGAACTCACAGAGATCC
>NC_022014.1:12408067-12415440 GCF_000317375.1 Microtus ochrogaster | reverse complement strand
TGGAACTAGCTCTGTAGACCAGGCTGGTCTCGAACTCACAGAGATCCACCTGCCTCTGCCTCCCGAGTGCTGGGATTAAAGGCGTGCGCCACTACTGCCCTGCGTAGGTTTTCTTTTAAATGTCTTGGGAAGCCACTGGTGGATTTTCTCAGAAGTACAGTAATGAACTTGGGGCTTTGTTTTGTTTTTTTACTTTTTTGAGATGTGGCCTTTTTTAAAGCCCAGACTGACTTTAACTCTTGATGCTCTTGTCTCCGGAATAGCTTGGATTGCAGGAGTGTATCACACTCCTACTAAGCTGTATTATTCCAAGAGCCTTCCTTTAGTGTCCTGTGGGAGGTAGGTGGGGAAAAGGACAGTGAAGAGCATTGTGCTGCACATGCTCGGAATGCTCTGCCTGTGTTCTGATGGTGTCTTTGGTGGGCTTTGAGAGTTGATAGGATGTGAATCATGAAAGAATAGTCTACACTTGAATTTCTGGATTGAGGAACTGGCTAGGTTTGGGAAGAGAATTTACAGTTATAGGGCCAGTTAATTAATTTAATTACCTCAGTAGTTAAGAGCACTTGCTGCCCTTGCAGAGGACCTAGATTTGGTTCTCAGCATCCACTTGGTGGCTCACAGTTGTCATGTAACTCCAGGTCCAAGGGATCCCATGCTCTCTTCTGACCCCCAAGGGCACCAAACATGCATATAGTATTCATAGATACAGGCAAAACACTTAATGCACATAAAAAAATTAAAGAAAATTTACAATTAGAGTCATCAATGAAAGTATCAACAACCCTAGCATTTTGTTTATGGAAAAAGATGAGCTGGGTAGTGCTCACCTTTAATCTAGCCCTGGAGAGGCAGAGGCCTGTGCATCTCTGTGAGTTCAAGGCCAGCCTGGTCTACAAGAGCTAGTTCCAGGACAGACACCAAAGCTACACAGAGAAACCCTGTCTCGAAAAACCAAAACCAAAAACAAGAAAACAAAAAGTGGGGCTGGAGAGATGGCTCAGCGGTTAAGAGCACTGCTCTTCCAGGGGTCCCTGGTTCAACTCCCAGCACCCACCCACATGGCAGCTCCCACCTGTCTGTAACTCCAGTTCCAGGGGAACCCAACACCCTCACACAGACATACACACAGGCAAAACACCAATAAACATTTAAAAAAAAAAAAAGTGACCATGATGTGTTGGTGTGGACTAGATGGAGGTTTTTGTTTGTTTATTTTCGTTTGGTTTTGGTTTTTCGAGACAGGGTTTCTCTGTGGTTTTGGAGCCTGTCCTGGAACTAGCTCTGTAGACCAGACTGGCCTCGAACTCACAGAGGTCCGCTTGCCTCAGCCCACTGAGTGCTGGAATTAAAGGCCACCTCCTCCTGGCTAGATGGAGTTTTTACTAAATGTTTGGGTAGTGTTATTTGGCATATTTATGCCCTTTATTCTACAGAAACGAAAGATGCTGACACATTCATGAGATGCCCTGTGTGCCAGTGAACTTGCAAGGTTGTTAACAGCAGGGTGTGCACACCAGGACTTGGATACATTGTGGTACAACCTAATTATAGAGCCTTGTGTATGGTATGTGGAGATAAATGTAGAATGCTCTGAGATTTGGTGCTTAGTGGAAAAAGCCAAGTGCAGAACATGCTAATAGCCTTACTTTGAACAACAACAACAACAAAAAAAACCATGAACATTTTTTTTTCCAAGACAGGGTTTCTCTGTGTAGCTTTTGCTGTCCTGGAACTCACTCTGTAGACCACCCTGGCCTCAAACCCACAGAGATCTGCCTGTCTTTGCCTCCTGAGTTATGGATTAAAGATGTGCACCGCCACTGCCTGGCCACAAAATGGTTTGTTTGTTTTTTTTAAAGATTTATTTATTTATTTATTATGTACACAATATTCTGCCTCCATGTATGCCCGCACGCCAGAGGAGGGCGCCAGATCTCAGTACAGATGGTTGTAAGCTACCATGTGGTTGCTGGGAATTGAACTCAGGACCTCTGGAAGAGCAGCCAGTGCTCTTAACCTCTGAGCCATCTCTCCAGTCCCCCACAAAATGTTTTTATTTTCAGAGATAATTATAGACTCACAGGAAATCACAAAGGAAAAACAGGGTCCCATGAACCTTCTACCTTTCTCCTTCTGGTGACAAACATGTTACAAGCAATGGGTGTAAGACTATTTCCCATACATACTATACTGTGTTGGTGTACAAAGGAGTTCCACAATAGCCCGGAATGGAATATA
This sequence comes from Microtus ochrogaster, assembly GCF_000317375.1. NCBI lineage: Eukaryota > Metazoa > Chordata > Mammalia > Rodentia > Cricetidae > Microtus > Microtus ochrogaster. Next base: position 12,413,199 of record NC_022014.1, on the reverse strand, counting down.
ACAAATGTTTATTTAGGGATAACCTCACAGAAAGAGTAGGGATCCAACTGTGTTTGCTGAGAACTGGAACTGAATCCAGCAGCCAGGAATCTCGTGCACAAATTTTATCTGCATTTATAGTATATGAGATCTTGCCCAAAGTGGGCTGATATCTTAAAGGCTATTGGCTGAAGTAATTCCAACAATACTTTCTCCTTTTGTCTAAACAAGAGAGTTCTAAGCCTAATACAAAACTATATACAATAGAACAAATATCGTGTATTGTCCACGGAAAGAAGGGGCAAAAAATATATAAAAATTAGAATTACAACCAGCATGAACAGCATCAAACAACATATGCCAAATGTTTCAATAGTTATCCTATCCTAAGCACCATGCAATATATTCTGGGGGTTTGTTTAACATATCCATTATAGTTCAATTTGATCTTTCTAAACTGCCTGACCCGTAGGATTGTTAAGTATTCCTGTAAGACGCTTTATATTATAATAAGCAAAAAACGGTTTCATTTTTTTAGAGACATGCGGGACCATCATCTGTCTTTATTTGTGCAGGTATACCCACGATGGCCATGATTTCTATTAAATATGTGATTACTGAATCAACCTTTTCCCGACTCAAAGCAGTTGCCCATTGAAAACCTGAATACGTGTCAATAGTATGGTGTACATATTTTAATTTTCCAAATTCTGTAAAATGGAACATATCCATCTGCCAGATTTTATTCCTTTGAGTACCCTTTGGGTTACTCCCCGCAGTAGTGGTGTTTGGTTATAGAAAGAACAAGTAAAACATCTCTTTATAATCTCCTTAGCTTGTTGCCATGTAATAGAAAAGTCCTTTTTTAAACCTTTGCTATTGACATGATTTTTTTATGAAACTCTGAAGCCTTCTGCACATTTCCAGTCAATAATACACCAGTTTCTGCATTACCTTGTGCTACAGGACCTGACAGACCCATATGGGATCAGATGTGTGTTATATATATGGGACAAAGCCTATTCCTGATTATATCTTGAACCTGAATAAATAATGATGTCAATTCTGTGTCATCTGGTATAAATTCAGTGGTTTCAATATATACAAAACAACCCTTTCTACTTATTATGAATCAGGAAATAGCCTTTAAGATATGGGCCCACTTTGGGCGTGGTCTCATGCCCTATATATGCAGACAAAAAGTATGTGCGCGCCTCTTGGATCCTGGATTCGGTTCCAGTTCCCAGCACATGCAGAGGACTGCAGATCACTACTCTTTCTGTAAGTTTATCTCTAAAGGAATAAATGTTATACCCATTCAGGGCTGTTGTGGAACTTTTTTTTTGTTTTTGTTTTTTGTTTTACGAGACAGGGTTTCTCTGTAGCTTTGGTGCCTGTCCCTCTTGTAGACCAGGCTAGCCTCGAACTCCCAGAGATCTGGCCTGCCTCTGCCTCCCGAGTGCTGGGATTAAAGGCATGCGCCACCACCGCCCGGCTATGGAACTCTTTTGTGCACCAACAGATTGGTGCCCAACGCGGGCTGTGTCTTAAAGGCTACTGGCTGAAGGAGTTCCCATGGAAGTACTGGCTGTCGGTTAAGAGTCATTGTGCTCGTGTGTGCACATGTGATGTGTACTCTGTGCTCTGCTATCTAGAGGTGCTGGTTCATAGCACCTAAGCTGAGACAAATGAGACAAAGAAGGTTTTTGGTTTTCCTTTGAGACAGAGTTTCATGTAGCCCAGGCTAGTCCTGAACTCACCTGCATAGCTAAGGATGGCCTGAAGCTTCTGATCTTTCTGCCTCCTCCTGGATACTAGGATTATAGGTCTGGTTTAGATACAGGGTTTTCTATAGGGTGTCTTTGGCAGTACACTCGAGACTGGGGAATGCAGATGGCACAGTGTTGCTGGGAAGGAGAAATTCCTTTTACTATCATAGTACCTTGTAAATAACCTAGGACATCTGTGTGACACCCGAGTTGAAGTGTGAGAGGCAGAGAAACATCAGTAGTGAGGGGCCTAGCTGGGCTAGAGGTCCTCCTAGAGAACAGTATGGAGAGATCTGGATAACGCCAGGTGAAGATAGACCTTCAGGCTGTTAAGAGACAATGGCAGTGAGGCAGGGACAAGCTTGTAAGGGCCATGATGAAAGGTGAGGAAGAAGTGTCATGGAGTGACAAACCCAGGTCGTGCAGCTTTTGCTCTGTGTGAGGAGTGATTAGATTTTCTTACAAGAAGTTTCTTAGCCGGGCGGTGGTGGCGCACGCCTTTAATCCCAGCACTCGGGAGGCAGAGACGGCGGATCTCTGTGAGTTCGAGGCCAGCCTGGTCTACAAGAGCTAGTTCCAGGACAGGAACCAAAAAAGCTACAGAGAAACCCTGTCTCGAAAAATAAAAAAAAAAAAAAAAAAAGTTTCTTACTTACCTGGCAGGGAGCTACTATGATCAAGAAGGTGTTTTCAGAGGCAATGCTAAGCTGTTGCACTTGGGGTGTGCGGACTTTTTTTTTTTAATTTCCCCAAATGCAGGAAACACAACTGCATAATTTGTGCAGTGGGGATTGCATTTATGTTCTCCCCTATACAGAAAAAATATTCTCAGCTGGGGGCAGAGGCAGGTGGATCTCTGAGTTCAAAGTCAGTCAGGTCTACAAAGTGAGTTTCAGGACAGCCATGGCTACAGAAAACCAACCAAACAAACAAAACCTGAGGCCAGACTTTGACAGAGTGAGCTGGGTTTAGTGGGCAGGTAGTTGTCATAGTGCTGACTAATACTCAGGGACTCTACAGGTAAATACATAATAAAACCACAAACCAAAAAGAAGAGATAAACTCAAACAGTTTTCTTTAAAAGTGGAGGTGGGGTTATTTTCTAAGTTAAGTTAAATCTGGTGGAGCAGAGTCTGCGTAGTTTGTGTGGGGTTGGCACGAGCTTGACTGGGTAAGCAAGGGCCTAAGAGAACGGCTGGATTGGTAGTCTGTGTTTCATTTTTTATTTTTGTTTTTCAAGATAGGGTTTCTCTGTAGCTTTGGAGCCTGTCTTGGAACTCACTGTGTAGACCAGACTGGCCTCAAACTCACAGAGATCCGCCTTCCTCTGCCTCCCGAGTTAAAAGTGTGAACCACTATGTCTTTCTTCCTAACACACAGAGTGAGTTCCAAGCCATCTTGGGCTACACAGTGAGATCTTGTTTCAGAGAGAAGGGATGCATGTGTGTGTGCGTGTGTGTGCGCGTGTTTGTGTGTGTGTGTGTGTGTGTGTGTGTGTGTGTGTGTGTAGATGACACCATGCAGGAATGGTTCCTTCCTAGTTTTCTGGGATCGGACTCCCAATGTTAGTGGTGGTGGCAAATTTCACTGAGTCATTTCATTGTCCTTCTGACTTTAAATTTGTCAAATAAAGTGAGTTGGTGTTAAGCTAGGAAAGTCAGGTTGCTAAAGATGGACAAATGTAATAAATATTGAAAAATATTTGTAGAATCTAGGTAGTGTATGGTCTTCATTGTAGAGAATGTCTACAATAAACTTGTAATTCCTCATCAAGATTTTGATAAAAACAAAAAATATTGAAATGCTATTACACTGTTGTTTAGATTATTTTATGTGTATAAGTATTTTTCTGGCATGTATGTCTGTTTACCATGTGAGTGCCTAGTGCCCATGGAAATCAGAAGAGTGTGTTAGATTGCCTAGAACTGGAGTTACAGACATTGTGAGTTGGCATGTAGGTTTCCTTAACGACTGAGCCATCTCTAGTAACCCCTCACACTGTGTTCAAATATAACCTGACATACTGAAATTGTGGGTATTTGGGGATGGGGGATTTATTTCAGTAGTAGAGCCTGCCAAGTGCATGTGAGGGCCTTGGTTCAGTTCTCTGGGATGACAACCAAACAACCTTTAGGAGGTGGAGCAGGAAGATCAAGAGTTCAAGGACAACCTGGTCCACCTCTGGAGTTCCAATTCAGTCAGGGCTCCAAAGGTGAGAGACAAAGCTACGACATCTGAGGCTCTGGCCTCAGTTTTAAAGAGGATTTATTTTTTATTTACGCATTTGTCGTTTTTTGAGACAGGGTTCTTTTGTGTAGTCCTGGCTGTGCTGTAACTTGGCTGTACTGTAACTCGCTCTGTAGACCAGACTCAAACTCACAAAGATCCACCTGCTTCTGCCTCCCAAGGGCAGGTGTGCACCACCATGCCTACTTAATTTCCTACTAATCATATGCTTGTATTTTTAACTCTTTGCCCTGTGCCTTTTTTTTTAATTTTTTTTTTTAATTTTTTTTGGTTTTTTCGAGACAGGGTTTCTCTGTGGCTTTGGAGCCTGTCCTGGAACTAGCTCTGTAGACCAGGCTGGTCTTGAACTCACAGAGATCCGCCTGCCTCTGCCTCCCGAGTGCTGGGATTAAAGGCGTGTGCCACCATCGCCTGGCAAATATTTATTTATTTATTATGTATACAATATTCTGTGTGTATGCCTGAAGGCCAGAAGAGGGCACCAGACCTCATTACAGATGGTTGTGAGCCACCATGTGGTTGCTGGGAATTGAACTCAGAACCTTTGGAAGAGCAGGCAATGCTCTTAACCACTGAGCCATCTCTCCAGCCCTGTGCCTTTTTTTTTTAATTTATTATTATGTATACAGTATTCTGCCTGCATATCTGCCTGCAGGCCAGAAGAGGGCACTAGATCTCATTATAGATGGCTGTGAGCCACCATATGGTTGCTGAGAATTGAACCTCAGGACCATTGAGCCACCTCCCCAGCCCTGCCCTGTGCCTTTTGTAAGAGGTCAGAGTTCAAAGTGTTCCAGCACTTTCTAGGGAAATAATCCTAAGACTATTAACCTGACCATTTATCATTACCCAGGAACCCCCCAGCCTCTACCTCCACCCCTGAGAGACAGGGTCTCTTTATAGCCCTGGCTTTTCTGAAACTTGCTCTGTAGACTAGGCTGTCCTCACAGGAATCCACCTGCCTCTCTGTCTTCCAAGTGCTAGGATTAAAGGCGTGCACCACCACTGCCCAGTGCAGCAAGTGTTCCCAACATGAACCATCTTGCCTGCTTCTTTTTTTTTTTGTTTTTTGTTTTTTGTTTTTCGAGACAGGGTTTCTCTGTGGTTTTGGAGCCTGTCCTGGAACTAGCTCTTGTA
>NC_022014.1:12399865-12407832 GCF_000317375.1 Microtus ochrogaster | reverse complement strand
AGATGGTTGTGAGCCACCATGTGGTTGCTGGGAATTGAACTCAGGACCTTTGGAAGAGCAGGCAGTGCTCTTAACCGCTGAGCCATCTCTCCAGCCCTCTTGCCTGCTTCTTGACTAATTTTTTTTTCTTTTGATTTTTCGAGACAGGGTTTCTCTGTATAGCTTTGCAACCTGTCCTGGAACTTGCTTTGTATACCAGGCTGGCCACAAACTGCCTCTGCCTCCCAAGTGCTGGGATTAAAGGTGTGTGCCACCACTGCCCAGCTAGTGCTCTTAACCACTGAGCCATCTTTTCAGCCCTCAGTGTTATGGATTTTTAAAAACTCGTTCTGGAAATTTTCAAAGACATAAAAATAAATTCTTGTACTTACTACCCATAGTTAACTTTCTGCCTTTTCCTGATTCCCCTTCTCATAAGATGGAGGAGTATTTGATTTTTATTTATTTTAAGTTTTTAGTTTTTTGAGACAGGGTGTAAGCTGGGTGTCCTGGAATTCGCTCTATGATTAAAGGTGCATGTCACTACACCTGGGGAATATGTGAAAACGAGTGATAGATGTCTTTTCTGAGTATCACTTTTATAGTATCAAATACAGATGCTTGACAGTGCGGAAAGATCAGGAAGATGCATGCCAGTCAGCCTTTGGGTATTCAGTCCATATCTCTGAAAATGACATGACAGTGGCAAGCAGTCGGAGGACGAGAACATTTTAGCTGCCTGCTGAGGTGTGGGTTCCTACTGTCTCCAGTCTGAACACATGAATTACGTGCTAAGATAGATACCTTGTTCATTGTGGTATCAGTTCTCAGCTAGGGTGGGGGAGGTGATTGGAGCCCCTCTGCCCCTCACCCCTCCGGGATGTTTGGCAATATCTGGAGATATCTTTGATGATCACCCCTGGTAGCTAGAGAGATTGCTGACCTCCAACAGTAAAGGACACTGCGCAAATGAGCAGTGTCATACGCTGAGACTGGGAATCTAGAGTGGGGATCAGGGAATCCATTTTTGTTTTGTTTTGTTTGGGTGTTTCAGGACAAGGTTTCTCTGTAGCTTTGGAGTCTGTCCTGGAACTAGCTCTGTAGACCAGGCTGGCCTCGAACTCACAGAGATCCGCCTGCCTCTGCCTCCCGAGTGCTGGGATTAAAGGCACCGCCTGGAAGGGAATCCATGTTTTAAAACTGTGTGTGGGTGTTTTGCTCATATATGCCTGTGTACCACATGCATGTAGTGCCTGAGAAGAGCTTAGAAAAAGGTGTTAGAGTCCTTGGAACTAGAGCCCCAGATGGCTAGGAACTGTCAGTGTGCATGCTAGGGATTGAAGAGTCCTGGAAGAAGATCCAGTTCTTTTATCCCCTTCTCAGAGGTTCTGTGTAAGTTACTGGGAACTTCTCAGTGAAGGTTGGTCAGAGGGATGGATAGCAGTGGCATGAGTCACTGTGGAGATCTGTCCATACTGTTGTAGAGTTAACTCAGAAGCTCAGGCTCTGCTTACTAGGATATCAGGTTCCCTTTGAGGCAGGCGGAGGTAAAGTTTTCATTTCTGGAGATCTTCCAGAAGTTAAACAAGGCTGAGATTGTTCTTGTTGCAGCTCATGCATGTGGGTTGACAGGGAAGAAACAAAACCTGTATGAGGAAGGGAGATGCCTTTGAATGGAGACATTTAGGAGGCACATCCAGGATGTCCTTAGCAGCCTGAAAATAGCATGCTGTGGACGCATTGGAGGGACCCCAAAGAAAAGGGACTGACAGCTCCTTAGTGTCCAGGGATTATGGAGATGGTTGTGTTTTGTGGTCTGAATGAGAGCTTAGAGTCATGGAATTTTTTTTGTTTTTTTATTTTTGCAAAACAGAGTTTCTCTTGTGTAGCCTTGACTGTCCTAGAACTCCTTTGTAGACCAGGCTGGCCTGGAACTCACAGAGATCTGCCTTCCTCTGCTTCCTGACTGCTTAGAGTTCTGGATGTTTAGTGGGGAATGCAGAATTGCTGGCAGGTACAGTAATTTTGTGCCTTGTTTCTTTGCAGATTGCTCAATTAGCAAGTGGATGTGCGGGTAACATGTCCAGTGTGTCCGAGGAGAGAAGAAAAAGACAGCACAATATTAAGGAAGGTCTACAGTTCATCCAGTAAGAACTTGATACTTCATGGCCCACTGCTGTGTTTATCCGATGACCACCCCTGTACTATGTATGAAGTCCACATGTGGAAAATCAGAGATCTCTTGGGTTTTTCCAGGCTCGTGTTGTTCTGTTTTGAAGTAGAATCACTGTAGCCCAAGAAAACCTCAAACTCCTAGCAGTCCTCCTGCTTCAATCTCAGAAGTATTGGATTATAAGCATTAATCCATCCCTGACAGACTAGGAACTGTCACAGTGTTCAGGTTGGGTTGGAAAGGACGTTTTCATTTGAGCACTTTTTTCCCTTTTCTTTTTGGATATTATTTTTGTTGTTGTTGTTGTTCTTCAAGACAGGGTTTCTCTGTAGCCCTAGCTGTCCTGCAGCTCTCTGTAGACCACACTGGCCTTGGACTTGGAGATCTGCCTCCCTCTGAAGTACTGGGATTAAAGGCAGGCGCCCCCTTTTGGGTATTCTTATACTTTTTTAAAAAATATTTTTATATTTTTAGGGTTACAGCCCTGATGTTGCAGCCCCTTACCCCAAATTAGTCTGAAGAATTGGGATGTATTTCCATAAGAAGCATTCTGGCGAATTAAACATCTGGAGTGAACATCTGCAGCACAGAAGGCTTTGGCTGTTGGGCTTTGCTGTTAGGAACAGCACCAGTGACAGACAGCTTTTGTTCAGGGACATGTTCAGGCAGAAGGGTCTCTGGTCCTTTTGGGGAGGAGACATATCTTAGCACTTGTAATAGGAATTCTGCATTCAGAAGCCAAAAGAGAGTATTGGATCTTTGAGCTGCCATATGGTTATTGGGAACTGAAATCAGGGTCCTCTGCAAGAGCAGCAAATACTTTTAACTACCGAGCATCTCTCCAGCCCCTAAAAAGCACAGTTTAAGATAACTTCTGGCTGAGTAATGCTGCTAGGGAGCCTGTCAGGGTGGAGCATTCTTGCAATCCCAGCCCGTGGGATGTGGAGGTGGGCTGATCTCAGTGAGTTCCATGTCCATCAGGGGTACTGACTCACAACAAATGAACAAGACTTCCAGTAGATCTTGGTAATTACAATGGATTTGTTTCTTCTTCTCAGGTCTCCGCTGTCATATCCAGGGACCCAGGAGCAATATGCGGTAATGACTTTGGGAAGAGCTGTGGATAGTCACAGTAGTCCAAGAATTATCATCTGCAGCAGGATTTAGTAAACTCTGGCCTTGTGTCACAGCTGCCCTGACCAGCTACCCTCTTTCACAAATAAAGCTTTATCAGAATACTGCAACTGCAGCCTTTTGTTTATGTGTTCTCTGTGGCACTTTGGGACATAGGACAGAACTTAAGTGTCCCACAGTGCTTTAAATGCTCACTTTTTGGCATTTATAGGAAAAGCTTGCCAATCTCTTCTATATAGAACAGCCTTGCCGGGTGATGGTGGCGCATGCCTTTAATCCCAGCACTTGGGAGGCAGAGGCAGGCGGATTTCTGTGAGTTCGAGACCAGCCTGGTCTACAAGAGCTAGTTCCAGGACAGGCTCCAAAGCCACAGAGAAACCCTGTCTCGAAAAACCAAAAAAAAAAAAAAAAAAGAAAAAAAAATAGAACAGCCTTTGGGACTTTTTGGGACAGTTGTCCTGTATTTTCTTTCCTGTGTTAGTGTATTCTGAGTTAGTGTGGATTTAGAGCCCTCTGTCAATACTATTTCATCAATTACACATGGGGTGGAATTGAACAGAGAATGTGGGTGTCATCATTTTCATCTTGATAAGTCTTGGTGGCACAGAAGGAGAGTTGTCTAAAGAATGGGAGGGAAGAGCTGGGTTGAATTGGCTAAGCACAGGGAGAAGAAGGCCATTGCTTCTCATCTCTGAGGATGTGTGTCTGCAAGTGTCCACATTCCTCCTCCTCCTGTGTTCAGCTTCTTTTCCTCCCTATTTTAATGAGGGAAGTCTTAAGTCTTTGGCCGAAATATCTGGAAAATCCTTTTGTTCTCCCGCACGTGGAGCTGGGCCCACAGAGGTTGTGTGACACGTCATAGACCACATCAGGCCTTGATGCCTGGTTGTTCCTTAACAGTCTAGGCATTTTAAATATGTGCATATTAGGATCTTGTGATAGAAAAGGTCTCTTAGAATATCAAGGTATTTTTTTGTACATATCGAAAAATAGGTATAGTCGCTTAGTAAGCAAATTATTAGCCTTATCTCCTTCCCATAAATCAGGCAACAATGTAAGGAAATAGCTTGTAAAAGAAGAAATACAGGGCCAGAGAGATGGCTTAGCATGGGAAGGCGCCAGGCACCAAGCCTAATGACCTGAATGAGTCCCACATGGTGGAAGGAGAGGTCTGACTCCCAAATTCTTTTTCACAGTCGCATGCATAAAACTACTCTTCCCAGTCCCCACAAGTGACAGAACGTTTTTAAACACGAAATGTAAATGATGTGTTAAAAATGTGGAAAGGTTTGACTGTTTTGGTAAAGACATGAAAATACTAAAGGGTACTGTGCATGTGTGCATACCTACATGCACACACTCCCTAGTGTGCTGCATAGCAGCACATGAAAGTCTTTATTACTGTTGCCTTCTCAGAAAGACTTCTGAAAGAAAGTCAAAGACTTAAACCAAAGCTGGGTGTGGTGGCTCATACCTGTAATCTCAGCTCTTGAGAAGCAGAGGCAGGAGGATGACAGCAGATTTGAAGCCATAAATGTAAATTGTTCTCTCTTGACTGAGGACTGTGCCAAGTGTCTATTACCTGTCCAGAATCAGAGATGTACACAGTACACTTAAAAAGTATTTTTGACCCTGTTTTTTTCTCATAGGGAGAGTGTATTTTCTCTTGCAAAAGTAGGAAAGATGAACTTCCTAGCAAGGCAGCAGCGACAGGCTTTCCTACAGCAGTGCTCTCTGGGGTTTCAGGCATAAACATGATATTTACTTCTTTCTTACCTTGTTCTGGCTTCAAGAGGTAATTTTCTCTTTTTAGGTGTATTTGCATGCTCTCGTGAGAAATCTTTTTAATGAAGGAAATGATACTTACCGGGAATGTGATTGGAGTAGCTCTCTAAGTCAGTACTCAGAAGCTTTGAGTATAGCTGATTATGCGAAGTCTGAAGAAATTTTAATTCCTAAAGAAATCATTGAAAAACTTCATATAAATCGTATTGCCTGCTATTCTAATATGGTGAGTTCTAGAGCATTTTCTTCAGTGCTGTAATATATTAATAAGAGGCCATTTTCCTAAGTTTTGCCCTGGACTAGGTGTGGAGCCTAGCCCCTATGCTTTTAATGCAATAGCATGGTACTAGGCATGTACCACTGAGCTGCACTGTGCATGTGTGCTCATGGGTGGCTAATGTTGCTTTCTATAATGTGTCCCTGGTTAATAAGCTATTTGAGAGCTACTTATATTTTACTTTTAAAATTGACATGTCAGCAGTGGAGGTTTGTGGGTGTCATGTTACCTTGCCCCCCCCCAAAATGTATGTGTATACGTATACACATTTTATATATGTACATATCATACTATCATTACTGTAGTTACCCACTTCATTTATTTATTATAGCGCAGAGAGAATGAGAGCGTAGCAATCAGAGGCAGCTTTGGGTCATCAGGGTTACCTGGTGAGCCATCTCACTAACCCCTCACATGACTTTAAAAATGTATTTTTTAGATTTATTTATTTTGTTTTACCTTTTACCAGCGTGCATGTACGTGCATGTGTATATGTGTTTGAGTGTTTTGCCTGTGTCTGTGCACTGCCATGTTTGCCTGGTGCCTGTGCAGCCAGAGGAGGATGTTGTGAGCCTCCATGTGGACATTGGGAATTGAACCTGAGTCCTCTGGAAGGGTGCCAGTACTCTTAACTGCAATCCATCTCCCCAGCCTCCACATTTGACATCTTTAATGGATTTAAAAAGCAGTGCTGATAATGAGAGGAAATCGGGTAGATTATGACACTGGGGTACCAGCCATGTCCCAGAAGCTTTCTTCCTTGGAGACATAGGGCTCTCTGACCAAGTACTCATATTTGTCTGATACAGGATAGGAAGTACATAGATATTCATGATAATTTCCCACTTTTATGTATGTGGAACATCCTAACAAAATGACGGAAATGAAAAATAACATTGTGAACTTTGAATTTAAGTTGAGAGTCATAGAATGTGGTCACGTATTTGTTTTCATGTCTGAAACAGGCATCAGAGTGAGGTATTAATTGTGTGACTCTGGCTTTCTCTTTCGGCCTTTCCCACCAGGGTTTCCATGATAAAGTTTTGGAAGATTGTAATGCTGTCCTCAGTATTAATGCCAGTAACTGCAAGGCTCTGTATCGGAAATCTAAGGCTTTGAGTGACTTAGGGCGCTACAAAGAGGCCTACGATGCTGTAGCAAAGTGCTCCTTAGCAGTGCCTCAGGTATGTAATGGACTCTTCAGCTTACTTGTTTGCATCAAATATTTTACTGCTCTCGCGTGGAGAAATGGCAAGTGAAAGAATCAGGACTTCCTGCAGCCGTCAGCCTGCTCCAGTTGAGTGTGATAGCTAATAAACCAAGTGTCTAGCTAGGAAACGTCATGACCCTGTTTGATTGTTTCACTGCAGATACATTCATGAATGTTGGCTTTTTTTTTTTTTTTTTAGGATGAACATGTAATAAAACTAACTCAAGAATTAGCTCAGAAATTGGGATTTAAAATAAGGAAAGCATATGTCAGAGCTGAGGTAAGTCAAACTTCTCTCAGGGCTTTTTCATTTGGTTGTATAATCTTAAGTTGGATCTGTTTTGAAATTGCATTTTCATTTTATTTCAGCTCTCTCTGAAGCCAGTTCCAGGAGATGGGGCTACCAAGGTAGGGTTATTATCTATACAAGAATCATGCTTCTGAGAGAAGAAGGTCTGGCGGACTTAGCAACTGTGCTTTTTGTAGTTTTAATGTAGTTTTGATGCCTCAGACATGAAACTGGCCATGGCTTCCTGTCACTTTTTTATTTATTTTATTTTTTTTCTTCCTGTCACTTTAGAGAACAAAACAATTCAAGTACTGTACTTTAATCTGAGCCAGCTTCCCCACAGGCCACTGGAGCATGTGACAGGATGTAAACAGATGCTCAGTTTTCTTTGAAAATCATAGATCAAAGCCAGATACTAGTTTTGAGAGGCATTGGGGTTTAAACAAGAAATTAGCCACACAGAAAAAGACAGGAGCACTTGGAGCTCTTCAGAGGACCAGGACCCAGGTGGCTCCCAGTGCCCATACAGTGGTTTCTACATCAGTAACTGCACTTCTAGGGGGTCCTGATGTTACCTTGTGACCTTCCAGGACACCAAGCACTCATGTGGTATACATACCTACACAACACAAGCAAAATACAGATAACATTGAAATGAATAAATCTAATTAAGAAAAAACTTGTCAGGAATGGCTAATAGATTTGTTAGTCTTAGGTCTCAGAAGGCAGAGGCAAGAGGATCCCTGTGAGTTCAAGACCAACCTGTTGTACATAGAATGCCAGACCAGTCAGCACTACAGAGTAAAACCATGTCTCTTTCTCTTTTTTAAAACTTTAAAGTCTTATGGTTGTTGGAATGGCACTAGTAATTGTGAGGGGTTGGTGGACAGTGATTGGATTAGTCCCTTTTCCCATCTAAATATCCTTTTGAGAAATTCATGTCTGCTAGAAGTGCACTCTTGTGATCCCAAGAGTGTAAGGTGAGCAAGGACAACACAGATCTGTCTTCAAAAGAAAACAAAGCCCTGCCTGATGATGCCTGGTAATCCCAGATAGGGAGGCAGGGGGACCAGAAGGTCTGATGATGCCTGGTAATCCCAGATAGGGAGGCAGGGGGACC
>NC_022014.1:12398520-12399765 GCF_000317375.1 Microtus ochrogaster | reverse complement strand
AGGTCTGATGATGCCTGGTAATCCCAGATAGGGAGGCAGGGGGACCGGAAGGTCTGATGATGCCTGGTAATCCCAGATAGGGAGGCAGGGGGACCGGAAGTTCAAGGTCATCCTTAGCTATATCCTGAGATTGAGGCCATCCTGGGCTACAAGAGATTGTTTCAAGAGAAGAAGCAAGGCATGGTGGTGCACACCTTTTAATCCCAGCATTTGGGAGGCAGAGGCAGCTGGATCTCTGTGAGATCTTCTAGGCCAACCAGGACTACATAATGAGATCCTGTCTCAAAATAACAAAAAGAGTAGGAGATAAGTGGTTCAAATGTTCTTTTGATTTCTCATATCTTAGTCAAATGTCTTTGCAAATCTACATCAGTCTTCTAAGATGAGTTTACTGACTGTTTTAGAGTTTAGAATCCTGAAAACATGATCATTATTGGTTTAATTTCCAGGCTGTGAACTATTCTGTGGAAGATATTGAGCCAGGTATGTTTTCACTTGTCATCTTAATCCTCTGAAATATGCCTGCCAGTTTGCCAGTTGTAAAGTGTGTTTATTATATAGTATTGTCAAGTGAGATTGCTGTGGGACAAAGCGAGACTGACTGCGTTCATGTTTTCACCTAGCCTTCATACCTTCTGTTATTGGCCATTAGCACTCCTGTTTTGTAAATACAGTGGCTTGGAGTGAGTAAATTTCTATGTATATTGCAGATTTATTAACCCCAAGGCAAGAAGCACTTCCAGTTGTCTCCCTTCCTATGTCCAGTTTTCCTCATGATATTGGGAGTGAGCTGGCCTCAGTTCCTGTTATGCCTGGCACTTCTGTTTTGCAAGTGGATGAGAGCCCACTGCCATCCACAGTGTTTGCAAATGGAGGGAAGTACGCCTTTATGCCACCAGACACCTTTATAGATGATGGAGACATTATCCTTGGGGATGACATAGACGATCTCCTTGATTCTGCCCCAGAAACAAATGATGCTGTCATGGTGAGTTTCAATGTTTAGTTTCCTATTTAATTCCCTTTTTAAAAAGTGTGGGTGGTGGTGTGTATGTGTGCACGCATGTGCACATATGTACATGTGAGAGGTGTTTGTGACATGTGGAAACCTGTTCCTATGTGTAGAAGGAGCGGCGGACTAGTTCCCGCCCGGCTCCCACATGGCTAGCTTTTTTTTTTTTTTTTTGGTTTTTCGAGACAGGGTTTCTCTGTGGCTTTGGAGCCTGTCCTGGAACTAGCCCTGTA
>NC_022014.1:12386388-12398251 GCF_000317375.1 Microtus ochrogaster | reverse complement strand
CCTGCCTCTGCCTCCCGAGTGCTGGGATTAAAAGTGTGTGCCACCATCGCCCAGCTTAATTAACCCACTTTTAATAATGTGTGTAGCATCATGAGGTGATGGCTTACTGGGAAGATTCTAACCTACGTCCATCTCTGGTCGGAGATCATGGCATCTTCCTGTCTCTCCTTTCTTCCTCCCACAATTCTGTTCTGTCTCCCTGCCTACCTATGTTCTGACCTATCAGGCCAAGCAGTTTTCTTTATTAATTAACCAATGAAAGCAACAGACAGATAGAAGACCCACCTACATCACCTGTGGTAACCAGAAGAGGGTATCAGATCCTGTGGAGTTGGAGTTACAGGCAATTGTAAGCCACCCCATATGGGTGTTGGAAACAGAACTCAGGTCTTTGGAAGAGAAGTGATCTTAACTGCTGAGCCATCTCTCCTGCTTGGTTTAGTTTCTTCTTTCTTTTAAAATTTTCATTTATTTTTATACTTTTTTGTTGTTGTTGTTTTTGAGACAGGGTTTCTCTGTAGCTTTTTGAGCCTGTCCTGGAACTCACTCTGTAGTCCAGGCTGGCCTCGAATTCACAGAAATCCACCTGTCTTTGCCTCCCGAATGCTGGGATTAAAGACATGCACTGCCACTACCCACCTATTTTTATACTTTTAACAGCGGTTCCAGGCATTGAACTTATGTCCTCATGCTTACAAGGCAAGCACTTTATCCTCTAAACCATCTCCTCAACCCTACTTTCTCTTCTCAAGGACATAGTTCCTCCTGTTTAAAGTATAATGCAGTGTGGTAGATAATTTGTATTGCTTCTAGGATTCACTTTGACTTTCTTACCTTGACATTTTCTTCGCTTCTTCTGCGGAGATAACAGATAACTGGATAGCATGGTCATTGCTGAAATAAAAGAAAGGAGTGTGCTGTCTAGAAGTTGATGAGTGTTTCTGGAGCGCAAAGGTTAGCCTTACACTCTGATAGAGAATAGGTGTTAGAGCTCAGGAGATGACTCAGTGAGCAAAGTGTTTGCCGTAAAAGCATAAGGACCCAAGTTTGATCCCAGTGCCAGTATAAAAAGGCTCTAATCCTAGAGCTACAGAAGTGGACACAGCAGATTGGCACTCATTGGCCAGCTAGCATAGCCTCAAGGTAGGGAGAGCCTCAGGAATGACACCTAAGGTTGAGCTTTGAGTTCTGGCTTCATGTTTATATTCAGGACCCCCCTCCTGCCTCCCCTCCCACATACACACACAATTAAGAGATAAATCTTTGCCAGGCATGGTGACACATGCTTTTAATCCCAACACTTGTGAGGGAGAAGCAGGAAGATCTCTGTGAGTTTCAGGCTAACCTGGTCTATATCAGTAGTTCCAGTCCAGCTAGGCATACATAATATGACCCTTCCTCAAAACTAACTCACTCACTCACTCACTCACTCACTCACTCACTCACTCACTCACTCAATGTGTGTGTATCAGGTGATATGTACATAGTAGCACACATACATATTTGGGTGTATATATGTGTATACGCACACACATACACACACACACACACACACACACACACACACACACACACACAACCTGGAGTCATGGACCCAGGTTTGAGTCCTAGGAGTCCTAGCACCCACATGACAGTTCACAGCTGTTTATAAAATCAATTATAGGGCATCTGTTGCCCTCCCTGGCCTCTGCAGATACTGCACACACACACAGATGCATACATACTTCCCTTAAAAACATTAAACTTTGGGCCTGAGAGATGGCTCAGCAGTTAAGATTACTTACTGCTCTTTCAGAGAACCCAGGCTTGTTTCCTAGCACCCACATGGTGGCTCACAAATGCCTGTACCTCCAGTTCAAAAGACTTGATGACTCTTCTGGCAGGCAAAACATTCACACATATAAATACATAATCTCTTTTTAAAAAAATTTTTTTTTAAGTTTACTCAATGGGTAAAGTACTTGCTGTGCAAGCTTGAGGATCGGAGTTAGGATCCCTGGCACACACGTGAAAGGGAGGCATGGTAGTGCCTGCTGTAACCTGGAGCTAGGGAGTGCAGGGACTTGCTGGCCAGCCAGCCTAGCTGAAACAACAAGCTCTTGCCTTAGAGAAGATGCCCTGTCTCAGAATAAGGTAAGGCAGTTGAGCACTCTAATATCAGCCTGGCCTCCACACATGCCACACATGCATATACCACACACATAATTTCTGTGTTTTTACACTTATTTGTGCACAGGTGTGGGGAGTGGGGGAGGTGAGAGGACAGCTTGCAAGAGTTGGTCCTTCTCTTCCTCCATGAGAGTCCTGGAATCAAACTCATGATGTTTGCATTGACATCAAGTGCCTTAACTTCTGAGCCATCTTGCTGCCCCATCCCCCTTTTTAAGCAAATTTTAAAAAGTTTAAAAATAAATATAAAATAAATAAATATGTGAGTTCAGGGCTAAGAGTGTAGCTCATGACTTGCTAGCATATATGAAGGCCTGGGCTACATCCTCAGCACTGCATGGTGACACACACCTGTAATCCTACCCTTTGGGAGTCAAGGTCATCTGTGGTAACACAGTGAGTTCGAGGCCAGCCTGGTCTACAAAGCAAGTTCCAGGACAGCCAGGACTGTTACACCAGAGCCTGTCTCAAAACAAACAAACAAACAAACAAACAAACAAACAAACCAGAAAAAAGTCTCCACCAAGACTCAGTCTTTAGTTGTGAACTGGATTTTAGAGGATTCAGTCCATCCTGCCGTGGTGTTTGTACAGAGCTGCTCTAAGACTGCTGTCTCGGACTTCCTTCCATTTCCATTTGGATGCAAGCCCGCCTTCTTGTGCAGCACAGCCCTTATTGTGCTAAAATCAGGAAGCTAAGCCAATGAGAGAGGTTCATGAATCTCTTCATTTCTTCTCTTCAGCCTTCCACCCTGGGCAGAGGGTCTCTCCCAACAGCCAGTGTGGCTCCTAGCTTGCCCTTCAGAACATCAACATCTCTGCTTGGAACCTTGCCCATTGGTGCAAGGTATGCTCCTCTGCCCTCCTTTGCAGAGTTATATCCACCTCTGACCTCGACCTTGGAAGATTTCTTCTGTTCTTCTTTAAATTCATTTTCAGTGACTGAGTCCAAGCGAGGTAAGACTTTCTCCTAAATTATAAACAATTACAATCAGTTTTCTAAAATGAAACTGTATATGGCAATTTTGTAAAGCATTAGGTGGCAGTTTCTTGAATTGTTCTCACTGTGACTAAACTCTAAAGAGGGAGCCCTTAGATCTGCACTTGGCTTCACATAACTGACATTCCCAGAGTCAGAGGCAAGGGCATGACGTAGGCTGGGACGCAGCACTGGTTTTAGGCTGTATGATTGGCTAACCTGGTGTTCATTGTTTTGGGTAAATGTCTTGAAGTGTATTCTGCAGTAAAAGTCTGTCCCATTTTAAAGGATGTGAAAAAGAGTTCGGTTCCCAGCACTCACGGCTGTCTCTCCAGCCACCCAGTAAAAATAAAATAAAATAAAATAAAATAAAGGATGTGAAGTGGGAAAACATTAAAACTAGCTTCACATCTTGGTTTAGAATTCTGTTGAGTTCAGCAACCTATACCCTCATTTTATCATGGAGTACTGAGGTCTTAGTTTGGTCAGTACTAGGCTGAGTCCTTGGTTTGGGGTATTTTGTTGTTGTTAGTTTTCTTTTGTTTTTCTGGGGTGCTAGAGATAGAATCCAGGGCCTGCAGTTCAGGGCCTGTACTTCATACTATAAATAGTGAGGAAAGTCTTTATAGTTTTTGGAGCTATTGTTAAATAGTTAAAGGATAAAAGTCTAAGTTTCTGTTTCAGATATGTACAGTGGAGAGATTGAGAACCATGGGATGCGGAATGGCAGAGGGAGTAACTGAATGGCAGACTATAAGATGAGACAGCCCTGAGCCTGTGCTCTCACTGTCAGAGTGGAGGCTGTTCTCAGCGGGAATGTAGATCTTAATCCTACTCAGTAGGCCCTGCCTTAGTTAATTCTCCAATAATGGCTAAGGGTTATTTATGCCCCTGGCTCTGGAAAGAAGATTCTACAGTTTGTCAGTAGTGAGTAAGAAAGCTCATAGGATTGGGATGGGAAAGCTGCGGGAAGCCATAGGCAGTCAGCTACAGAGCCCTTGTGTGCTGATTCCATGTAGAGTGAAAAGTTCTGTTGAAGTCTTTTTATTATTTTAGATCTGTCCACCTCAACTGCTAGAGAGGGAACAACGCTTAACAACAGTAAATCCTCCCTTTTCCTTGTAAGTTCACTTCCTCTTTTGTGAATACATCGCTTAAATTGAACGTCGGCTTGTGCTTAAGTAACTGGATTATGTGAATGAAAGTGAAAGTCTCCCTTGAATTTTGTGTGCTGTGGGGAATCGTGTTATACAACCCATTCAGAAGATCCAGTAATAAATGTTTGAGTGTGCGACTGGGTCTGTCAGTACAAAATAATCACCATTACAGATAGTGCAAGCTTTACTTAGTGTAGCCTAACAGCAAGGAGACAGGAGAGCAGAGTGTGTAAGATGTGTGTCCCATGGAAGCAGACCAATTGTGTCCTAGTCACAGCCCGTAGAGGATATTACTAGGGGGACCCAGAGTCCAAAGAGCAAAACACAGAAACTAGCAATTTGTCATAGAGAAGCACACGGGAACGGAATGGCACCAGCCTCGTCCTACCCCCCCAGGAGTTCAGTTCTTTCTTTAGTGATAGTACAATATATGTTGCCTGTTTTGTTTTGTTTTGTTTTGTTTTTTTGTTTTCTTATTCTTTTTGCAGATGAATGGACCAGGCAGTTTGTTTCCCTCTGAAAATTTCCTGGGAATTGCAAATCAGCCTAGAAATGACTATGGAAACTTGTTCGGAAGTGTGATTGCTAAGCCATTTTCATCAGGGACTCCTAGGCACCCCCTCGAAGGAACCCACGAGCTGAGACAAGCTTGCCAGATCTGCTTCGTAAAATCAGGTCAGCACCGAACTAGTGGGCAGCAGGATGCAAGTTACGGAGCTGTTACTGGTGGAAGCAGCCTTGGCTCTGGCGGCTGTCTACTCGAAATGTTAAGAACCAGCAAGGAGGGCCGGGCGGTGGTGGCGCACGCCTTTAAACCCAGCACTCGGGAGGCAGAGGCAGGCGGATCTCTGTGTGTTCAAGACCAGCCTGGTCTACAGAGCTAGTTCCAGGACAGGCTCCAAAACCACAGAGAAACCCTGTCTCCAAAAACCAAAAAAAAAAAAAAAAAGAAAGAACCAGCAAGGAAAGAAACAAGCAGCGTCTGGTCCAAAAGTGATTTGAATTGTTGCCTTCTTTTAGTTTATGAGCGATTAGAATTCTTATCTGGATCATTTCCCTCAGTAAGGTGCCTTAACAGGGCTGCTGTTGAGTAGAACACTGTATGTACTTGGTGACAAAGACACAAGTCTACTCAAGCAGCCTGTCCTTAGATTTGGGGCCTGTGTAGTCAGTGTCCACTGTTCATGGCTGTTTATAAACTGCCTATAAAATTAAAAGGTGTTGTTCTGCCTATGAGCAATCTTTTTTATGTCTTTTTCAGGTCCTAAGTTAATGGATTTCACTTACCATGCTAATCTTGATCATAAATGTAAGAAAGATATTTTAATTGGTAGGATAAAAAATGTTGAAGATAAATCATGGAAAAAAATACGTCCAAGACCAACAAAAACAAATTATGAAGGACCGTATTATATATGTAAAGGTATTTATTGTAATTACTTAATTGTGTATGTTATATGACTAATCAACTTTTGGCAAGTCTCTGTGCTGACCACCAGGCGTTTTCCTGTAACTCTTGACTCCTTTTGTGTCGGTACTTC
This sequence comes from Microtus ochrogaster, assembly GCF_000317375.1. Lineage (NCBI taxonomy): Eukaryota > Metazoa > Chordata > Mammalia > Rodentia > Cricetidae > Microtus > Microtus ochrogaster. Next base: position 12,392,406 of record NC_022014.1, on the reverse strand, counting down.
CTGTTAAAAATGCTTAGTTGGTGGTGGTGCACACCTTTAATCCTAGCACTCAGGAGGCAGAGGCAGGCAGATCTCTGCTTTCCAGGACAGCCTGGTCTACAGAGCAAGTTCCAGGACTGGCTCCATAGCTACAGAGAAATCCTGTCTCAAACCACCCCCCACCCCCAAAAAAAGACAAAAAAAAAGATGCTTAGGTTAGGAGAAAAACAGTACTTTGAATCGATCAGTTCATATTTTCTGCTATTTTTACTTTTTTTTTGTTTTGTGTGTGTGTGTTTTAACATTTTGAGTATATGTTGTAGTTTGTGAAGACAAGGCCTAGATAGGGCTTTAAGTAGAGGCCCCAGTTTCACCTCTGAGAACCACAGTCCTGGACTAGAGCTCTGAAAGTGCTCCTGAGAGTTTGCATTCTCCTATTGGTTTAAGCTTTGTCTGAGTGAGCTTTGAATGCCACTAAAGAAGAAAGAAAAAAGAAAGACAACCACTAAGATGACTTATTATTTTTTTGTAGTTTTTATTTTATTTATGAATTTTATGTGTACAAGTGTTTTGTCTGAGTATATGTCTGTGCATCTGAATATATATTTGTTCGTGGACTGAGGAGTCTAGAAGAGCATTTTTATCCCTTGGACCTGCAGTTATAGAGGGTAGTGAACCACCATGTAGGTGCTGGGAATGGAACCTGGGTCCTCTGAAAGAGCAGCCAGTGCTCTAAACTGCTGAGCCATCTTCCCAGCCTGATTTTTTAAAATTTATTATGTATACAGTGTTCAGCCTGCATGCTAGAGGAAGGCACCAGATCTCACTATAGATGGTTGTGAACCACGCTGTGGGTGTTGGGAATTTGGACTCAGGTCCTCTGGAAGAGCAGCCAGTGAGTGTTCCTCACTGCTGAGGTATCTCTCCAGCCCCTCAATTTGTGTGTGTGTGTGTGTGTGTGAGAGAGAGAGAGAGAGAGAGAGAGAGAGAGAAACTGAGACTATTCGTTATTCAAAATGACATTTGCATACAGATGTGTAATCCCTGCTTTGGTCATATTCACCTGTTACCCTCTCAAGTCCCACTTTCCCCACAAAATGGTTTTTAACCTTAATAGGATATACGTGTGACTATTGAAGTGTCTTCTCCCATTGCAGTTAAACATTTCTGCTTGGAGACTGAATCTTACCCCATACTCCATAGGGATGGCTGTCCTTGCTTGAAGCTCTCTGAATTATTAGGGATGTTCAGATGATGTTGTAACTGTGCTTGCCATTCGTTGGCCCTGGAACAGGTGTCTCTGACTCTCCTACTTTTCCAGATGTTGCTGCAGAGGATGAATGTCGATATTCTGGTCACTGTACATTCGCTTATTGCCAAGAAGAGATAGATGTGTGGACCCTTGAAAGAAAAGGGGCATTCAGTCGAGAGGCTTTCTTTGGTGGCAATGGAAAGATCAGTCTTACTGTGGTCAAACTTCTTCAAGAGCATCTTGGAGAGTTTACATTCCTTTGTGAGGTGATTTCTTCATGACTCATTTTCTGCTGTAAAATTTAGAGAGCTCTTGCCTGGCGTACATAGATGTCCCAGCACTGTTCTTAAAAACATTGTGGCTAGGTGCTGTGGTGCACGTCTTTAACCCAGCATTTGGGAAGCAGAAGAAGACAGATCTCTGTGTTTGCAAGGTTAGCCAGAGTGAGCTCCAGGTCTTCTAGGGCTACTTAGTTAGACTTTTGTTTTATTCAACAAAAAACAACAACAGCAACAAAAATTGTGTTCAGGTATGATGGCACCCATCTTTAACCCAGCACTCCTGGAAGGCAAAGGCAGGTAAGTCTCTGTGAGTTTTAGGTCAGTCTTATCTACATAGTGAATTTTAGGTCAGCCAGGGATACCAATGATTCCCTTTCAAGAAAACAGAAATCTCTAAAAATTTCTGATTTGTAAGCCTCAGTGTATAAAGTACGCTCAGCAGACCCTGTCATACTGTAAAGTAGTCATTCAGTAACCAGTCGTCTCTCTACCAGTGTATGAAGAAATAGGAGAAATCTGATCCTGGTGGTGCATGCCTATAACCCCAGTGTGCAGGAGTTTGAGGGAGAAGGACGACTCTAAGTTCAAGGCCATTCTGGACTATACAGAGATTCTGTCTCACACAGCCAGAGCAGAATGAATGGTAGTAAAGTTTCATGTTGAGTATCAATTGGCACATATTTTAAATCCATAAAAGGTACTGAAACTAAGGTAGTATTCTTGGCACGGAACTCAGACTTGTGTTTATTTGTGTGATAATTTTCTTTTTTTCTCTATTTCAGAAATGTTTTGATCATAAACCTAGAATGATAAGCAAAAGAAATAAGGATAATTCCACTGCTTGTTCTCACCCGGTTACAAAGCATGAATTTGAGGACAATAAGTATGTTGGTGATTTCTCATTTTTTTTTTTTTCGAGACAGGGTTTCTCTTGATTTCTCATTTTTATAGTGACAAAAAAAAAAAGATTTTCATAGATCTTATAAAGGCAATAGTAGAGTAGGTATCGGGATATACACAGTTAACATTAGCAAAGGAGGCAAAGTTAGGTAGGCCTGGAGCCTCAATGAAAATAAAGGAAGAAAGAAAAAAGGCATTTTTCCTGCTCTTCTGTTCTTCTGAGAAGCAATAACTATTTTAAATGTCTTTTAGCTGGGTGTTACGGCACATGCCTGTAATCTCGGCACTCAGGAAGATGACAGGTTTGAATCTAGCATGGCCTGCATGGTAAACTAAGACCGCTGGTTCTTATTTAGAAGGCAGTCTCGATACAGCACAGCAGTGAACCAGTGGAGTGACTCAGTAGGCAAAGGCACTTTTTACCAAGTCTGATGGCCTGAGTTCATCTCCAGGACCCACATGGTAGAATAAATAGAACTTGTTCCAAGTTGTTCTCTGACCTCCAAATGTAGAGCATGACACACTCGCGCGCACGCACACACATGTTAGATACTGTAATAGAAAGGCAAAAAAGTTTTTAAAAATGCTTCGTTTGCCCGTTTGAGAATGAAGTAACTGAATTGCTTAGAATTACTAGATTATTTAATATAGAGGATCATATTAATTTACAGCTTCTTGTGACATGCATTTAGATTTTTCTTGTTTAAACTGTAATTAGAAATTAGTTATGTGCATAATTTTTTCTGGCACTGGTTTTAATAAAATAGTTTTTCTGACTAGAACTTGACATTGTGTATGTGTGTGTGTATATATATATGTGTATATATATGTATATGTGCATGGTTATTCAAAGTTGGAAGAGCAGCATTAAAATCAATCCTTTCTTTCTTTCTTTCTTTCTTTCTTTCTTTCTTTCTTTCTTTCTTTCTTCCTTTCTTTTTTTTGTCTTAGGTGCCTTGTCCACATTTTGAGAGAGACTACAGTAAAATATTCCAAAATACGTTCTTTTCATAGTCAGTGTCAGCTTGATCTGTGTCGACATGAGGTCCGTTACGGTTGCTTAAGGGAAGATGAGTGCTTCTATGCCCATAGTCTTATTGAATTGAAAGTATGGATAATGCAAAATGAAAGAGGTGGGTCTGTGTTGGCTTGTTACTGTCTCTGTATGAGGAGTCGGGGAGTGCCAGAACAGTCGTAAAGGGAGTCACCTTCTTAGCTAGTTGATTTGATAGCAGTAGCAAAGGCACATGTTGATAACCCTGGAATCCATGCGACGAAAGGAGAGAACTGACTCCTGCACCTTGTCCTCTGATCTCCCCTCATGCACAGAACAGAGTAAATAAATTACTTGTAATAAAATATGTAAGTGTGCTGTTACACAAAGAAGCCCTGTCTTGAAACCCCCCCCCCCAAAAAAAAGTGAAGTTCCAACCCTCAGGACCAGCGTTGGGATTGAATTTAGGGCTGTGTGCACGCTGGGCAAGCTCTTGACCACTGAGCTTCGTCTCCAGTCCATTTTCACTGTTTCTGTCACTACATTGTTGAGCTAGCCTAGAACTCACTCTGTAGCCCAAGCTGATCTTGAATTTGGAATCCTCTTGCCTTAGCTTCCTGAGCAGCTGAGATTACAGGACTGGAGCCACCATGTTTGGCTACTATAGTGTTTGTTTTAAAGAGTTACCTATTTTGGATGTGGTTTCATGCAGTTAATGATTGATATTTACATGTAGCATGGATTTTAAGAATGAAGAAAGGATTCCTCAGAAGGCATAAAGAACTGTGCTTGTAAATATTCTATTTGAAAAATGTGATGCAATGTACATTTGTCTTTGATGGATCTGGCTGCCCGAGAACGGGGAAGTCAGGGTTCTGTGTGCCACTGACCCAAATGGGTGGGTACTGTGCTGTGTTAAGAGAAACTTATCCATTTCCCAGGTATCTCCCATGATGTTATTGCTCAAGAATCCAAACAATATTGGAGAAGTTTGGAAGCAAGCATGCCTGGGACTCAGGTATTATTCCTTGTTCGTGTCCTTGTGAATTGGCTCCTTTCTGGAGTTGCCTAGTTGGTGCCGGGTTGGTGACAGGTTCAGGTTCATGCTTGCAGTCCTTAGTATTTGTTCCGCTGAGTACTCCGCTGTGAAAAAGTTATCTGCATTGATCACCATAGAGAGAAAACGGCATCCTGTAATGTCTGTAAAGACATACAGCACTGCTTTCTTTTCTAGTTTACTTGGGGAAACACTGGGTCTTGGACTTTGGCAATTCTTGCTTAAGAGACAGATGGGCTGTGTTTTGTTTCTGTGTCCTTGGTTAAGTTGTTAAGCCATTCATTCATTCATTCATTCATTCATTCTTCTTCACCACCCGAAAGCCACTCAGCTCCAGTAGTTAGTTCCAAAAGGAGCTGTCTTGTTTTTGTTTTGTTTTTTTTTTTAAAATTTTTTTGTTTATTTTTCAAGACAGGGTTTCTTTATATAGCCCTAGCTGTCCTGGAACTCACTCTGTAGACCAGCCTGGCCTCAAACTGAGAGATCCACCTGCCTCTGCCTCCCAAGTCTGGTATTAAAGACTTGTACCAAAAAACTAGCTTTTGTGAGTTGAGGTGTGGTGTGTGGTGTGTATAGTCAGTTTTGATCAGATTCTTTTGTGTATATGAGACAGTTTAGATTAATTATCCGCATATATTATTTGTCAAGTCATGGATCTAGACAACTAAGCTATTGTGGTACAAATGTATTGCAATTTAATATGGTGGTTTAGGAAATTGTTTTCTGTTATAATTGGTCTTTCATTGTTTAAGGTACTTGGCAATCAGATAATGCCTGGATTACTTAATATGGAGATAAAATTTGTATGTGCTCAGTGTCTGAGAAATGGTCAAGTCATTGAACCAGACAAGAACAGAAAGTACTGCAGTGCCAAAGCACAGCACTCGTAAGTATGTGTGGATGTCTGTCGGTCCCTGCACTCCATGGGGTGCAGTCATGTCTGTAGAAAGGAGGCCAGGACAGGAAAGTCAATAGTAGATGTACGAACAAAGTGAAAGGGGAGAAGCTTTTAGGATATAGCAGGTGATAGTTCACAAGTGCTATTTTCTTTGTTTAGAATTCAGTCAGTGCTGATAAAGATCAAGAGACCATGAAGCCATAGACCTAGAAGGCATTTCGCAGAAGGGGTGAAACAAGAAATCTCTGATCCCTTGGGTGCTCATGCTGTGCCTCTCCTTTTAGGTTACGTCGTCTTTTGCCCAAGTGTTGTATTTTCTGAACTCCATGTTTTTTAGGTGGACCAAAGAGCGTCGTGCGATGAGAGCAATGTCTTTTGAACGTAAGAAGTGGAAGAACATCCGTCCTCTCCCCACAAAGAAACAAATGCCTTTACAGTTTGATGTACATACGTAATTTTTAAGCCACTTTTTAAAATTAGGCATTTCCAATTATTAGAAATTAGTGCTAATTCAGATTGAAGCTCAAAACCCTTTAAGTGCTGCTGAAATTGAATCTGTTTTTTTGTTTTGTTTTTGCTTTTTGCTTGCCCTTTGGTGTATGTGTGTGACTCCAGCAGTTTTTTTTTTTTTTTTTTTTTTTTTTTTTTTTTTTTTTT
>NC_022014.1:12369894-12386288 GCF_000317375.1 Microtus ochrogaster | reverse complement strand
TCTGCCTCCCGAGTGCTGGGATTAAAGGCGTGCGCCACCACCGCCCGGCTTCCAGCAGTTTTTATATTGATTGGTACTTCATAGATTACTTGGACAGAGTGAAAAGATAACCAGACTTAAGGAAAAGTGAGGGAATTCTGCATCACCTGTGTGGCTTGTAGCTCTGTTAACTTAGTCACAAGGCAGTCTTTGCAAGGCTGTTTGTCTAGAGTGGAATTAGATGACTTCTGTATGAAAAGTTAAGAGATTTATTGGAAACTTGATATCTTGGGCATTAAAAGGATAAGGTTGTATGTGTACCAGAGACTTCGCTAAAACATGCATCTGGGCTAAGTTGTAGCTCAGTGATAGAGTACTTGTCTAGTGTGTGTGAGGTCCTGAGTTTAATCCCCATTACTACTGTAATTCTTATTGTAGTTTCTGAGGCAGATGTTCGGGGCTGTTGATTTTTTTTAATATTCAATTTATTTAATATTCAATTTCAGTAGCTTATTGCCTCTTTTCCTCCAGTCATGTTAGGTCTTGCTAGAACAGATAATCCTCTGTGTGTGTGTGTGTGTGTGTGTGTGTGTGTGTGTGTGTGTGTGTGTGTGTGTGTGTGTGAGTATGTAAGAATATGCAGAAAATAATCTTTCAGAAGTTCACCTGTGATTCCAACATTCAGAATGTAGAGGCAGGATTGTTAATGCAGAGGCAGGAGAGTCACTACAAGTTTAAGACCAGCCTGGTGTACAAAGTAAGCAAATTCCATGCCAGTCAGGGTTACATAAACAGACCATGTCTCCAAGTCTCAAACAAGAGGGAAGAAAAAAGAATGTGCCCTAGCTAGTGATTACACTGTCTTATTGAATAGGCTGTTGACCTCTTGTAGGTTTTCATGTGGGATTACTGAATTTCATCCCAAGAGAAAATTTAATGTTGGGATTTTGCAAAAGCAAATGCTGAGCATTCACAGTTCTGTAAGATGAATAGTGGGAAGAGCAGATGTAGCCAAGGTCAATTAAGGGTTTATGTATCACAACCAGCCAGCTGGCGAGACCTAGAAATGCGCTTTCTTGGTGATGGAGGTTTTCCTTGTTCTTGGAGACTAGTGACTCTTAGGGAAAACTTCTGATGATTACTGTCACTTCGTGATTTTACTAGTGCACCCTGTTTCCATTGCTGATTAAAATTCCACATAACCAGAGGAGTTCTGTTTGAAAGCCTCTTAACTCCCTGACCTGGTTAGTGTAGCTGTCTTCAAAGTCACTGTGTCTAGTGAGTTGTGGCTAAGGTTAGCTCTCGGTGTAGGGTCATCAGCACTTTAAGTCTGGAAGCTTCCTGGCAGTGTCTAGTAACTTGGAGCAAGCTATAGTCTCTTTCTGTTCCGAGGACTGATTTGGAAGCATCCTGAATATTCTAGGAAGAGAGCAATAGCCACCTGACAGGCAGGGCATCAGATGTGCTCTGTAGAGATAAGGTCCCCAGTATTTGACTTTTTTTTTTTTTTGGTTTTTCGAAACAGGGTTTCTCTGTGGCTTTGGTGCCTGTCCTGGAACTAGCTCTGTAGACCAGGCTGGTCTCGAACTCACAGAGATCCGCCTGCCTCTGCCTCCCGAGTGCTGGGATTAAAGGCGTGCGCCACCACCGCCCGGCCCCCAGTATTTGACTTTGTAGGAAAACTATGCTACTTAATTCTGTGCTTCACTTTCTTTGGGAAATTGTGAAATAGAAATGTTTGCTGTCACTGTCTCAAGTATTTTGGGCTTATGATCCATTTGGATGGAATTGATCTTGAAGTTTGTACTGCTAAGCACTGATAGCAACAACTACTTTGTTTAAATGTAAACATTAGGTATACTTAGCAGTGCCCTGTTTTAAAGTGTATGTGTGTGCATGTGTATATATGTATACGTGTGTGTTTATACATATACATATATTTATTTAATTTTCACACAGCTATGCAACCATATTGCTTCTGGAAAAAAATGTCAGTATGTTGGCAACTGTTCTTTTGCTCATAGTCATGAGGAACGTGAAGTGTGGACTTACATGAAGGATAATAGAAGTAAGTTTGTGCTATTTATGTCCTTTGTCTTCTGTAAAGTTCAGTTCCCCATGAACACAGCAAACAGCTTGCATGGTTTTGGCTGCAGCTGGAAATGTGACCATGGCCTCCTTGGTGTGGAAACTGACTTTTTTTTTTTTTTTTTTTAACTTTTTGAGATAAGGTTTCTCTGTGAACTTGCTCTGTAGACCAGACTGGGATTAAAGGCATGAGCCACCACTGCCCGACCTGTGGAAATTGACTTCTGATGTGGGTTTGGTTAGACCACATTTGGGTGTGAATCTGTAGTTCCTTATCCTGGGTATAATAGGCATCTTCCTTACAAGAGAGAAGCCCAGGATAGCTCAGTTGGTGTGACTTTAAACAAGATTGCCTCATTGGTCCATCAGGTGGATGAGAATTTGAGAGGTGCTTCAAACAAACTTTACTTTTGAACCTAAACAGTTTAACTACAGAAATTTTTGTTTTAATTTAAAACACACACACACACACACACACACACACACACACACACACAATGATAGAAATGCATGCATCCAATCCCTCTATTACAAGAATCATTTGAAATGAAGGCCGACCTGCCATGTGATTTGTGTGGAGTGGATGCCCTCTTGTTCTACTTAAAGTAGGCCTTCCTGAGGCTTTTCCTGCTTTGTCTGGAGTCTTCCATGACTCCTGCCGCCACGCTCTGAAGGAAGAACAATCTCTAGTTTTATGCCTCATCTCTGATTGATGATTGAATGTTAGAAAATTTCAAAGCCAAATTTAGACTAGATCTCACTACCAGAGTTTTTAACACTGTTTCTCAGCTGGGAACATATTTTGCTGCATAGTCTTCCTTCCCTGGGAACATCTGGGCCTGTCTGGAGATGCTGTCATACCCATGACCCGGGAAGATGTGCTACTGGCTTCTAAAGACAGGGTCCAGGGGTGCTTCTAAATAGCCTGTAATGGACTAGACAGTGCATTATCCAGCCAGAAAGGAGCAGAGCTGACTTTAGTAAAACCCTGGCCTTAGGCTTGACAATAATGTAGAATGTACCTGTCCTTACCCAGGAACCAGCCTGCAACCACTGTCCAGAACCTGTCGTAGTGCTATTGTACATTGCACCCCAGCATGTTGATGCTCTAGGACTGTGGCTTAATTGGTGGGCCCCTATTGATTGGATCAAGCCTTGCTTCTGTGGGGTTTCCCATCTTTCACAATGACCAGGATGTATGTCAGCTGCAACTGTTCTCTTCCTGTAAGGCACCTCCTGTGGTGACAGCACTGAAGAGTTAGTGTAGCACAGGGTGACCTGAAGTAGTGCTGAGGCCTTTTGTGCACAGCCTTGTGATGTTCCTGAGTTTTAAACACTTCCAAGTGTCTTGCAAATACAGGAAGGAGTTAATAATGAAGCTATTTTTGTACTATTAACAAGTCCTGAAAATTGGTTCTTCTACCTGAAAGTTTATCTGTTGCTTAGGTTGGATTTGTCATCTCTCAGGTCTAATGTAATAACTGTTTGGTTTTGTTTCATTTTATTTATTTATTGGGGGGTACAGGGTTTCTCTGTGTAGCCCTGGCTGTCCCAGAACTTGCTCTGTAGGTCAGCATGGTTTCAAACTTAGAGATCTGTCTTTGTCTGCCTCCCAAATGCTAAGAATAAAGGCATGAGTCACCATGATGTTTGTTTTGAAAATGTACTGAGTGATAGTAAATACACATGCTTGTTTGTGTATTTGAATGGCATTTCCTGGTTGTTTCTAAACACAGTTCCTTTTTCCTCAGTACATGATATAGAGCAGTTTTATGAACTCTGGCTGAAGAATCAAAAAAGTGAAAAAAGTGATGATGTAGCCAGTCACTGTAACAAAGAAAATGGGAAGCAGATCCATATGCCAACAGATTATGCTGAAATTTCTGTAAGTACCATTGCTAACTCACATGTGCTTCGGGGCTGCTCCTGCAGCTTTCTCCTCTCACTTCTCCAAAGCTTGGCTCTGACACCTTTTGGTGTCTTCTTTCTACTATGCTTTTTTTTTTTTTTTTTTTTTTTTTTGCCATTAGCTTAAGTCTCCTGTGCCTGAAGTATTCTTGCTTGAATTTTTATTTTCAAAAACATAAAGAAGCTTGGTTGGGATGGAGCTCCATTGGTAGAGTCTTTACCTAGCATGCACAATCCTCTGGGTTCAATCCCCAGAACCACATCAACTGGGTGCTACATGCCTGTAATCCCAGCACTCTTGGGAAGTCAGAGCAGAAGTATCAGAAATCCAAGGCCATCCTTGGCTACCTGGCAAATTAGAGGTCATCTGGGCTATGTAAGAACCTGTCTCAGCCAGGTGGTGGTGGTGCACACCTTTAATCCCAGCACTCTGTGTAGCCCTGGCTGTCCCAGAACTTGCTCTGTAGGTCAGTATGGCAGGAGGCAGAGGCAGGCAGATCTCTAAGTTCAAGGCCAGCCTGGTCTACAGAATGAACCCCAGGACAGGCTCACAAACTACACAGAAAAACAAAACAAAAAAGAGAGAGAGAACCTGTCTCTAAAACCAAAATTGTTACACACTTTTAATCTCAGCACTTGGGTGATCTCTTGAGTTTAAGGTCAGCCAGAGCTCCACAATGAGACCTGTACAAAAAGTGAAGAAAACATGAATGGCTTGAGTCTGCTATTCCACATTAAGTGATGTTAATACTTGGTGTCTATAAAATAGGTGAAGGTTCTACAGATAAAGTTGGAAGTGTGTCTGTTCTTCCCAGAGGAACAAGATCCAGGGGGTGTATTTCCCTATATGTTTATATATCAGTGATGTGACCTTTTTTCTTTTAAATGAAAGGCAGGAGTTCACTCTGTAGCCCAAGCTGACCTTGAATTTGAACGGTCTTCTTAGTCTGCAGAGCCCTGGGATTACAGGCATTAGCCACCACACCTGGCCATTATATGTGGTTATTCTTCCCTTTGTATTGGCCTGGCATGTTTATACCTAGCAGGAGTGTGTGTGCTGCTGCCATCTGTCTTTTGCTTCTCACCCATGTCCATCACCACTTTAGGGCTGTGTCTGCCCTGGTCTTTTGTGTCTCTGCTCAGAATACATATGAGTTTGAATCTTTCTTAATACTTAAACCTCTTTGTGATGTGTAACTTTGTCCGTGAAGGGCCAGCATATTTACTTTCTGGGTTCCTGGTACAAATCTGGTGTAGTCTGGGCTCGTGTATAGAATTGCTGCTGGTTATTCTAGAGCTGGCCCACTCTGACCTTAATGCATGTCCTGCTTTTCCTTGGGGTGTAAACTTCTGCCCAGAATACTTATCTGCTTCTCAGATGACTTTGCTTGTACAGCAGCTTCTCTTGGCCTCCTTGTCAGAACTTAACTAGATGACCTGCACAGGACCCATCCATTCATGTATGTTCCAGTACTGTAGTTGGTCCTGTGCTGGTGCTACTACCTCTGATTCTGGGTTATATGTCCCTTGCTTGACTTCCCCAGAGTGGAGCCTGAGCTGAGCTCAGGCCGCACTGGGAGGTGCAGGCTCTCAGGCAGCACATCTTCCCACATGCTTTAGGTGGACTTCCACTGCTGGATGTGTGGGAAGAATTGTAACAGTGAGAAGCAATGGCAAGGTCATATCTCCTCCGAGAAGCACAAAGAGAAGGTTTTCCACACCGAGGATGACCAGTATTGCTGGCAACACCGCTTCCCCACTGGGAACTTCAGTATTTGTGAGAGGTATGTAGGCCCTGTGAAAACAGCTGATCTCATGGAACTTCTTTGGTTATTGTATCTGCAGACAGAATAGGATGTAGGTAGTAGTCTCGTTATAGGCCCTGGAAGGATAGGAATATGCAGGTGCACCTATGTTATAGTGCTCTGCCCCAGGATGAGAGGCTGTGCAGGTGTGCCTATCCAAACTCACCATATCTCCTCGGAGAGGCACAACGAGAAGGTTTTCTACACTGAGGATGACCAATATTGCTTTGGATTCTCATCTCTAATTCTCTGATCTTTTGTCACAATCTTTGCTCACAGTAAATGGTCATCAAATAGAGGTGGCCTTTAGCGGAATGACTCAGCAGTTATGAGCACCTGCTGCTCTTGGAGAGGACCCGGGTCACAATCGCCTGTAATTTCAGGTTCCAAGGGATCTGACATGCTCTTCTGGTCTCTGTAGGCACGTACATGCATATGGTACACATATATACTTAGGCATATTTATATATCCTGAAAATAAAAAAAAATATTAACAGAAAGAAAGAAAATAGGAGCATAACTATATCATACTTTTTTTTTTTTTTGGTTTTTCGAGACAGGGTTTCTCTGTGGCTTTGGAGCCTGTCCTGGAACTAGCTCTGTAGACCAGGCTGGTCTCGAACTCACAGAGATTCGCCTGCCTCTGCCTCCCGAGTGCTGGGATTAAAGGCGTGCGCCACCATCGCCCAGCGAACTATATCATACTTTCGTCTTAGAAAAAAATTAAATAAAAAGTGGGTGTGGGTGTGGGTATGGGGATTCATGCCAATAATCCTAGCAGCAGGAAGCCATCATAGGGAAATTACTTCAAGTTTGAGGCTAGTCTGAGCTACAAAATATTTCAATGAAAAAAAAAAAATGAACCGCCCCCCCACCAAAGACGGGGGTTTTTCTATGTCACAGCTCTGACTGTCCTGGAACTCACTTTGTAGACCAGGCTGGCGTGTGAGTTCAGGACCAACCTGATCTACAGAATGAGTTCAAGGACAACCGGAGCTACACAGAGAAACCCTGTCTTGAAAAAAAACAAACAACAAAAAGAATTCTTTTTTCTTATTTTTTTCGAGACAGGTTTCTCTGTGTGTAGCTCTGGGCTGTCCTAGAACTTGCTTTGTAGATCAGGCTGGCCTCAAACTCACTGAGATCCACCTGCCTCTGCTTCCTAAGTGTGGGGGTTAAAGGCGCACACCACCACAGCTGAGTGATTTTCTTATTTTTTTAAATTTAATTTATTTAGTCTTTTACATTTCCCCATCCCCAACCAGAGGCTGGGAAGATGATCTAGCAGGTATGAACACTGCTTACTGCGTAAGGGTGAGGACCCGAGTTCAAATTCCAAGAACTCATGTAAAAAGCCAGACATGTTTGCCAGTAGGAAGTGCGGGGACAGGATGGTTGATGGAGCTTGCTTAGGTTCAGTGAGAGACCCTTTAAGGGAATTACAGGGAGAGTGGTACAACAGGGTGCCCAGTGACCCTTCTCTACTGTCCATACACCAGCCTAGCACTATTCCACTGAGCTATACCCCCAGCCCAAGTCTGTACTTTCTGATAAATTCTTTGAAATAAATTCATAGTACTAATTTCCCTGTAATGCATATTGTGCCTATTCAAGACTTGTTTCCCAGGTTTAAGCTTCCCAACTGGGTCTGGGATGCAACTCAAATGGTTAGAAGGGACATGTACTTAGTAGGCAGGAGGTCTTGTCTGTTATCCCCAGCAGCAAAAATAGTGGGACATGATAAGCTGTGACTGCAGAAGGTATGTGCAGGTAGGTGGGTTATCAGTTAAGGAAGACTGTGTTCTAATTGCCTCATGGATGCTAAGCACGCTGCCTCCTCCTGACAGGTATATGAATGGCTCCTGCACAGAAGGAAACAACTGTAAATTTGCACATGGAAATGCTGAACTTCTTGAATGGAAAGAAAGAAAGAAGGCCCTAGAGATGAAACTCAGCAAAGCACGAAAAGATCACTTAATTGCCCCAAATGATAATGACTTTGGAAAATATAGTTTTTTGTTTAAAGATTTAAACTAACACACTGGCTTTTATGTAACCCAATCAGAGCACTGACCAGAAAAATTGGAGGTGTTGAAAAAGCACGTAGCAGAGGAGCCGCAGGTTTTCTGCTTCATTGGTATCTATCGTTCTGAGCAGCAACCCACAGTAGATAGGAAATGGCTGTTTGATAGGCCTGGCCTAGCTCTCACGGAGCCACTGGCATCAGATGGCAAAGTGACTTGCTGCTGGTTGCTGTCTGTTGGACAGACTTTTGGATGAGGTGTGTTGAGAAAGAGGATAAAGTTTACATCTAGGATGACTCTCTGAGTTGGTCCATCAGATAAGAACCATGACCATGAGAGAATAAGTGGACACTGGGATCAGAATACATAATGGATGAAATTATTTACATGTTTTAGTGGAACGAATTTATATAATATAATAAAGTTTGCTACTTATCTGTATGTAGGTTGCTAAAAAGGATTTTAACTCAGATTTTTAAGCCAAATAACCATTTAACACTACTATCTGTTAAATGGGGTATTTTCTGTATTTGTATGTTTCACTGTGGTAAGGGAACTGATGATCATGTACATCAAGAATATTTTGAAAATAATCAATTGACACAAATTTTATTTCTTGGTCTTTTGCTGTTTGAATGATGATTTTTGAAAGATTAAACTTGTACTGTTGGTATTGTGTAGTGTAAGGACCAATATTGCCTGTATGTAATAAAAGATTTTATATAGCGATGACGTTCATAGTTTTGGTGTAGTCTTTTCTCCATAAAGAATTATTGAAACAGGCTTTTACACAGGTTTTGTTTTTTGTTTTTGTTTTTGGTGTGTGGTGTGCTATGGCTTGAGCTCAGCACTTTTATTTTATTTTTTTTTTTTTTTTTTTTTTTTTTTTTTTTTTTTTTTTTTTTTGTTTTTTGAGACAGGGTTTCTCTGTGGCTTTGGAGCCTGTCCTGGAACTAGCTCTGTAGACCAGGCTGGTCTCGAACTCACAGAGATCCGCCTGTCTCTGCTTCCCGAGTGCTGGGATTAAAGGCGTGCGCCACCACCGCCCGGCTATTCTTTTGTTTTTTTGAGACAGGGTTTCTCCGTATGGCTCTGACTGTCCTGGAACTCTGTAGATTAGGCTAGCCTCGTCAACACTCTGTACATGCTAAGTGGACACTACCTCTGAACTAAATGCCAACCTGTTTTCACTGTTTTGAGGCAGAGCTGACCATGGGATTCTCCCGAGTGAGTGACTATAGGCCTGTATCACAAATTGGTGGTTTTTCTCGAGACAGGATCTTGCATAGTTCTATCTAGTCTAGCTTTGAATGCCTGAGCCTCCTGTTTTCACCTCCCAAGTGTAGAGTTAGAATCATCGGATGTGCCACCAAGCCTGGGTTTTATTTTAATTTGTTATTAATGTGTGTGGACTGAGAACTGAGTCAATTCTCTCCTGCTGCCTTCATGGGGTTCTGCTGATTGAGCTTGCATAGCAGTGCTTTCCCTTAGCTCTGGCCATCCTGGAAATCACTCTGTAGAGAGTGTGCTACCACCACCCGGCTTCCATAAATTGTTTTTTAAAATAGTATTTGTCTTTGGACAGTGATAAGCTGCAAACTGAAGGTTTGTGACTTATTGCCTCAGTATTTGGACTGAATCAGCTTTCATGAGCCACGTGGTGGTAATGCCTGTCTTCCAGAGGTCCTGAGTTCAGTTCCCCGCAATCACATGGTGGCTCACAACCATCTGTAATGAGATCTGGTGCCCTCTCTGGCATGCAGAACACTGAATATATAATAAAGAAATAAGACATTAGCTGTGGGAGTCTTCAAAAGCACTGTATATCCAACACCTTTAACAGGCCCTTGGGATTGTTGCCAGATCACTGAGGGCTTGGGTAAGATGACAGAAATGACTACGCTAATCTCCCAGCAGAGTGTACTAGCAGGGCAGAGGTTGGTGAGCAGGGGTGGCCCATATGCTGCAGTAAGGTGGGGGGTGGGTCTATGAGGGACTTTAAGAACAGGATCTAGGCTATGAGAACCAATCCTGCAGTAGCCCAATCAGAATTATTTCTCTGGGATGAATCTGAGGAGGTGGGATGCTGAGAATCCTAGGGAAAAGGTTGGGCAAGCTGCAGATAGTTCAAGTGAGGAGACCATGGTTTTCCTACGTGAGTCCTCAGAGACCTTCTACAAGTTTCCCCCTAGTATTGGAGAGTGAACCTAGCTAGGGCTTTATTTTTAGGCAAGTATTCTGCAGTGACTACAACCCCAGTCCTTATCTATTACTTGTTTGTGGCACTTGCAACAGGCATACATCACTGCCTCTGTGTAGCCCTTGCTGTTCTCTGGAACTCACTTTGTAGACCGGATTGTCATTGAACTCAGAGATCTGCCTGCCTCTCCCTCTCGACGCTGGGTGAAAGTCCCACCACCACCTGACTTGTTTGGTCATTTCTCTTTTTTATTTTTTTTTGAGACAGGGTTTCTCTGTGGCTTTGGAGTCTGTCCTGGAACTAGCTCTTGTAGACCAGGCTGGTCTCGAACTCACAGAGATCCGCCTGCCTCTACCTCCCGAGTGCTGGGATTAAAGGCGTGCGCCACCATCGCCCGGCTTGTTTGGTTATTTCTTATCTCCTCTTTTCCCAGGGAATGTAAGATACACTGAGAAGTTGTCCCTGCTGCAGTTTCATCTTAAAGATGAGGGCTGGAGAGATGACTCAGTAGTTAAGAGCACTGACTGTTCTTCCAAAGGACCTGGGTTCAATTCCCAGCACCCACATGGCAGCTCACAACTGTCTGAAGATCCAGTTCCAGGGGATCTGACACCTTCACACCAATGCACATTAAATAAACCATAAAAAATGTTAAAAGATGAAAGAGTTGTAGCCTGGGGACAGAGCTGTGTGGTAGAGCACTTGCCTGCACATATAATTCTCAGCATCACACACTCAGAAAGAGAAAAAAATTCATTATTTTAAACTTTGGAATCTAGACCAGGAAAGTTTGAGGTCTCATGCATACCATTGACAGTTTTGTCCCTCAAACTCCCCTTTATTTTCTGTACCCGACCTGCTCAGCAGTTTGCATTTTTCCAGAAAACTCTATCTCTGCATAAAACAGCCCATATCATGCTCTAGTTTTCAGCCACAGCTTGGATCTCCATATCACAACACTGAGACTGATCATACCTCATCTTACTGGACAGAAACAGTAAAGTGTGTGTGTGTGCGCGTGCGCGCGCGTGCATGCGTGAGTGTGTTTGTGGGGGGCGATTGCCACCTCAAGTCCCCTAAAGGCAGTTTGGAAAACTAATAATTGCCATGTCTGTAAGACTTGGTTATCTCCAGGGGATGGTTTTTATTTCTAAAGTAATTTTATGTGTAGGGGTGTTCTGCCTACATTACTATGTACCAGATACATATCCAGTGCCCGTGGAAGTCAGATTCCTTGAGATGAGCTACAGATTTTTGTAAGCTTCATGTGGGTTCTTGGAATAGAATCTGAGTTCTGGAGGAACAGCCAGTGATCTTAACCACTGAGCCATCTCTCCAGCCCCCTATGGAGTGGTTTTTAAGTTAATATTTTATTTTTTACTTTCCTGAAATGATCTCACTCTAACACTGTTCACTAACTAGACCAGGCTTGTCTCAGTAGAGATCCTCCTGCCTCTTGATGGTGCTTGAATTAAAGGTATACATTACCGTGCTTGGAGGCATTTGACTTTTTTTAAAAATTTAAAAAAAAATAAAATTTTTTTTATTGATATTTATTAAGCTCTTCATTTTTCTCTGCTCCCCTTCCTGCCTCTCCCCCAAGGTCCCCATGCTCCCAATTTACTCAGGGGATCTTGTCTATTTGTACTTTATTCTTCTCATGAAGATTATATCTATGTAAGTCTCTCTTAGTATCTGCATTGTTGTCTAAGTTCTCTGGGATTGTGGTTTGTAGGCTGGTTTTCTTTGCCTTGTGTTTAAAAACCACCTATGAGTGAGTACATGTGATAATTGTCTTTTTGTGTCTGGGTTTCCTCACTCAAAATAATTTTCTAGCTCCATCCATTTTCCTGCAAAATTCAAGATGTCATTTTTTTCTACTGTTTAGCACTCCATTGTGTAAATGTACCATATTTTCCTTATCCATTCTTCGGTCGAGGGGCATTTAGGTTGTTTTCAGGTTCTGGCTATGACAAACAAAGCTGCTATGAACATAGTTGAGCACATGTCCTTGTGGCACGATTGAGCATCCTTTGGATATACCCAAAAGTGGTATTATTGGGTCTTGAGGAAGGTTGTTTCCTAATTATCTGAGACATTGCCACATTGACATTCAAAGGGGTTGTACCAGCTTGCATTCCCACCAGCAATGTAGAAGTGTTCCCTTTTCCCCACAACCTCTCCAGCATAAGTTGTCATCAGTGGTTTTTTTTTTTTAATATTTATTTATTTATTATGTATACAATATTCTGTCTGTGTGCATGTCTGCAGGCCAGAAGAGGGCACCAGACCTCATTACAGATGGTTGTAAGCCACCATGTGGTTGCTGGGAATTGAACTCAGGACCTTTGGAAGAGCAGGCAATGCTCTTAACCACTGAGCCATCTCTCCAGCCCCTCATCAGTGTTTTTTATCTTGGCCATTCTTAAAGGTGTAAGATTGAATCTCAGAGTTGTTTTGATTTTCATTTCTCTGATGACTAAGGACGTTGACCATTTCCTTAAGTGTCTTTCAGCCATTTTAGATTCCTCTGTTGAGAGTTCTCTGTTTAGGTCTGTACTCCATTTTTTTTTATTGGATTATGTGTTCTTTTGGTGTCCAATTTCTTGAGTTCTTTGTATATTTTGGAGATCAGACCTCTGTGTGATGTGGGGTTAGTGAAGATCTTTTCCCATTCTGTAGGCTGTTGTTTTGTCTTGTTGACTGTGTCCTTTGCTTTACAGAAGCTTTTCAATTTTAGGAGGTCCCATTTATTAATTGTTTCTCTCAGTGTCTGTGCTGCTGGGGTTATATTTAGGAAGTGGTTCCCTGTGCCAATTACATTACATTCAAGTGTACTTCCCCCTTTCTCTTCTATAAGGTTCAGTGGCTTTATTTTGAGTCTTTGATCCATTTGGACTTGAGTTTTGTGCATGGTGATAAATATGGGTCTATTTTCATTTTTCTACATGTTGATATACAGTTATGCCACACCAATTGTTAAATATGCTTTCTTTTTTCCATTTGATATTTTTTGCTTCCTTGTCAAAACTCAGGTGTTCGAAGATGTGTGGATTGATATCCAGGTCTTCTGTTCGGTTCCATTGGTCCTCCTGTCTGTTCTTATGCCAATACCAGGCTGTTTTCAGTACTGTAGCTCTGTAGTAGAGTTTGAAGTCAGGGATTGTGATGCCTCCAGAAGTTCTTTTATTGCCCAAGATTGTTTTGGCTATTCTGTTTTCCTTTTTTATTTTTTTATTTTTTTATTTTTTGGTTTTTCGAAACAGGGTTTCTCTGTAGCTTTGGTGCCCGTCCAAAGTTGGTGCACCACCACTGCCCTGCTTTTTTTTCTTTTCCATTTGAAGTTGAGTACCATTCTTTCGAGGTCTTTGAAGAATTTTGCTGGAATTTTGATGGGCATTGTGTTGAATCTGTAGATTGCTTTTGCTAAGATTGCCATTTTTACTTTATTCTGCCTCTCCAGGAGCATGGGAGATCTTTCCACTTTCTGGTGTCTTCTTCAATTTCTTTCTTCAAAGATTTAAAGTTCTTAGCCGGGCGGTGGTGGCGCACGCCTTTAATCCCAGCACTCGGGAGGCAGAGGCAGGTGGGTGTCTGTGAGTTCGGGGCCAGCCTGGTCTACAAGAGCTAGTTCCAGGACAGGAACCAAAAAGCTACGGAGAAACCCTGTCTCAAAAAATCAAAAAAACAAAAAAAAAAGATTTAAAGTTCTTGTCATACAAGTCTTCCACTTGTTTGGTTAGAGTTATTCCGATATTTTATGCTATTTGTGGCTATTGTGAAGAGTGTTGACTCTCTGATTTCTTCTCCAGCCCATTTATCATCTGTGTACAGGAGGACTGCATATTTTTTGAGTTAATCTTGTATCCTGCTGCATTGCTGAAAGTGTTTATAAGTTGTAGAAGTTCCTTGGTAGAATTTTGGGATCACTTATGTAAACTATCATATTATCAGCCAACAGTGAGAGTTTGACTTCTTTTCTGATTTGCATTCCTTTGATCTCCTTTTGTTGTCTCATTGCTCTAGCTAGAACCTCAAGTAGTATATTGAATAGATATGGAGAGGGTGAACAACCTTGTCTTGTTTCTGATTTCAGTGGAATCGCTGGTAGTTTTGCTCCATTTAGTTTGATGTCGGCTGTTGGCTTACTGTATATTGCCTTAATTATGTTTAGGTATGTTCATTGTTTCCCTGCTCTCTCCAAGACCGTTATCATGAAGGGATATTTTTATTTTTTCAAAAGCTTTTTCGACATCTAATGAGATGATTGTGTGGTTTTTACTTTTCAGCTTGTTTATATGGTGGATTACGTTGACAGATTTTTGTATGTTGAACCATCCCTGCATCTGTGGGATGAAGCCAACTTGATCATGGTGGATGATGGTTGTGATGTGTTCTTGGATTCAATTTGCCAGTAAAAATAGAGTTTAGTATTTTTGCATCAATGTTCATGAGTGAGATTGGTCTGTAATTCTCTTTCTTAGTAATGTCTTTCTGTGGTTTGGGTATCAGGGTAATTGTAGCCTCAGAAAAAGAGTTTGGCAGTGTTCCTTCTGTTATTCTTGTGTGGAATAATTTGAGGAATATTGGTATTAGTTCTTCTTTGAAAGTCTTGTAGAATTCTGAGCTGAAACCATCTGGTCCTGGGCTTTTTTTTTTTGGTTGGGAGACTTTTGATGACTGTTTCTATTTCTTCAGCAGTTATAGGTCTGTTCTATTTGTTTATCTGGTCTTGATTTAATTTTGGTAAGTGATATTTATCCAGAAAGTTGTCCATTTCCTTTAAGTTTTCTAATTTTGAGGAGTACAAGTTTTCAAAATATGACTTGATGGTTTTCTGTATTTCCTCCGTGTCTGTTGTTATGTGCCCCTTTTCATTTCTGCTTTTGTTGATTTGGATATTCTCTCTTTGCCTTTTGGTTAGTTTTGATAAAGGTTTGTTTATTTTATTGATTTTCTCGAAGAACCAGCTCTTTGTCTTATTGGATTCTTTGTATTGCTTTCTTTGTTTATATTTTGTCGATTTCAGCTTTCACTTTGATTAAGTGATTTCCTGCCAATTAGTTCTCTTAGGTGAGTTTGCTTCCTTTTGTTCTAAAGTTTTCAAATGTTCTGTTAATTCACTAGTGTGGGATATTTCCAGCCTTTTTATGTAGGCATTTAATGCTATGAACTTTCCTCTTAATACTGCTTTCATTGTGTCCCATAAATTTGGGTATGTTGTGTGGTCATTTTCATTGAATTTTATGAAGTCTTTCTCCCTTTATTTCTTCCTTGAACCATTGATGATTCAGGTGAACATTATTTAATTTCCATGTGTTTGTGGATTTTCTGGAATTAGTATTGCTGTTGACTTCTAGTTTTATACCATGGTGAGCATTCGACTTTTAATTAAAAGTTTTGGGTATTGGGGATAGAACCAAAAGCCTCAAACATGCTAGGCTAGTTCCACTTCCCCACCACATTTACACAAAGGTTTTAAGTATATGTATGTATATGTATGTATCTGTGGGTGTGTACATGTACCCTTGGAGGACATCGGATAACCTGGAGCTGGAATTAAAGGTAATTGGGAACCACATTCCTAACTACTGAGCCATATCCCCAGCCTCAACCAGGACCTTTTTTATTTTGAAATAGGGAAATTGCCCAGATTGGCCTTGAACTCTGTGTGTAGTCCTGGGACACATGGTACTCCTGTCTTTTTTGGAGTGATTGGGATCACAGTTGTGTGCCACTAGGCCTGGCTTAGAAAATTACTTATGCACTATTCATAATATAAACCACTTTTTGGGAAAAATTAAGATACTTTACTCTGTAGTGTGTGAAGTTTTATTCTCTTGACCTTTTGGGGGCCCACCACCCAGCTCCCAAATAAGTCATAGAGGCTTATTCTTAGTTGTGAATGCCTGGTCTTAGCTTGGCTTGTTTTTTGCCTGCTTTTCTAAAATTATCCCATCTACCTTTTACCTCTGGGATTTTATCTTTCTAACTTCTATATATCTGACTTTCTTTATTACCCTGTGGCTGACTGCGTAAGTGACCTCTGATGTCTTCGTCTCCTCTTGCTGTTTGCTCTTCCACTTGGATCTCCTATTTATACTCTTTCCCTGCCAGCCCCGCTTATCCTTATTCCTGCCTCGCTATTGGCCATTTAACGCTTTATTAGGACCATCAGGTGTTTTAGACAGGCAAAGAATCACAGCTTCACAGTTAATCAAATGCAGCGTCACACACCTGAAAATAATATTCCCCAACACTGTAGCCTAGGCTGGCCTCAGCATTTTTAGTGCTGGGATAAGTGTGAGCTAGACACCATGTCCAATTTTATAATATTTTACTTATCTAAAATTCATACTTTTATTTGTTTTTTTTTTTGTTTTTTTTTTT
>NC_022014.1:12368592-12369583 GCF_000317375.1 Microtus ochrogaster | reverse complement strand
TGGAAGAGCAGGCAATGCTCTTAACCGCTGAGCCATCTCTCCAGCCCCTAAAATTCATACTTTTTATCCAGTGTATTTCTCAAATCTATGACCCCCTTTGCCTCCCAAGCTATACTCACAAAGCTGCTTTTGTCTCTGAGTTTGCCCATCAAACACGTCCCACAGAAATGCAGCCATACTGGTGACCGGGTTCTTTTGTTGAATGTAATTATTTTATCATTTATCTTACTTAGGGTTTCTCTTGCTGTGATAAATAACATGAACAAAAGCTGCTTGGGAGGACAGGAGTTATTTTGCTCACACTTTCTCATCACAATCCATTATTGAAGGAAGTCAAGGTAGGAGCCTGGAAACAGGAGCTGAAGCAGAAGCCAAACAAGAATGTGGCTTATTGCTTCATGCCTCTTGGCTTGCTTGTTTTTTTTTCTTATAGAACCCAAGACCAACTGCGCAGTTACAGCATTGTCTCTTTGTGGGTTTACCCTTATCAGTCTTTAATCACGAGAATGCCCCATAGGCATTCCAACAGCTGGATTTTTTTTTTTTAACTGAGACAGGGCTTCTCTGTGTAACAGTTCTAGCTGTCCTGGAACTAGTGCTTGTAGACCAGGCTGGCCTCAAACTCACAGAGATCCGCCTGCCTCTGCCTCCCGAGTGCTGGGATTAAAGGCTTGTGCCATAACCGCCTGGCTCCAACAGCTGGATCTTAAGGAGACATTTTTCAATTGAGAATCCCTTCTCAGATACTCTAGGTTTTGTCAAGTTGACAAAAAACTTATCAGGATGGTAGTCCATCCCTTCTGTGGCCAAATAGTATTTTATTGTGCAAACTACATGTTAATAATGGACATGTGGGTTGTTTCCACTGCTCCCCTATCATGCCTGCGCACATTACATGTGAACTTTTGTGCCTCTAGTTTCACTCCATCTGTCCTGGAGTAGTCTGAGGTGGCTGCAGTGAACCTGTCTGCCTGTCCTGGAGTAGTCTGAG
>NC_022014.1:12343428-12368332 GCF_000317375.1 Microtus ochrogaster | reverse complement strand
CCCCCCCCCCCCAAGGCTGCTTGTCCTTTGGGAAAACCTATTGCATAACACCCTCACTGTTGAGACTGAGGTCCAGGGACTACAATCCATTGAGAAATGAAAAGGCAGTATTCCCCAAGAATTGGTACAGCTTACAGACATCCTTTTAGCTAGAGACTGGAGTCCAGGCTTCTTGGGTTAGTTATAAGAAATGCATGCCAATCTGTAGGGTCATGATACAAAGTCTTCATGAGTTGGACATAGAGCCTGAGGCAGGAGAATGGCTGTCTCAGAAAAACAAACGAAGGGACTGGGAAGATGGTTCAGTATATCCGATACTTGTCACACAGTTATGTGTGGACTTGAGATTGGAGCTCCAATACCCACATTAAAAAGGTCTGGAGTTTGCTGACCAGCACAGTTGAATTACTGAGCACTTAGGTCCCAAAGCTGATAGAGGCCATGGGTAGGATCACCTCAACATTGGGCTCTTAGCCACAGTTTAGTCTGTGTATGTGTGTTCACACTTGTGCACATGAGGGAGCCAGAGGTGCCCTCACCACTCTTTGCCTTATTTCTTTAAGGCAGGTTCTCACCTTGAACTTGTAGCTGCATTTTTTTTCCAGCTAATAGAAGCCAGGAAACTTCAGTGATTCTGTCTCCAGAGTACTGGGTTACAGGTGTTTGCAAGACCAGGCCTGGCTTAGTATGTGGGTGTGAAATCTGAACTTAGGTCCTGATGATTGCACAGTACAGCACAGCACTGCACTATACTGAGCTTCTGTCTGCAGGTCACAAGAGGGCACCAGACCCCATTACAGATGGTTGTGAGCCACAGATGGTTGCTGGGACTTGAACTCAGAACCTCTGGAAGAGTAGCCAGTGCTCTTAACCTGAGCCATCTCTCCAGCCCCAAGCCCTCAGTTTTTTGCATACATCATATGGCCATAATATTTTTCTCTTTTATTCAAGACAAGGTTTCATATTATAGTCCAGATCTTAATCAAACTCTAGGCAATCCTCCTGATGCAGTTGTCAAGTGCTGGACTTTCAGATATGAGCCATTATACCCAACTTCTCTCAAATTGTTTTTTGCTTGTACATCATTACTGCTACCACGGAGCACAGTGGATTGCTAGGTCCCTCAGTTGAAGCCGGTCTTGGGTTTAGAATTTTTCACTAACTTGCTGACCTTGGCCAAGTGAGTTTTCTAAGCCTGTCATTCCACCTGTAAACGAGTATTGAGTATGGACCAGTAGGGCTATGGTCAAGAGAGGTAGTACCCGGGCACATTGCAGTTACCGGAAAGTGTGATAGCTAAGGAAAGCTCTATTGTGCGACAAGCACCCATTCTAAATTCCCAGCAACTCTCCTTGTCTTGCTCCCGGAATTGTTTGTAAACTGCTGTGAGCCAATTAACTGCTTGCTCAGGCTTTTGTAAACCCGCTTATGGCGATGTAACAGGGAGTAAAAAGGACAGCTCTTCACTAGCTGAGGGGAGTGAAGCAGTTTCTCATTCAGGTGCACATTACGGAAAAACACGGTAATTGTGGTCTCCACTTTCCAAAAACCGTGCCTCTACCCCCTCTTGCGCCGCAGGGCGGCACGCCTCCGATTTGGCGTTGAGGCTGTCGCCCTGCTAGCTGCAAATAATAAGCTCATTTAATTATAATTTGGGCGAGTCTGTCATCTTTCCCCAGTGGATTCAAGCTCTGGAACGTAACTAAAACGGACTCATCACTTTCTATGAGTCGCTTCATCCAATCCTGATAGCGGAAGCCCCGTTATTACGGCGCAAGCCGGCCCCCCGTCTCTTTCCTGAGTCCTCTCCACGCCCACCCCCTTTCTGAAAAGCAGAGACAGTGAACTGCATCTATGCTCTGCAGGGTCTGCAGGTCATAGCATTAGGGACAGTCTCGACCCCGAAATCTCGGAAGAGAAGTGCAGCAACAGTACACGAAAAGACTGACCAACCGAAGACCCGCTAGGACGCAACACCAATTCGCTTCCGGGAACGAGGCTGCAGCGCCTGCGCAGTCGCCGGATGAGGGTGGGGTCGAGTTTGAATGATTGCTAAACTGAGCTGTCCGTACAAGTGGGGCGGGGTCTGCAAAAGGATGACGCGGCCGCGAGTGCTGCGAGCAGCCGCGCAGACTCCGTAAACCCGGGGGCGTGGCCCCAGGGGCGTGGCTTTTGGGGGCGGGGGAGCGTGCGTTCGCGCAGACTCTGAGACGGTGGGCGGGGCGTCTCCGAAGTGTCGCTGACGTGGAGGGTCCGGGTTAGCGGGCGCCGCCGCCTGCGAGGTCCGGGAGCGACGTGCGGGGCCGGCTCTCCGGGCCCGAGGCGGCGGCAGCGGCAGTATAAAGCCGGCGACGGGGAGCATGTAATGTCGGAATGCAGAGTCTGCGGCGGCGGCGGTGGGAGCAGCAGCAGCGACGACACCGAGGACGAGGGTGGCGGCGGCGGCCGCAAGGGCTCCGGCTCCCTCAGCCCGCCCGGGGCGGCGGCCTCCTCGGAAGGCCGGCTCCGCCGCGGTTTGCGCGGCATCTCGCTCATGGCGCGCCGGCGGCCGGAGCTGCTGTGCGGGGCCGTGGCACTTGGCTGCGCCCTGCTCTTCGCCCTCAAGTTCACCTGCAGGTGAGGCTGCCGTGTCTCGGGCTTCATGGCCGGAGCTCCGCCAGCCCGGCAGCGCGGGGTCAGCTCTGGGTCTCCGGGTCGGAGGTCATAGGTCTCCCGCGGGGAAGTCTGACTGGTCAGCGGCGACAGGCTTGACTCCCTGTGGGCCGCAGTCTCCCGCTGTCCCTGTTCCGCATGGGGGCCTTTCAGGGTGCTGCCCCTTATCAGTTTTGTACCGAGGGCGTTTGGCCGTGTTCCTGAACTGCTTCTCACCTGTTGGGGTCTGTCGGGGTGCACATGTCAATTCTTGCCGAGGCTATACTGTTTCCTCGTCAGTTCCATTTCCCTTAATGAATGCTTGCTGTGTAATGAGTTGCAAGCCACTTAGGAGTCTTAGTTGCTTTGGGGAATCCAGGCACTCATTTATGGTAATGACAATCAATGCGCACTTTCTACTCAGTACTTGTTAATGCGGAAGACAAAAATCCCTGTTCCCTTGAGTATTTTCATTGAGGTGATATATTGTAAACAAGCACTTCAGAGACCTTAGTAAGTGCTGTGTAGGAAATAGAAGGATGAGGGTAGAAAGGGCAGAGAGGCTTTCGTAAGAAAGTGGCATTCGAAGCTTGTAAGAAGGAAAGGAAGGGACCAGTGCTGGAAGAGACTTTCTGTTACCGTACAGGTAAGTGCAGAGATCTGGAATCTGCACAGAGTTGGTCTTTTCGGAAACTTGGGAGAAGCCCTAGTAGGCTGGAGTTCAGTGTAGGAAGAATGGACGCTAATGTTCCTCTTCTATGTTCCCATAGAACAGAATACATAAATACAGAGTTTATATTTCAGTTATACTTCTCGACAACAATTTCAGTTTATAAAATCTGTTGTCACTTAACATATCCTTTTGACCCTTCTGTCCAGTGGGTGTCTTATCTGGGCCCATATTGAGTGTAATGAACACAAGATGAGGTCCCTGTGGTCAAGGGTCAAAGGATTGAGGTTTTAGTGGAAAGAGACTAGTTTTTCAGTGTTTGCCGTGGGCCAGGTGCTGTGCTACTGCGGGACTAAAGGTGTGCGTCACCATGCCTGGCCTGGAGTTCGATTTTTTTTGAGATGTTATTTTTATTGTCTTTAGAAGGAAATACAGAAAGTATTTTACAAAGTGAAATATTGCAAGTTGGCACTAGGATTCAAATTAGGAAAACAGTCCTTCTCCCACTTCAAGGAGTTGATCCACTTCAGTTTGTCCAGCTGTGAAAACAGTGCTCAGTGTTTGATCTGAGACAGCATATGACTTTAATGATCTTTAATGAGGACAGAGACTTAAGGAAGAGTAGGATCTTTTTTTAAATTTAATTTTATTTGTCGTCCAGGTCTGAAATAAATGACTGTCCTCTTCAGCTGAGTTTAGAGTGGATGGTATATAAGAAAGTAGATTTGGAGTTGAACCACAATGAATTCTGCATTTCTGAGCGTCTTATCTTTGCCATATCTATTTATAGGCATTCAGTCTCCATGCATCCATTCTGCTTGCTTTCCTTGTATCCTGACTTTAAGGGAGAGATGTGTATGTGTGTAAAATAAAACTGCATGCATGTATGTATGCCTTTTGGAAGGGAGGCTAAGGTATAAGTTTCATATAAGAATTGAATTTGTAAGGTGGCAATAAGGCTTAGTGGCAAAGCACTTACTGCACAAGCCTAATAGGTGAGTTTGACCCTGGAACTCACAGAGGAAGGAGAGAGCAGTTTTGAGAAGTTGTCTTCTGACTTCCTTGGGAATGCCTACACTCACAAACATCATGCACACAGACACAGTAAAGTTCATCTTCTTTGTAAACAGGCCTTTATTGTTCACAACCAACTCTTGATTTTTGTATCTGCTTTGAAAGATTAATATCTTAGGAAATGTCTGATTTAAATATAAGTTTTGAAAAAATGTAAAGCAAATTTTGAGAGAGACACGAAAACTAGAGGGACTGTGATAGAGCAGAGGGCCATGTTTTTCTTTCCTGTTTGTTTGGTTTGTGTTTTATCTGGATTTTAACTTTAAGAACTTCTCTACACCTGTGAAAAATAATAAGTTGATGTCACATATTTCCTTCAGATTGCATTATTTTATGCTAAATACAGTTTTTTTTCTTTTGTTTTTGAGACTGGATCCCATTTAGTTCTGGATGATTTCTTTCTTTTTTTCTTTTTTTCTTTTATAGAAAGGCCAGCCAATCTTACCTCTCATTCCATTTTTTTCATTTTTTTATTATGTATACAGTGTTCTGCCTGCATACAGGCATCAGATCTCACTACAGATGGTTGTGAGCCACCATGTGGTTGCTGGGAATTGAATTCAGGACCTCTGGAAGAGCAGCCAGTGCTCTTAACCTCTGAGCCATCTCTCCAGCACGTTCAGCAGGATGATTTCAAATTACTTTTACCTCTTAAATGCTGGGGTTTCAGATGCCTATAACCATGCCTGGCTTTTAAAAAAAAATCTACATTATGTGTATGTGTATATGTATATGTGTGCATCTGTGTGGGTTTGTGTACATGAGAGCAAGTGCTCACAGAGCCCAGCGGCATTGGATACCCTGGAACTTGAGTTACAGGTGTCTCTGAGCCACCCAATATGAGGATATGGGTGCTGGGAAGTGAACTTGGATCCTTTGCAAGAACAGTGCCCATTCTTAACTGGAGAGCTCTTAACAAGCCCTGGCTTTGTATTTGAGTCAGGGTCTTGCTTTAACCCAGGCTGACCTGAACCTAACTGTTCTGCTTATCCCATCTGAATGCTGGGATTATAAGTGTGCTGCCATGCCCAGTTCATCACTTGATGAGTCATGCATTTGAATAGTAGGAACATCCACCAGTGAACAGTCTTTCGGATCACTTCAGAATGTACCACTTTTCTTCACAGGACCCTGTCCACCTCTGCTATCTACCTGCTTGTCATTCAGGCCGTAGCTTGAGAGGTACTTGATTACCACCTTGTCAGAGTCTGTGGTGTCCACATCTCCATACTGAGTTCTCCCACAACAGTGCTCATTTTGTGTAGCTTTTATTACTAATTGTTTATATGCCTGTTTCTTTGCCATCTTCTTCCTCTAGAAAGGAAGTACCTTGGCAGCAGCCTTTGCTTGTGTTGGAAGGACAAGAGCAGTTGCTCAGGCAGATTTTTGAATAGTTGTGCAAGGATTTTACTTCTCATATTAGGGAAGTATCCTCCACAGGCAGAAAGCTCTGCAGAGGCCACAGTGAGGAAATGTTTCAATAAGTAAGTTTGAAGTCCTTTTTTTGGCATTCTATTATGGCCTCTGATATCTAGCTTTTTTTTTTTACTTGGCATAATTATTTTGAGATTCAATCAGATTATGTATTAGGTTTTGTTTGCTCTTTCAAAAACAGATTTATTTATATTTTATGTGTATGAGTGTTTTCCTGCATGCATATAAGTGCACTGTGTGTGTGCATGGTATCTGAAGAGGCCAGAAGAAAGCATTGAATCCCCTGGGACTGGAGTTACATACAGATGGTTGTAAGCCAGCATGTGTGTCCTTTGCAAAAGCAGCCAGTCCTTTTCACCATGGAGCCTTCTCTCCAGTTCCTTCTTGTATTTTTTAAGTTACTACTACCTCAACATTATTTATTTATGTGGGAGAATGCATGGCTGTCAGAGAACGTGCCAGAAGTTGGTTCTGTCCTACCATGTGAATTTCAAATTTTGAACCCAGGCCCTTAGCCTGGGTGACAGGCACCTTTACCTGCTAACCCATTTTGTTGGCTTTTGTTTTTTTTTCTCAGTTTTTAGTAATATTTAATTAATTGTAAGAATATTTACCTGATGAATCACTTCAGCCCTTTTTTTTTTTTTTTTCAAGACAGGGTTTCTTTGTGGATCTTTAGACCTTTGGTTGTCTTGGAACTCACTCTGTAGACCAGGCTGGCCTTGAGCTCACAGAGATCTGCCTACCTCTGCCTTGAGTGCTGGAATTTAAAGGTGTGTGCCACCACATCTGACCGAATCATACCAACCTTTATGCTTACTACTGACATTCATTTATTTGGTTTTTGAAATTAGGTATCCTTATGTAGTCCAGACTGGCACTTGTTCTTGCCTATGCTTTCTGATATATTTTAAAAAATATCTCTTTTAGGACTTTATTTTGTACTGGCAATCACTTTTTAGTTGAGTGACTTAATCTATTTTTAATTAATTGTGATTATTGATATGGTTGATTTTCCTTGCTTCCTGTTTTCATTTGTGCCTTCTGTGTTGTTGTTATTCCTTCTTTAGTCTTTTACTTTGTTTTGGGTTACTGTATTGTTTTAGAGCACTGTGCTCAGGTTTTTATACTCTAGCATTGTACCCATGTGCCTGGTGGGAGAGTTGTGACCCTTCTGACTGGGAAGCTTCCTAGGTAAGGCTCTTGCTTTGTTCTTCATTCTTCGTCTTTCCTACCATTGGGTATTTGTATGTAGAAGTCTATGTTAGCGTTTCTTTTCCCTGAATGCTTAGATATGTATAGGCCAACTTCACTTAATAAATGATGTTTTCTAAAAGTGGACTCAACAGTAAGTGTCTGCTATAGGAACTGACTAGTGATGTTCTACTTGTTCTTTATACAACCAAATACCACTACCTGCAGGAAGTAACCCAAAGAGCACTCAATGAGTGAAATCTGGCAGACGGATGTGTTCCACTTTGTAGAATTTGGAAAACTAAAATATGTCCTCCACATCATTGATACCTATTCAGGTTTTCAATGGGCAACTGCTTTGAGTTCTGCAAAGACTGATTCGCTAATTACACATATACTAGAAGTTTTGGCCATCATGTGTATACTGCACAAATACTGATAGCTCCAGCCTGTGTCTCTATGGATTCCTCACTTTTTGAGCATTAGAGCAGGTAGCAGCAATGCTTGGAGATAAGTGACTTTTGTGAAAAGTCACGCTGCAAAGAGGCAGAACTTGGGGTTATGGGTAGTGAGACCATGGATCATTCTTCTCTTAGCCCACACCTGCACGACAATACCCAAAATCTGCACTGCCCCAGCCAGGTGTTTCCTTAGCATAATGTATTGCTTTTTATTTCAGGGCACTGACTTTCAAACTTATTTTCTTACTCAAAAGAGGCCTTTAAGGGGGAAAAAAAGGCCGGGTGGTGGTGGTGTACTTAGAAGGCAGAGACAGGCAGATCTCTTGAGTCTGAGGCCAGCCAGGTCTAGAGAGTGAGTTCCAGGACAGCCAGGGCTGCATAGGGATACCTTGACTTGGAACACGCCCCCAAAACAAAACAAAACAAAACAAGTCTTTGTCCTTCCACACAAAGCTATAATGGAAGACAAAAATAAGCTGACAAATCTTGTTTGTGTTTACTCTTTTTTAGTCGAGCAAAAGATGTGATAATACCAGCCAAGCCGCCTGTCAGCTTTTTCTCCTCGAGGTCCCCAGTCCTTGACCTCTTCCAGGGGCAGCTGGACTATGCAGAGCATGTTCGCCGGGATTCTGAGGTAGTTCTGCTGTTCTTCTATGCTCCGTGGTGTGGCCAGTCCATCGCTGCCAGGGCAGAAATTGAACAGGCAGCCAGCCGGCTTTCAGATCAGGTAATGCATACCTTCTACCCAAGCAGCAAGTGACTGTCAAGTCTGTGTATCAGAGAGTATGGCCCCTCAGAGAAATTGTGCCAGACTGGCAGTGATGTCTAGGTGAACTCCAGGAGACCTTGTCAGGTAAAAAGCCCATGAAGACGCAGGAAGGGTCCTGTCATGATGGTCAGAGTGGCAAGAATGGGAATCAGTTCTTTGGCTTCAGAAGGAGTTGTGTGCTCACTCACTATACCAGTCTGCATATTATAGCACACCTGAGATGGTAGAGTAGAGCCCAAGAGTCCTAGTAGAGCTCTCTGATGACTAGCTTATGTGGCTTGTTATCTCTTTTATGTTGTAAGTGGTATAAGGTCATGGTGCAAATTTGGAGGTTAGAGGACAACTTGCAGGAGTCAATTCTCTCTTCCCTTGTAGCCAACTACTTAAATATTTATACAGGAAATTTTATGTTTAATAAGACTAACAGTTGCTAGATGTGGTGGCACATACCTTTAATCCCAGCACTTGGGAGGGAGAGGCAGGCAGATAGATCCTTAAGTTCCAAGACAGCAAGGACTACTCAGAGAAATCATGTCTTGAAAAACAAAAACAAACACACAGCCAAAAAAGACTAAAGGTACGTTTCACCATGTTTGATGACTTGAGTTCAACTTCTGCCTTTCTGTGGTTTCTAGAAATTAAACACAAGTCACCAAGTTTTGTGGCAAGTGCTTTTATTTGCTGATCCATCTCACTGGTCCCTTGATTAATTAAAAAAAATATGTACACACACATATATATAAAATTTTATGTTTATGAGTGTTTTGTTTGCATGTGTATGGAGGTCAGAAGATGGAGTCATATCTCCTATAACTAGAGTTAGAGATGGATGGCTGTGAGCTACCAGGCGGGTGTTGGGAACTGAATCCCCATCCTCTGAAAGGGCAGCAAGCGCTTCTAACTGCTGAGCCAGTTGCCAGCCCTAGTTAGTTTTTGAGATGGTGTTTTGAGTGGTGAAGGCTGGCCTTGAATTCCTGATACTTGTGCCTCATTCTCCCAAGTGCTAAGATTAGAGGTGTGCGCCACTGCACACAGATTGAAAATGATATTTTATGATACCCCTTCTGTCTGTGAGGCAGCTCATATTTGACAAAGCTTCCCTATTCATAGAATTTTAAAGTAATTTAGTGTACTAATTGTAACAGAGGTAGTGGGAAAATGGAAAAGTAACTTCTAGCTAAATTTTAGGTATTTTAGTTGTGGCTACATGGGCAAAGCATTATGCTTTATATAGTCACTGTGACTGAGACAGTTACAGAAGTAGACCTGTGGTGAGAAGTGATGAGCTGGTGACTCCGATCTCACATTGACGTGATTACTGACTGTTCACAATAGGAGGCAGCCCCTGAAGTTCTGAACTAGATAGAGAGCTTTCTGCCTCAGTTTCATTCCTGAGACCTTCCATGAACATAACAGCCATCTTCACATGCAAGATGGGCTTAGACTCTGGGTTTGAAATGTAACAAACCAGACATTCCAGCATCAGTGCTAGGCAGGCATTTGAAAATACTGTAAGCTAACAGGTTGATTCTGGCACACATAGAGCAGTTGTGAATATTGCAGGACATCTCTCAGGAGGTTTGCCTAACTACTGTAGCAAGCAAAAAGCCCTGTAGTAGAGAAGCATGATTTGAGCTAACTTGGGTGGGCGAGCCCCTGCGTTGCAAAATTCATTCAGAACTCTCGGTTGTTATTCCTAGAAACAAGAAATAGAAACAAGAAATATTACAGATAGTGCCTAGGTGCCCTGTCTAGTAGTTCCATGAAGCCTTTAAAAAATTTTTTTCTTTTTCTTTTTTTTTTTTTTGAGACAGATTTTCCTAGTAGCTATATATCTAGTCCTGGAACTCGCTTTGTAGACCAGGCTGGCCTCGAACTCACAGAGATCTGCTTGCCTCTACCTCCCAATTGCTGGGATTAAAGGTGTGTGCCACCACCGCCTGACTTAAAACTATTTTATACCTTAAAGTATACCATGTACATTTCTTACACTGTTCATATTTAGAGGTAGCGACAGGAGCATCTGGATAAAAATATCAACTTTTCAGAGAGGAAGCAGGAATTCTAAGGGAGCCCGGGGCAAGCATGCAGTTTATAAGCATGAAAGAAAGCACCACTTTCCCCGCCACTCCCCAGCTCTCTGAATTGGAGAGCAGGGGTCTGTCTCCCCTGTAGGAAGCAAAGGGGAAATCTGTTGAGTTTCATGTTAAAGTGGTGTTGTTTGTGGCTGGTTTAAGCAGTGTGTCCCGAATCATGAAATAGTAACAGCACTATTCTTGTGTGCCAGGTACCATGCTCGTCTTTACAACAGTTTTTTATTTTACTCGTGCTTTTCTTAAACAGGGCCTCTGGCTTTCAAGGGCTTAGCGGTCTGTTAAGCTCCCACAGTGACACAGTGACCAGATGTGTTCTTTTCAGTTCCTCCTAAATTGAGAGCTTGTGGTTCTGTGTGCACAGTAGGGAAAAGACAGTGAGTTTATTTTTAGAAACAAACAAAAATCATTTGAGCCATATTGCTTAGTCAAATTAGCAGATGGTAGATTGTGCCCTATTTTTAAGTGAAGAAAATGAGACACCAGCCATAGATAATAAATGTTGCTTTTTGTCCCTTAGAAATGGACTAATGGGCCAGAGAGGTGAGTCAGTGATTAAGGGAACTAACTGGCTAATCTTCCAGAGGTCACAATTGCCTGTACTGGCCTTCAGGGGGGCGTGCACACACATACACAAAACATATACTTACACAGACATAAATACATACATAAAAACTAAAAATTTTAAAAAAAGAAATGGGCCCTAAAAACACTGAAGTGTCTTACTAAGTCCCTACTTAGAAGTCCCTACTAAGTTGAGTACTTGGGCTGAGTTTGCAGGCAGAAATAGGCAAAGTATTTTTGTTTTATGTGTATGCAGTGTTTTCCCTGTACCACATGAGTACCCTGTGTTCATAGAAGCCATAGGGCATTGGATCTCCTGGAACTGCTTTCAGATCTTGTGAGCTGCCATGTGAGTGCTAGGAACCAAACCTGGGTCCTCTGGAAGAGCAGTTAACTGCTGAGTCATTTCTCCAGGCCTAACTCTGTTTTTTGACTTTTTAAGATGTGGTTTCTCTGTAACCCTGCCTATCTTGGAACTCATTCTGTAGACCAGGCTGGCCTTGAACTCAGAGATCCGCCTGCCTCTGCCTCTCAAGTGCTGGGATTAAAGGCATGCACCACTACCACCCTGCTCAACATCTACTTTTAAATGTATATTTAATCCATGTTTTTACTGTTTAGTACTAACCTTCTAGAACATGGCCTAAATATTATCTTTATTACCCTTTAAAATAGTCATTGGCCTGGGCCTGAAGAGATTGCTCAGTGGGTAAAGAAAGGCACCAAGCCTAAGGACTTGAGTTTAATCCCCAGGGCCTACGCAATGGGAGAACAGGTTATCCTCTGACTCCTCTGTCCTCTACGAGTATGCCTGTGTGCGTGTGTATCTCAGCTCAAGGTCTTTCAAATGTTAGGCTAATGCCCTAACACTGAACAACATCCCTAGCTCCCATCTAAGATATTTCCTTCAGCTAGGCATGGTATGGACATGTATGTCTGTATACCACATGCCTTTATGCCCTAGGAGAGAGCACTGGGGTGGAGGTACTGGAGTTACAGATAGTTGTAAGCCACCATGTGGGTGCTGGGAATCAAATCCATGTCCTCTGGAAGAGCAGCTACTACCCTTCTGAGTCATCTCTCCAGCCCCCATTTCTCGTATTTGACATCTCATTCTGTAGACCAAGTTAGCCCGTATGTAACTCATGACAATTCACCTGAGTCAGTTCCCTCACCCCGACCCCTCATTCCTATGCCCCAATGTTGGTATTATAGTTATGAGCTACCACTTAGGCCTATGTTTTATTTTATTGGTAAATGTCACCTTAGAAAGCTTGAAATAGTCGGGCCTTGGTGGCGCATGCCTTTAATGCTTGTAGTCAGGAGGCAGAGGCACACAGGTCTTTGTGAGTTCAAGACCAACCTGGTTTACAGAGCTAGTTCCAGAACAACCAGAGGCCAGAGCTACCCTGTCTTGAAACTGCACACCCTCCTCCAAAAAAAAACAAAACAAAAAAACAAAACCAAAAAACCAAAAACAAAAAAACCTGAAACAGAGCCTTGTGGTACATACCTTTTATTTCAGCACTAGGGAGGCAGTTTTAGGCCAGCCTGATCTACAAAGCAAGTTCAGGACAAACAGAACAGTTATACAGAGAAACCCTGTCTTGAAAAACTAAAAGCAAAACAAAAGTTTGAAACAGGGTTGGTTTGGTTTTTGTTTAATATTTTCTGTTCTGTTTCTACAGTTGTAAGGCTTGGTAACTGTTGAGTTGCTATTCATAGTCATATGAAACCTTTGCCTTTGCAGGTGTTGTTTGTTGCAATTAATTGTTGGTGGAACCAGGGAAAATGCAGAAAACAGAAGCATTTCTTTTACTTTCCTGTAATACATCTGTATCATCGAAGGTAAGGTATTGACTGAGTTTTCTGTCTTGCCCTGTTCCCACAGTCGTTTAGTTCCAAATAAACACACAGAGGTCTACATTAAATATAAACTGATTGGCCTGTTAGCCCAGGCTTCTTATTAACTCTTATAACTTAGCCCATAATTCTTGTCTATGTTAGCCATGTGGCTTGGTACCTTTTTTGGCAAGGGAGTCACACCTTGCTTCCACTCTAGACTGAGCTTTCCTCTCCCAGAATTCTCGTTGCCCCGACTCTACTTCCTGCCTGGCTACTGGCCAATCAGCGTTTTACTAAAATATGATTGACAGGGTAGAAACCATTGTCCCACAGTAGTAAGGACTTGCAATGGTATTTTCAGCCCCACTTATACTTATCAGTTTACCAGTGCACTTTGGTTAATTTTTATATATACATATAATTATTAGATAGTCAATGTAGAAAATTGAGAAAATACAGATAGGCAAAAATAAATTTTAAAAAATGTAAAGGGATTTGATAATTGTGTCAGTCATGAGCAAGCAGTGTGTTTTGATTGTCTTTTCCTGTGAATGTGTATGTCAGCCCTCTAGTTGTAATGTTATTTCCTAAATTGTTCTTTCACACTTTTGTGAGCATCAGTGTATGTTATAGCAATTACTCCATTGTATGGCTGTCCATTTTAGCTATCCAAAAGTGTTATGCAGTGTGGAAGTACACCCTGTCCCTCATTCTGTTAACCTGGTAGTGTAGCATGCTCAAGATAATAGCTTTTGCCATGTATGGTGGCACATGCCTATAATCTAAGCTACTTGGGAGGCTGAGGCAGGATGATTTTTTGAGGCCAACTTGGACAATTTGAACCCTATTTCAATCAGCCATCTAAATAGCTGGGAATATTAATTCAGTAGTAAAGTGACTTTCTAACATAGGTGACCTGGGTTTAGTCCCTAGTACTGCAGAAAAAGGGGAGGGAATGTTGTACCAATTCTTTCAGTTAGGAAGAGAATTACTAGTACTCCATAATTTTATGTCTGCAACTCAGAAGTGACAGAGGGTAGAAACTCTAAAGAAAGTTTCAGCATTTTTTGATCTCCAGTTACGTTAATTTTGCTAAAAGTGACAAACTACCTATGGTTTTTAGAATTTATTTATTTATTTTGTTTTTTGAGGCAAGGTTTCTCCGTGTAACAGCACTGGCTGTCCTGGAACTCACTTTGTAGGCCAGGCTGACCTCAAACTCACAGAGATCTGCTTGCCTCTGCCCACTGTGTGCTAGGATTAAAGGTGTGCATCACTGCCACCTGGTGGTTTTTATTTTAAGCTATCTCTTGTTGTTTTTTAATCTTTATCTTTAGTTACGTATGTATGTGTGTGTGTGTGCCCTTCTATTGGTATGAGTGTATGTAAGTGCAGGTGCTCACCTAGAACAGTAGAGGGTGTCGATTCTCTGGATCTGCAGTTTTAGACAGTTATAAATTGCCAAACATGGGTACTGGAAACCAAACTCTGATCCTTTACAAAAGCAGTTACATCTTAGCTGCAGAACCATCTCTTTAGGCCTAAGACTACTTACCTACCTATCTACCTGTCCGTCCATCCATCGATCCATCGTGTGTGTGTGTGTGCATTTGAGTCTTTGTATATGTACCATGTGCATACAGGAGCTCAAGGTAGTCAAGGAAAGCATCAGATTCCCTGGAACTACAGGACATTCTGGACCACCATGTTGGTGCTGGGAATAAAATCTAGCGAGGGAAGACTAGACAGTGCTCTTAACCATGATCCATCTCTCCAACCCATTTATTTATTTATTCATTTATTCATTAATTTATTTGTGGGGTGTAACAGGATCTCACTGTGCAGTCCTGACTTGTCTTAGAACTCACCATGTAGACCAGGGTTGCCTGGAACTCAGAGATCTACATGCCTCTACCTCCCTAGTACTGGGGCTAAATAAAGGTGTTCGCCACCATGACTTGCTTTGTCAGATAAGGGGTCTCATGCTGTCGTATAGGCTGGCCTTATAGTCACTGTATAACCCAGGCTGGCCTAGACCGTAGTAATCCTGCTTCAGCTTCTCCTAAAGTGCTCATGTAATAGATATATGTCACACATTTGGCTTTAAGCTGTTTGCTTTTACCATATATATGTTAATGTTTGGTTTTGCAGACATGCTAAGACCCTAATATGGAAGTTAAGTGCTGTTTGAAAAAATCTGACTTTGGGCTATTTATTTAGAGGCAGGGTCCCATTATGCAGCCCTGGCTGTTCTGGAAATTAACTATATAGACCAAGCTGGCCTTGAATTTAAAGACTGTCCTGCTTCTGCCTCCTTAGTGCTGGGATTAAAGGCATGCGCCACCACACCTAGTTATAAATTTTAATTTTTGAGATGGTCTCAATCTGTATCCCAGACTAGTCTCGAATTGATGATCTTCTAACTTTAGCCTCCTAGGGCAGAAGATGGAATTTAGGTTTCATTCTCTGTGATTGGCTTAAAGTCTGAAAGGACAAGTGGGAATTGACTAGTGAGAGCTTTATTTTTAGGGTTTCCCTCCCTTCCACATGCCCCTCCTGGTCTTAGTAGGTCTCACAGCAATCATCAGCAAACTGGTCTCTATCCCATTCCATCCCAGTTCCACTGCTTTAACATAAACTCTTGTCACACAGGGTTTTATTGGAACATTGATGTTATTTAGTCAAGACTACCTTTTCTATCCTCAAATTTTCCATTGTATATCAAATGATTGTGGTTTAATATTCACCTAAGGAACAAGCTATCTTCTTTTGGTAGCCATTTAAATTGCTTTGGATTTCTCCACTCTGCTTCTTGTCCAGTGGTTTCTTCCTCTTAAACATAAGGGACACTCCCAGTGACCATCTCAGGCCTGATTCTTTCCTTGTAGAGGTCAGTAGAAACCATTGTGCTGCAGGGGATGGTACACTTGTTCTACTTAGGTCCCTCTGTCACTCTTTGGCTTTGGAAAAAGGACACAGATGCCCAGTGGGGTGGTTAAAACTTGGAGGATGCCAGAGGTAGATTTAACTTGATGTGACATTAAAATGAGCAGTCCCTTGAATTAGGATGGTCATTTTGAGATGTGTGATGAAAACACATGATAACACATGAGCTGTCTGTGTCCTCAGCTTCTGTAGCCGTTAAAGTGAAATAGTCTAAGCTAGGTGTTGTGCTGCATGTTTTTAAACTCAGAACTATTTAGGCCGAGAGGCAGATTGCTGTGAGTCTGAAGCTAGCCTCAGCTACTATGTGAGGTTCTGTTTAAAAAGGTGGGTACCTACCCAGTACCTTGGTATTCTGCATAGGGGCTTTGAAATGCTCATCCTTCATCTTAGCCTGATGCTTTGCCTTTCTGTTCATTTCATCATTTAGTATCCAGTGTACAGCAGTGCTGAGCCACAGGAACTTCCCAGATATACTTTTCCATGTTCTGAGAGTCTAGAGGCCTCAGTTTTATACATGTGCATACATCCTTATATGATTCGTCCATCAGCTGAATGCTTTTGGGCTCTCCTAGTATTCAAAAGCTTTTTCTGCTTACAGTGCCTGCACATGTCCTATTGGGTCTCATGGCTGAGCAGATTCTGCTGCTGTTCATGTCCTTTGTTGCTGTTTGCTCTCACTTGCTGTAATGCTTCATCTTGTAGCTACTTAAACTAATGGTTTCTGCTTTGTGGGACAGACTTTTGGGGTTTGTATTGATGTCCTCCCAGGGTTGATGAAACAGAGTTTGGAGCATGGAAATGGATTCTCACCCTGCTCACACAGGAGCTCTAGACCGGCTCATTCTACGCTGATGGCTGTAGTTTCTCTTTCTACACTTCATGCCTTAAATAGATGAGATTTCTACATGGATTGGCTCTTTTTTGTTTTGTTTTATGAGACAGGGTTTCTCTGGATAACAGTCCTTACTGTTCTGAAACCTGTTTTGTAGACCAGGCTGACCTCAGACTTACAGAGATCCACCTGCCTCTGCCTCCTGAGTGCTGGGATTAAAGGCGTGTGCCACCAACTCCCAGCAGATGGGCTCCTTTTTGCTGGACAAAACATGTTATCAAATGATTTCTTGATTTTTTTTTCCTCACTCATTCATTCCCTCATTCATTCTTTCATAGTATGTTTGAGACAGGTTCTAATGTAGTTGAGGATAGCCTTAGATTTGATACAGATACATAGATTACTTTGCCCTCCTCCACTTTCTGAGTCCTGGGATTAAAGGTGTGCACTACCATATATGGCCTTATTTTTGTCTTTCAAATTAAAATCTGTTGATAATTGATAGTTATGGTAGCAATTAAATTTATTTTTTAATTAAAAAAATATTTTCTATTCAGTCCTGGCTGGCCTGGAACTCACTATGTAGAACAGGCTGGCCTCAAACTTATCTACCTGTCTGTGCCTCCCAAATTCTGTTTTGTTTTTAAATTTATTTATCTATCTATCTATCTATCTATCTATCTATCTATCTATCTATCTATCTATTTATTATGTATACAATATTCTTTCTGCATTATGCCTGAAGCACTAGACCTCTTTACAGATGGTTGTGAACCACCATGTGGTTGCTGGGAATTGAACTCAGGACCTCTGGAAGAACAGGCAATGCTCTTAACCGCTGAGCCATCTCTCCAGCCCCCAAATTCTGGTATTAAAGGTGTGCTCCACAATGCCTGGCCTCTTGAGTTGGTGGAATTCTTACTTCTGTTTTCCTGCTGTGCTTACCTTACTATTTTCACACTTCTATTTCTTTGATATCATATTCTGTAGTGTGCACTGAAGAATTGTGTTTATCTCATGTGTTTGAGTTTTTTTAATTATGTCACACCATTGTGAGTACAGCATATATGTAATTCTTTCCTGAGCTCTGTGTATTGCTTCTGTGAACAGTAAACTTAATGTCAGTCTCTGTAGAGAAAAGAAAGGTGATGGAATTTCTGAATTTCACATGCCCCTCCCCCATCGTTCAGTAACATTTGTATTTATTGTGGGTCACTGAGAGACTTGAGAGACTTTTGATGAGGCTATTGAGGCAGCCAGGTGAAATTCTGATTAGCTCAGGAGGATACCCAGTGGTGTTACTGTTTTGAGAGTTGGACCAGGCTCCTATTCATGCTGAGGCATAGCCATAAGGGACACCTGACTTCACTCTTGCCATTTTGTTCCTGTTGTAATGATACTTTAAACAGGTGTCAGATTTGCTTAGTGATCCCTTGTTTGTGTGCCTTTGGGAATACTAGTAATTACTTTTTAGTAGGGAGAGGGTCAGCTGCCAAAGTTTCTTATTTCAGTTTCTTTGAAAAGGGCATCTGCCTATGTGTGTTGAGTGTTATAGCAAAGATCCTGAAATTCTTTATCATGTGCTTAGTTTCCAAACCACCTTTTTCTTTTTTTAGTAGAAACTAAGTTTTTCTTCTGGAGAAGAGAATGATTTTAATTTGCAGTGGATTAAAGTTGACAGCATAGATGTGCTTGTTTCTTCCCTACCTAAAATGCTGGTTCTCTTTTCACCTTCTGAGCAAAGCAGGCTGCTTGCCTCTGAACTAGTTGTTAAAGCAAAGATGTTTTCATTGTGTGGTGTTGATGATTTTAATGCATGGTGTATTGTTTTCATTTATTTATTTGCTTGTTTGTTTTTTGGTACTAGTTTTGGACCAATCGAATACAAAGGCCCCATGAGTGCTGTTTACATTGAGAAGTTTGTTCGCCGGGTGATGAAACCACTTCTCTACATCCCATCTCAATCAGAATTGCTAGATTTTCTCTCAAACTATGAGGTACCTTTCTTTCTTATCTCCTCTGTTCCTGAGACCTTTTACTTGGTTGAACTGGATTGTTTATATTAAGTGGTTTTTAGTTTTTGTTTTATTTTGGTGTATATTAATTGTACAAGATAGTGGGTTTCATTATGACATTTTCATTCTTTTAAAAAATATGCCTCCTGGATTTCAGCAGTTAAAAAAATTACATTGGGGGCTGGAGAGATGGCTCAGAGGTTAAGAGCACTGACTGCTCTTCCAGGGGTCCTGAGTTCAACTCCCAGCAACCACATGGTGGCTCACAACCATCTACAATAAGATCTGGTGTTCTCTTCTGGCATGCTGGAAGAACACTATATTTGTAATAAATAGATAAAATAAAAAAAAATTACATTGGTGGCTGAAGAGCTGGCTTAGGGGTTAAGAACATGTAGTACTATTCTTTCAGAGGACCCAAGTTTAATTCCCTGCACCCTCCTCAGGTGGCTTGAAGCTGCCTGTAAGTCCAGTTCTGGGAGATTTCATGCTTCTGGGTTCCTCAGGCAACTGCACACACATGCACATATACTTCCTCCCATTAAAAACAATTTTTAAAAAATCACCTTATAGAGAAGCCCCAGCTAAAGTGCATCTTGAGATGCTAGTTATAAAGGTGGCTGCCAGGTAAGCTTTAAAAGACTCGAATACTTGGAAAATCTTGTCTGTGTTTTGTTTGGTGATTTTTAAACAAATACTGGCCTTGTCTCATAGTTTACTCAAATATACAGTTAGCTCATAGTTTCTGTGCAACTACTCATTTTTTTTTTAAGATTTTTTTTATTATGTATATGGTGTTCTGCCTATATGTCTGCCTGCACACCAGAAGAGGACACCAAATCTTATTATAGTTGGTTGTGAGCCATCATATTGTTGTGGAAGAACAACCAGTGCTCTTAACTGCTGAGCCATCTGTCCAGCGCCTGCAGCTACTCATTTCTAAGAATATTCTTTGACCCTATAGTATTGCACTGTGAGGTACCTGGATTTTCTTGTCTGTTGTAGTTTAGCCCTTTTAAAACCAGCAAATATTGG
Organism: Microtus ochrogaster; assembly: GCF_000317375.1. Lineage (NCBI taxonomy): Eukaryota > Metazoa > Chordata > Mammalia > Rodentia > Cricetidae > Microtus > Microtus ochrogaster. Next base: position 12,348,769 of record NC_022014.1, on the reverse strand, counting down.
GGGCTGGAGAGATGGCTCAGTGGTTAAGAGCACTGGCTGCTCTTCCAGAGGTCCTGAGTTCGATTCCCAGCAACCACATGGTGACTGACAACCATCTGTAATGAGATCTGGCACCCTCCTCTGGCGTGCGGGCATACATGGAGGCAGAATGTTGTATACTTAATAAATAAATAAATAAATAAATCTTAAAAAAAAAAAAGAAACCCAGCAAATATTGCCAGAAGAAGGCACTGAATTCCCTGGAGCTAGAGTTATAGGTGGTTGTGAATGTCCATCAGGGTGCTGGGACCAAGCTTTGGTCTTTTGCAAGTAGCAAGTGCTTTTAACTTCTGAGCCTTCTCTCTAGTGCCTAGGTTTTCTTTTTTGAGGCAGGATTTCATGTATCCCAGCTGGATTTTGATCTCCTGAAACAGACACAGCTGAGTCTGACCTAGGGCCAGTGATTTCTTTTCTTAACCTCCCAAGCTGTTTTAGGATTTGAAATGGTGTCAGTGTTTTTATTTTTGTTTTAAGGCAGAGTCTTGGTAGTAGGGTTAACAGTTACTTCTGACTGGCCTAGTAGTTATTTGCCAAGTAAGCCCAAGCTGTCCTCAAACCCACAGCTGTCTTTCTTCTTCAGCACTCCCCTAGGTTAGCACCTGGAGTCACTGGAGGGAGTTCTCCAAAATAGTGAAAATTTGATACCATGCTTAAGTCAAAGCTTGGGCTGATGGCTTAATTCCTTTAAGCCTTAATTTTTCTCATTTATAAAATAGAAATAGTCTAGATGAGACAACATCTCTAAAATTTTACTAAAATTAAGTAAAAAAAAATCTTTGGGAGCTGGGCTGTGATGGGGCACACCTTTAACACCAGCACTCTGGAGGCAGAGGCAGGTGGATCTCTGTGTGTTCGAGGCCAGTCTGGTCTATAGAGTGAGTTCCAGGACAGCCAAGGCTACACAGAGAAACCATGTCTCCAACCCCCGCAATACACACACACACACACACACACACACACACACACACACACACGGGGGAGGGGAGGTGGAGAGAAACACTCTCAAAATATTATGGAGAGAGGGGAGAAAGTGGAAATTTTGAATGGTATTATTTATAAAGCAATAAAAATAAAAAAATATGGAGAAAATTCTGAGCATTAGGATTGTTGTCAAGACTTTAAATGTCATACTAATAATACTGGGATTTTTTTATTCATGTTTAAGAAATTGTTTTTATAATTAAGATGATAAAGTGATCTGCAAAGACTGACTCACACAGTCCTTCAGTTTTTCTCTATTGGGATGTTTGTAGAGTACTTTGCCCAATTTTTTATTCATATTTTCACTCTTTAAAGAGAAAGAAATGCAACACATAGCATAAAGTTCCTGTGAACCTTCCAATACATATGTGGCAGACACTGATCATTTCTGCACCTGATAATAGGGGAGGAGGAAGGCAGTTTTGTCAGAGACTTATATCCAAAGGAAAGTTTTGTTTGTTTGCTTTTTGTTGTTGTTTATTTTGAGGCAGAATTTGACTCTTACCTAGGCTGGCTTCAGACTTTCTGTGTAACAAAAGATGACTTTGAATTTATGATCCTCCTGCCTCTACCTTCTTAGTTCTGGGCTTACAGGCATGCCTCAACATTTTTTACATGTTTAATTACAGGATTTACCCAAAGCAAGCAATCTGCCAACTAAGTTACATCTCCAGCTTTCTGCTGCATTGATTGTTTTTTTCTTTTAAAATGTTTTATGAGCCAGGCATGGTGGCACAAACCTTGCCCTGAGAGGCAGAGGCAGGTGGATCTCTTGAGTTCAAGGCCAACCTGATCTGCTGAGTAGTAGTGCCACTCCCTATGCGCCTATGGGGGACATTTTTATTCAAACCATCACATTGAGTTCTCAGTATTTATTCTGAGAATGGAGAATGGCCCATGTATGATAATTAACAAGAATAAGATGATGGGATCTAGGATTTTCTTCCTAGATAAACACTAGCACAATGCTAACTTATACCTTATGTGTGTAGCTAGAAGCTGCAGTGAACTTACCCAGGGACACTAGAGAGGAATAAGAGAGCTTTAGTCATGTCCTTGCAAGCCTGTTAGATTGAGCTTCCTGAAGTTATTCCTACTTATTCTCAGATAGCTCTTCCTGCCTTTTTGTTTACAGACAGATGTGGTTTATTACTATGGACAACATAGTCAAACAGATTGTGGGTCATAGTCATTTTGGTGCCTTGAAGTTGATTGAAAAAGGAGTAGGATGAAATTTTAACTGGTTTTATGTCTTCTAATTTTAGCATTTCTTTTCTTTTCTTTTTTTTTAAGGTATCATCTCTCAGGTATTGGTCGCCTCCATATCAAGTGCTTTATTTTTAAAGCTCATGAACAAAATAATTCGATTTTACCTTACAACCTTCCTACCAAATACCAACAGTATTGTTATTTAGAACTTTTATATTTGTCCCAAAATAGTTTGTAAACCTTTTAGTGAATTTCTGTAATTAACTTAAGATGAATTATTTAGCATGTCTATTAATTTTATTTTATGTTTTTTGGTTTTTTGAGACAGGGTTTTTCTGTATAGCCTTGGCTGTCCTGGAACTAGCTCTTGTAGACCGGTTGGCCTTGAACTCACAGAGATCCGCCTGCCTCTTCCTCCCAAGTGCTGGGATTAAAGGCATAAGCCACCACCACCTGGCTATTATTATTAGAAGTTCAAAAAACTAAATTGTTTTAAAATTAAGTGGGATGATAAGAGGCCTAGGAATCTTTGGGGATTTGTGTAGTAGGAGCAGCGGGCTGTGTTCCTGCCCAGCTCCCGCACGGCTAGCTTTACACCCGAAATAACAACACACAAATTGTATTTATTTAAACACTGCTTGGCCCATTAGCTCTGGCCTCTTACTGGCTAACTCTCACATCTTGATTAACCCATTTCTATTAATGTGTGTAGCACCATGAGGTGGTGGCTTACCGGGAAGATTCTAACCTGCGTCCATCATGGAGAGGAGAGCTATGGTGTCTTCCTCACTTCCTTTCTTCCCAGCATTCTGTTCTGTCTACTCCACCCACCTATGTTCTGACCTATCAGGCTAAGCAGTTTCTTTATTAATTAAGCAATGAAAGCAACACATAGAAAGAAGACCCACCTACATCATTTCCCCTTTTTCTGTTTAAAAAAAAGAAAGGTTTTCACTTTAACATAGTAAAATTACATATAGCAAAACAGTTATCAAGCAAGAATTACAGTTGCAATATTTATATCTATTTTATCTTTTATCATAACTAAGGAAAACTATAACTATCCATTCTTCAAGTCCATCAAAGACTCCAGAAGGATATAATATTACGTAAGTAAACAAGAAGTAAGCAACTTCCAAAACTCTAGAAATGACAGCTTGCTGTCTGGACAGTCACCCAAAGTTTTTTTTTTTTTGTACTGTTGGGGCATCTATCTTCAGCCTACAGGCCCATAGTATCCAGCAGACATTTCCACGAAGCAGGAAAATTCAAACACAGTTCAGTCACTTTCCTTTGTGTCCTGCAGAATGTCTCGCAGACTCTTATGAATCAGGAACCCCAAAAGACCATCTCACCTTTAGGCAAGTTCAGCAGTCCTCTCTCTGTGGGTTCTTTGTATCCAGTTTATACAACAGTCCAGGCAAGAGCAGTTTCTTGCCCAAATGGCTAACCAACTCCATAAGGAGCCTCTTTGATGCCCATCTTCCTCTCGAAGTAGATTGGTGCTGCCAGGAGCAGACGTGTCTCATTGTCATGAAAAACCCTAAGTTTTTTTTGAGGGTGTTCACAGCAACCTTTCAGGAGGGCGAGGTCTATCATGCCATACTGGGATAGAAGCAATCCATTTGGTCTCATCCTCTGTGAAAATAAAAGAAGACCCTTTCCAAAGCATCATATCCTTAGACCCAAATTTGGAAGTCATGATACCTTTAGAACATTCATGTTGGATCAGCTTAGCAGCCTACACAATGAAATGTCTCTCTGTACTTAGCTCCTTCACAGTCAAAAAGTTCAAAGAAGGGGGCTGGAGAGATGGCTCAGTGGTTAAGAGCATTGCCTGCTCTTCCAAAGGTCCTGAGTTCAATTCCCAGCAACCACATGGTGGCTCACAACCATCTGTAAAGAGGTCTGGTAGCCTCTTCTGGCCTGCAGACATGCACACAGACAGAATATTGTATACTAAATAAATAAATATTTAAAAAAAAGTTCAAAGAAAATACAATATACAAAATCCAAACTCTCTGAATTTTCCATTTTTATGTGGCTTTTTTTCTTTATTTCTTTTAATCTGTACTCTGTCTCTTTAAAGACTTTACCCTTTTTTAAGGCCTTTCTTTATTCTCTATATTCTTTTCTTCTCTCTCCCAAGCCTACCTACACTCATCCAACATTATGACCCATTTAGAGGTCTTTTATGTCTGAATCTGTCCTATTGTGAATCTGTAATTTTACTATCCAGGATCATTTTTGCTTTGCAGTTTTAAATCACTAAGCACTTAAGAATCTAAGCTGTGACATTCCTAGGTCAAAAACAGGCTTGCCCCGCCCAGTCCAACATGGCTGAGCCGTTTGTGCCTCTGAGCCTTGCACATTGCACCACTAGCATGGCAGAGCCGCTTGTGCCTCTGAGCTGCAGCATGCAATGTCCCCCTTTTAGGCACACAACGAGTGTAGTTACCATCAAACAAATCGTAGCACTTTACTCCAAAACTCCATTCAAGTGCTGTCTCCCGCAGGAGCCAGACAGAGAACGTGATGGTGGTACAACCCAGAAATTCAAAACTGCCACTTTCTAGTAGACCTGATCCCACTGTCTACCCAGGCAGGAAGAGCTGAGCCACGGGCATGGTCTCAGCTACTTTGTTCCCAACCCCGAGTGGGCACGCAAATGTCCAGGCCCAGAAATGCTCCATTGCCGAAGTTTGCTCCTGCGGCAGGGCCCAGGAAGGCGTGTTTAAAAAGGTGCGGCTTTTTTTCTGCCAGCTATTGCTGAAACAGGAAATCTCTCTGCAGCACGCCCTAGGAAACAACAAAAAGCTGTGTTAAACTCTGTGTATAGGATTCCTTTTTAAGCCCTCTTAGGTTTTACGTGGAGTTAGTTAACCACATTGAAGCACCACTCTGTAGTGAGGAGCTGTGGGCTGCGTCCTGCCACTTAGCTAGCTTTACACCCGAAATAATTACATGGAAACTGTATTCATTTAAACACTGCCTGGCCCATTAGTTCCAGCCTCTTCCTGGCTAACTCTCACATCTTGATTAACCCATTTCTATTAATGTGTGTAGCACCATGAGGTGGTGGCTTACCGGGAAGATTCTAACCTGCGTCCAT
>NC_022014.1:12335787-12343308 GCF_000317375.1 Microtus ochrogaster | reverse complement strand
CGCCCAGCCCAAGCCGTTTTCTAAATGCTAGAATTAAAGGTGTGTGTCTCTATGCCTGGCTGAGGCTCCTTTATAAGGAATGACTAAAGACTGTTGAACTCACAGAGATCCGCCTGCCTCTGCCTCCCGAGTGCTGGGATTAAAGGCGTGCGCCACCATCGCCCGGCCCAAGCAGTTTCTTTATTAATTAACCAATGAAAGCAACACATAGAAATAAGATCCACCTACATCAGGTTTGTATGAGTAGGGTGTTGACAAATTGCTGGGTGAGAGAAAACCTGAGCATTTTGCAGAAAAGCTTGAATGCCCAGCTCCTAATAATATCATACTGTTTTTGTTTTGTTTTGTTTCTTTGTTTTCTCTAGACAGAGTTTCTCTGTGTAGCTTTGGTGCCTCTTTTGGAACTAGCTCTTGTAGACCAGGCTGGCCTTGAACTCACAAAGACCCCCCCCTTTGCTTCTGTCTCCTGAGTGCTGGGATTAAAGGCATGTGCCACTATTGCCCTGCTAATATCAAATCTGAGTGTTGAGCAAGTTTGCAGCATTTCTGTCAGTTCAGAGTGTTAGACTACTATGAGTAGGGTAGTTTTACAATGAATTAACCTCAAGGCAGAAATGATTCAAGTGCCAGTGAGGCAGGGGAGCTGGAGAGTTGGTGTAGAAGGTAAAGGCACTGGCTGTTCTTGAGGACCCAGGTTCCATTCTCAGCATCCATGTGGTGGTTCACAACCCATCTGTGCTGTACTAGTTCCAGGGCATCCAACCCCTTCAGGCACCAGGCATGTATGTGGTTCACATACACACATGTAGGCACTTAACAGACACACACACACACACACACACACACACACACACACACACACACACACACACGTAAGTCTAAAAAAGAAAGGGGGAAAAGGTCTTTTAAAAAGCACATCAGGGTAATTGTTCATAAGGCCACTGGAGGGTGTGTGCTATCTGCCAAAACTTACACCATTCTGCAAATGATGCCTGCTTCCTTAACAAAAGTGTTACAGGAGGTATTTGCTGGCCATCTGTATGTAGCTGGTTTCTGCCTCCTTGCTAAAATGACTACTAACCATCTGTACATCATGGAATGGGGTTATATCACACACATTAGGTCAAGGGATAACCTGACACTCATTGTGTGTTGTTGTTTTGCTAAATTATAAAGTTTGTCAAATGCGTATTTTTTGCCTGTGCTAGGCACTCTGAGATGGAAGTATAATTATGAAGAAGAGAGGACTGTTTCATAGATTGACAGCAAATGGGGGGTATGCTAAGCAAGCTTCAGAAAACAAATGAACAAGAGGCACTGTCTGACCTGTGTCCTCCTGATATGCATGTCTGTGTGGAACTTTAGAATGTAACCTTACTTGAAAATAGGGTCTTTGGAGCTGGGCATGGGTGCACCTTTAATCCCAGCACTTGGGAGATAGAGATAGGTGGCTCTTTATGAGTTCTAGGCTAGCCTGGTCTATATGGCAAGTTTTAGGGCAACCAAGGCTACTTGGAAAGACCCTTCCTCTCTCCCTCCATCCCCCCCCCAAAAAAAACCCCCAAACACTAAAGTGTCTTTGCAGATGTAATTTATCAAGGATTTTGTGATTAAATCACCAAGAATTTAGTGTGAAATCCTAAACCCCTGTGACTGGTTGGGTAACAGAATAGCAGCTGCTATGGAGGGGGACTGAAGGCTGCGGCCCTGGAGCATTGCAGTCTCAAAGCAAGCCGGGTCTGGAGCGATCTGAAGCTGGAAGAAGCAGGAAAGATATCCCTCCCAACTTCCCCAATTCTCTAGAGAGTAGAGAATGGTTGCTGTGATTCTGTACCACCTGTTTGTGGTAATTTGTCAGGACAACCTTAGGGAATGAGGCCATTTGAGATTGTAAGTGCTGTGATGTGAGAGTGGTGATCTGGGGACGGGGAAGGCTGTAGCTAATTTGGAAGGCAGGAAGTCCTCACTGGGAAATGATAACCTAAACAAGATGAAGCCTGTGTGATCTGGCCAGACCAGACCTGAGGAAGCTGGAAAAAGTACAGAGCCCCCAAGGAGGACTGGGATTGTTCAGGCCAAAGAAAGAGGGCCATGGGAGGAGATAAAGCTTCAGGGCTGTGTTCTGTTCCCATTGTGTCTCCAGAGGACACTCAGTTGACTGAATAAGGAACAGACTGTGGCTTGTTCACTGGGGCCTGGTTAAGCTTCTAGGAACAGGGAGAGACAACAGGACATCCTAAGCCTGCTGCCTGCTGCCTGCTACCCAGTACCAGGTTGGCCCCAGTCCTCAGCTTTTTTCTCCAGAAGCGTCTCTGTGAGGGTGTTAAGTACAGGCTTAGAGTTGTCTGCTTCAAGCTAGCTCATGGATGTGTTTGTAGCTGAGCTCACAAAAGCTCAAGTCTAGTAAAATCTATTAGGAGATATATTTGCTCCTCACCCTTGTTTTTTCAGATTTGAACAAGATATGTGGAAGGAATTGAAATATGTGTAATTAATTTATGTTATTTGTTGAATAATGACATGACTTCTGTTGGAGAGACTTTAGAATTTTGGGGAAATCTTTGTAGATTTTGCTTTACTTATGATATAACCAGAGTTGCTTTCAAATTTAATCTGCAGTAGAAGTGAACAGCTCACTATTACCCCACCATACTACCCTCTTTGTGTTATTTATTAATTAATATTGATTGTGTTATCAAATGCCTGCTCTCAGAACTTAGTACAGACTGCTGCAGTATTGCATCTATCAGCTAGCACTTAGGATGCCTGTTATTTCTTAATGTGTTAAGCTTTTTATTTTTAATTATATGAATTTGGGGGATATATGTATACAAATATAGGTGCCCTCGGACGCCAAAAGAGATGTTAGAGCTCTTGGAGCTCTTGGAGCTTGAGTTGAAGGCAGTTATAAATAGTGCCCAATATGGTTGCTAGAAATTGAATTCAGGTCCTCTACAAGAGCAGTATATGCTTTTAACTACTAAACAGTCTTTTTAGTCCAACCTGTTGTATTTTAAATAGGTAATATTTTACAGTTTACACAGGTTTTTTTCTCTAACATATTATATTGACCATTTGGGAGTTTCACACAATGTACCCTATCATATTCTTTTCCAAGTCCTCCCCCAAGAGAAAAAGAACAGAAGAACAACAACAAAAATAAAGTCCAATTTTTGTTGAGCATGGTCAAACTCCTCATGGCCAGTGCCTTAAAACCGAGTCCTTCTCCACCCCCACCAGAAGCTATCTACTCTGAAGAGCTACACTTCTGGATCCCTGTCATAGTTTTTAAGAGTTCTCTTCAATGGCTTCCTGTCTAGACTGTTTCTTTTTTTGTGACTGGGGGAGGAGAGGTTGTCACAGATGCCTTTTATGTCTCTCATTGTCAACTGTGAGTCTGCAGGCATCAATACCACTGCAAAAGAAGTTTCCTTGTCATTTTCCAGCCTTAGCAGCACAGATCATAGATCATGGACATCACATGGTTTCTGGCCACAGCATAGACCACAGACCTCAGCATGGTCTCCAGTGGTAGTATAGACCAAAAATCAACACGGTCCTCAGTTGTAGTACAGGCCACAGACATCAGCATTAACATAGTCTCTGGCAGCATCACAGACCACAGACATCAGCACGACTCTCAGCTGTAGCACAGACCATGGAACCATCATGGCCCTCAGTGGCAGCACAGGCCACAGACATGGCTTCAGGTAGTGGCAGGGACTATGGATACTAGCACATCCCCTGGCTGTAGCACACATCACAAATATGAAGATGGCTTCTGGAAGTAGCATGAACTCTGGAGATCTTTGGAGGAGGCCCAATTCAGAAAATGAAACACTGTCTCCTGTCTGTGCACTGTTTCATTTCCCCATAGTTCCCACCTCTCCAGCACATATTTGTTCATCAGAGTGCTATTGCAAACTTCATTGTGTCACACATTTATTTATTTATTTATTTATTTAGCCTAAACAGATTTACTTGTAAAAATACTCATTGCAAAAAGTCACTGGTCTGGTTCAAGGTTTCCTGTTTCTAATAAATACTGGACCATTGCCAAGGCTCATCTTGAGTTGCTCACTATGCCCAGAGTCAGGGTGATCTTGCAACTAGGCAGAGCATCTGGGGGCAGGATTCGTGTGAGCTACTGGTGACTGCATATCTCTTCACCCTTGGTGTCAGACACCCTGAGTTGTGCTTGCAGCCTGCCAGGAGTGCTGCTGCCCCAAGTTCTCCTCCTCTCATCAAGGCAAGTAGTGTGGGTTGCAGCAGAGGAGATTCTATGCTGTGGGCTGGCACAATTGGCTATGTCATGTTCTTTGCTGCAGCTGCACTCCCCCACACTGTTCCCATACCCTTCATTCCTCAGTTCCTCCATGGCAGTTGATGGGTCGACAGCCAAGGCGGGAAGGGGCACCAGCTCAGCAGCAGCATCTCTCATCTGTGTACCAAGCTCCACATGGCTGCTGTGGATTCTCAGTGTGGTCTGTTACGGGATACCAGGAGTAGTTTATACAACTTTTACTCATTTTGAATAGTCAGGGTGAAGCTTCTGTTCTTCATTCCTTTGGTGGTGAAGAATGAAAATGATTTTGCTGTGTATTGCATTGCACTGCTTGAGTTTCTTGTATTCTGTGGGACACACATTGTGGGGTACCCTGAAGTTTGCAGTGCCACTCTGATGAACATGTAGCTCAAACTACTTGACAGTTTCCATACCAGTTTCTCTGAAGATAAAGACTCCTTCATCTATATAGTATGTGCTGCAGCAGTAAGGCTGGGAGTGTCAGCGTGAGTTAGGGGATTTGCCTAGAACACACAAAAACCCTGGGTTTGATTGCCCACCACTGGCAAAAACTAAAAACTGCTACAGTGAGAACAGACTTTATACTTAAGTGTTCTCAAAGGGTATTGCAAATAGTCCAAGTGTTTTTCATTTTCAAAGATGTAATATGGAAGTCTGTAAAGGTTGTTAAGTGGGCAAAGGCACTTGTCCTCAAGCCTGACAACCTGAATTTCATCTCCAGTACCCACATAGCAAGAGGAGAGAACTGACTCCTTAACATGCACCATGGCATGTGTGTATCAACACACACAAACTTTAATTTGGATTTCTCTTGAGGAATCAGAATTTGTATTCATTTTACTTTCAGTTTGTGCATGTGTGCCCATTTTTTTTTTTTTTTTTTGGTTTTTCGAGACAAGGTTTCTCTGTAGCTTTGATACCTGTCCCGGAACTAGCTCTTGTAGACCAGGCTGGCCTCGAACTCCCAGAGATCCGCCTGCCTCTGCAGTGCTGGGATTAAAGGCGTGCACCACCACCGCCCGGCTATGTGTGCCCATTTTTATATATATGCAATTGTATGTATGCATGGGTACGAATAAATGTATATCTATGGATAATATACATGTCCATTTTCATGAACCCCTCTGCTGTGGGATAATACTTTTGTACACTGTAAAGATTTATCACTCATATTGGTTTAATAAAACACTGATTGGCCAGTAGCTAGGCAGGAAATATAGGCAGGGCAACCAGAGTAAGAGAATTCTGGGAAGTGGAAAGGCAGAGACATAGTCATTAGTCAGATGCAGAGGAAACAAGATGAGAATGCCTTATTGAGAAAAGGTACCAAGCCACATGGCTAAACACAGACAAGAATTGGGAGTTTAAGTTGTAAGAGCTAGTTAATAATAAGCCTGAGTCAATAGGCCAAACAGTTTATAATTAATATAAAATGTGTGGGTTTTTTGAGGACTGAATAGCTGCAGAACTGGGTGGGAGAGTAACTTCTTTTTGTACCTTCCTAAGGTAATGTGATGTGGAAAGAGAAATAAAATTCACATGGGACGTTTCTTTATTTTTATTTAGAACTATTTTACTCCATTGACTTTGGTTTAGGAGAGTGATCAGAAATTGTAAAAAAATTTTTCAAGATTTTTATTTATTTTGTATATAGGGTTCTTCCTGCATGTATCCTACAGTACAGAAGAGGGCACCACATCTCATTACAGATGGTTGTGAGCCACCATGTGGTTGCTGGGAATTGAACTCAGGACCTCTGGAAGAGCAGCCAGTGCTCTTAACCATTGAGCCATCTCCCCAGCCCGCAAAGCTTATTCTTTTATGGAATGGCTGGAAACCTTATTAAGCAAACACGTTGTGTTGTAAGTTCACTGTAGGCTGGCTTGTTAAGGATTTCTGAAGAAGTAGGACAAAAGTTTTCAGTGTTTGCCTTTGTACTGGGGCTGGGATTAAATGGGAGAGTGTGTTAAGAGGCCCTGGGTTCCATCCCCAGAACTGCAAATTACATGAAAAACAGCTTTAATTTTTCCTCAGTTTGAGAAAGTGGCTCTTTTTGCTAGATTTTTTTAGATGTTAGTATTAAACTTTTCATCTCAGTTTTTTTTTTTCCTTCAGAATGAAGACCAGTTGCGTTAATTGAATCTGAAGAGTTAACCAGATAGTTTAGATTGAAAAGAGACTCTTCCAGTATAGATCAGAAATGTCCTCTTTTGTGCAGTATACTGATTTTGGTAGGGAAAGGACTTTTGTTGTCTAAAACAGGATTTCATGCAGCCCAGGCTGGTCTCAAAATCATATAACAACTTTGAATTTTTTTAACAATTCATTTAATTTTTTTTATGTGTATTAATATGAGAGTGTCAGATCCCCTGGAACTGGAATTACAGACATTGAGCTGCTATGTGGGTGGGTACTGGGAATTGAACCCAGGTCTTCTAAAAGAGCAGCCAGTGTGCTCTCTTAACCACTGAGCCATCTCTCAACTTTGAACTCTTGATCCTCCTGTTTTTACCTGCCAAGTGCGGGGTGTGTATCGGTACCACTGTGCTGGGTCTTTTTTTTTTTTTTTTAATTATTTTTGTGACAAAGTCTCATTGTGTAATCCTGTGTAGAACAGGCTGGCCTACTGTCTCCGCCTTCTAAAAACTGGAATTATGGACTTGAGCCACCATCACTGGCTAACACTGGTTTTAAATGTTATCAACATATATAATTTCTGTCTTAATTTTTTTAAATTCAGTTTTGTCCCAAGGATCTGCCTTTTCAAGTTACCTACTAGGAACATGAGGCTGAGGGCGTCAGCTAGAATGGGGCTCGACTCCATAAGACTAACACCTTATGTTGTAAGACTCCCTTCACTGTTACCATGTGAAGAGTTGGCCATGATGCCAGTATGCAATGATTGCTTACGTGAAGATCACCCTGAGGCCATATAGTTAGCTCCTGAAGTTTTGGCTTGAGCTTGGCTCTTACTCTAGCCTCACCATTGCTTCCTTAGGGATCTCAGAGCTGCTGGGCTTTTTAAACAGGTGTGATTGCCACAGAACCAGTCCAGACAGGGGTGCCATGGGACCTTCAAAGAGGGAGCAAGCAAAGCAGATGTGTTGGGGAGCAGTTAACTGTAGTTTGGCATGTTGAAGGACTGTGCTGTGCTAAGTTGATTGTAGTTTGGCATGTTGAAGGACTGTGCTGTGCTAAGTTGATTGTAGTTTGGC
>NC_022014.1:12325421-12335677 GCF_000317375.1 Microtus ochrogaster | reverse complement strand
TGTAGTTTGGCATGTTGAAGGACTGTGCTGTGCTAAGTTGATTGTAGTTTGGCATGTTGAAGGACTGTGCTGTGCTAAGTTGATTGTAGTTTGGCATGTTGAAGGACTGTGCTGTGCTAAGCTTGGAGGAGTAGATTAAGCAGGTGGCATTGAGTTTGAGGATGAGGGGAAAGAGCACCAGAGTTGGGTTTCTGTAACTAACCTGACCAGAAAGGGACCTTGCCATCAGTGGTATTGGGTGTGGGAAAAAAGAAGAGACCTGGTTACAGGGAAGCCAGCAGATAGAAATTTACCAAAGGGGGTAAATTTGGAGAGGAAGTTGATTGAAAGAGAAACCCAAGAAAAGTACAGTGATGTTACTACTGATACAGTTTACCCAGAATGGTTGAACCACAAAGAATGAAAATCTGAATGTGGTGAAGTTTGGTGCCAGGGCTTTCTGCTGCCAACAGAAATGGAGAAATTCACTGCAGCCCAGTCTTCTTCCTCAGGTGGTCAAGGTTAGAAAATGAGATGCAGCAATGCATTCTTACCACCCATGTCTGGCATCATGTTTTATATACTTAGTATAGCAACTGTTAATCACAGGGATGATAGGACTGGCAATGCCTCTGTCACCTAATGTGCTCTTATCCTTACAGCCTGGCGTACTCGGCTACTTTGAGTTCAATGGCTCGCCCCAGCCCCCTGGCTACTTGACCTTCTTCACCTCAGCATTGCACTCTTTAAAGAAAGGTAAACCTGATGTGTGTTAAGACATTGGCACTTTAGCAGAGATGTACTATTTTGATATGTTTTGGCTTATAGTATCTTTATGATTATATTTTCTAATTTGCTAGGTTCCTTTTCTCAATGTATTTTTAATAAATATCTTGTTTAATTTTCATTAACAAAGCATTGTGCTATTCCAAATATATTCTCTTGCTGGACATGGTGGCACATGCCTTTAATCCTAACACTTGGGAAGCAGAGGCAGGTGAATCTTTGTGAGTTCCAGGTCAGTCTGGTCTACCTAGTGAGAACCTGCCTAAAAATTAATTAATAAAATAATCAAATATATTCTTTATTATATTATAAAAATAGTTTGACCCTCTAATGACAAAACTATGTTCTGTGCTTTAAAATGTGTTTGTTAATGTTGTTGTCATCTGTTAAGAGTGAAGTTGACAGGGTTTGGTCTGACTCGGTGCTTACCTTAGCTACTAGCTGACTATGGCATAGCTTAGTAGGACCAGTCCTTCACAGGATGGCTTCTAAAGGTCGCAGGTACATCATGAGCCTATGCCAGTTTCGCTCCTCTCAGGTCCATGTCGTGTGTACGAATTCCATATTCTCCTCCTCTTTCCATATTGTTTTGTGTTCTCTCAAGGTCATGGCTGAGTCTGTCAGTCCTATTGGCTACATTCATTTACGCACTTGTCTCCAACTCTTCTTACCACTGGTGCTTTACCCACACCTGGACTAGACAGTGGACACTTAGCTGTTTCCAGCTTCTGTCTTCCTACTCCCATGACACCTTGATTTCAAGTGTTAGTCTTGTCTTGAAGGTAAAGTGCCCCAAACCCTCTACCTGTCAAACTCCTATTCATTCTTCATGGTCTCGCTCAAATATCACTCTTACAATTCAGTGACTAATAAGCCCCTCTCCCTATCTAAATTGAGTTCTTTGTTATTTCTCTCTACTTAACACATGCATGGATGCACTTATGAATCTAATTATAAAATAATTTGTTTAATATCTTTTAACTTTCCCATACTCAGGTTTCTGAGGGTAGGGATCATGTGTTTTTCTCCAGTGGCTGGCATGCAGCAGGGTATTTGCCAAGTGAGAGATAATGTTAATGGCTATACCATGTTACCCTGATAGATTAACCACCTGGGTTTTTTGTTTGTTTGTTTGTTTCATTTGTTTGTTTTTTGATACAGGGTCTCAGTAAGTAGCCCTGGCTGTCCTGGAACTCAGTCTGTACACCAGGCTGGCCTTGAACTCAAAGATCTCCTGCTTCTCCCTCCTGAGTGCTGGGATTAAAGGCATCACTACCAGTGTCCAGCTAAGCCATCTGTTTTTTACTGGGTGTTAGATTACTTCAGGTTTAAAAACTTATAACAGCATATCATTATTATATCAAACAGTTACTTACCATTTTAACGTGCGCATTGTGTTGGGGTTTTATGCACAGAGAATTGACTATGTTCACATTTTCTTGTCTGGGAGATAATGGGAGAGAAAAAACGGATTGTTATGTGCCTCCTGTCTACTTGAAAGACTGAGCTTCACAGCCTCAGGTGACTAAGACTTAGTGAAATTTTCCCTCTCTGCCTTATGCTCTTTTACTGAGCTCCCTCCCGATTCTCTCTTTTCATCTTGAGACAAGGTCTCACTAAGGTGTCCAGGTTGGCTTTGAACTTTAAGTTCTTATGCCTGAGCCTGTTAAACAGTTGCGATTGTAGGACTGTACCACTAGGTTTAAACTTTCAAAACAAAATACAACTTAAATAGTTTAAGAAGCACACATTCAGAGCTCTTCATGGAAGACCATAAACAAAGTTATGTATGAAAAGGAACCCAGTGATCCCTAAAAGGAAGGCAGCATTCAAATTCTTGAGCTGAAGGGGCTATTTTAGGATCATGAAAGGTCGTTTGGTTGCTTGTATTGTATGTAGCTATGCCGTGTTAGTGAGATGAGCCTTTCATCTTAAACTGTTTTTTTCATTTGGAGTTTTTCAGATGGAAAGCCTTTCCAGACACAACAGCCTTCCTTCCTTCCTTCCCCTTTCTTTCTTAAAGCTAGAACAACAACAGCAACAGAGCTTAAAGCAAAACAGAGATAAATAACATGGGGTGCTCAAGAGAGATAGAAGACTTAGAATTACTCCACAGTCATGTTGGTAGCACCTACAGTCCTGGCTACTCAGGAGTCTGAGGGTGCATGATCATTTGAGGCTGTGAAGCTCAGTCTTTCAAGTAGACAGGACCCATTCCCCAGTACAAAAAGGATACAAAAATCTGAGAGAAAAGTATAGCTTGGTGGTAGAGCCTTCCCTCTAGTTTACACAGGGACCCTGGGTTCTATTCTCAGTACATTTGAAGCAAACAAAACCAAACCGTCCAGAAGTGAATTCACACAAAATGAGTGTGCTGGGTAATTTGAAACTTTTTTCCTGATACATGTGGTCTGATTTATCTTTTCTGTGTTCCCCCACAGTGTTGTGATTCTAGCTTAAGATCCTGCTGCATACACTAGTATGTGGGAGCTGAGGTTCATGCTAATTAATTCTAGTTTACCCTACTGATGGTGACTGAGCTCCCACTTAAGCTTATTGAACCATGTTTTTTAAAGATTTATTTACTAGTTGGGAAGTGGTGGCTTTAATCCCAGCACTTGGGCGGCAGAGACAGGTTCAAGGCCAGCCTGGTCTACTAGAGCTAGTTCCAGGACGTCCAGAGCTGTTACACAGATAAACCCAGTCTTGAAAAACCAGTATTCTGCTGCATGTATGCCCGCACGTCAGAAGAGGGCACCAGATCTCATTACAGATGGTTGTGAGTCACCATGTGGTTGCTGGGAATTGAAGCCAGGTCCTCTGGAAGAGTAGCCAGTGCTCTTAATCTCTGAGCCATCTCTCCAGCACCATGAACCATTTTCTTTAGAAAAAGACACGTTTGAAATTATTTTTTTCCCTAATTCTGAAGGATTACCTAAGATGAGTCTTGCCTTGAACATCTGGATTTCTTCCCCCTTTTCTCTCTCTTGCTTGAAAGGACAGTTATTTTTCTTATTGTTAATAGTAGAAGCATGTAAGAGAAAGAGAAGCATGTGCTTACTTTCTTTTTTTAATGGGACAGTTTCAGATGTAGATTGTAGGTTACTGTCTGTCCTGTTTAGAGGCCTGGGTAAGGTGAGTTGAAGTGCATAGACTGTTGTGTAGGGAGCAGATGCTCCAGATAGATACATGTGTCTTCTCAACCTCGATGTTTTTTTTTGTGTGTGTGTGGGGGGGGGAAGCCTAGGACTCAGAAGTAGAGACTTACTCTTGATAAGCCTGTCTTAATGATTTTTTAATTGTCTTAGCTGTGGTGACACACAGCTCTAATCAGTACTCTGGAGGTAGAGATAGCAGGATCTCTGGTTTCAAGGCCAGTCTGGATTAAGTATCAAGCTTCAGCACAGCCAAGACTACATAGAGAGAGCCTGTCTCAAAATACAGACAAATGCAACCGAAATAAATAAAATAAAATTATCTTAGAAATAAGATACTGAGTTCTGACTTGCTGAGGCCTTGCTAGAGCAGAGCTCACATTTGCCTCTGGGGAGTGAGGGTAGAATTGCAAGGTCAGCTTTACCACAGCCAAACAGCTGTTGTTTGATGTCGTCTTTACACATTAGGGTAAAGGAAATTAGGGGAAGTTTGTATACTGTCTTAGCCCTGTAATTTGGTCTGCTACTCCTCTTTACTGTTTGAACTTTCTCCTTTTGCATGTCCTGTTTTTCTGAGGTTTGCTCAGCCTTGGTACTACTGTGTCAGCTATTGTAATTTGCCTGCTAACAGGTATGGGCAGGAACCTGTTGTTATATTTCTGCCCATTACTTTCCCAGTCTCCTTACTGCTAGGAAATAATGCTAACATTAGTGTCATCTATTTGATATTCATGTGTATGTATGTGTGTCATGTGTGCACAGTGCTAACAGAGACCAGAAGAGGGTCTTGGAGCCCATGGAGCTGGAGTTGTGGAGTGGTGGTTATGAGCCATCTAAAGTGAGTCCTCTGGACAAGTAATAAATACATACTTCGAACTGCCAAGCTGTCTTTCTAGCACCACTAGCATTATTTTTGATGTGGTTAAATCTTAGATTCTGAGCCAGGCATCGTGTTGCACACCTACAAATACCAGCACTTGGGAGGCAGAGGCAGAAAGAAAGATCCTAAATTGGAAGTCAGTTTAGGCTGTATTGCAAGATCTTGTCTTAAACAAACATACCCATTGACTCTTTTTCTTGATTTATTTCTTTCTGAAAATCCTATTACTAGACTTTTTAAAGAAATTTAAGTTATTTATTTAACGTTTTTCACTACTTGATTTTACTTTGTGGAACACAGTTGATATTTCCCCTTTCATTGGCTAATTTGTTGTACCATTTACAACTTTTCTCTGTCAAAGTAGTGGCTGCATTAGCCCAGACTGCAGGCTCTAGTGCTTACGGATCTGTTTTGGTGTTTTCTTTTACTCTAGATTTCTACTTTGTGCTACTATTTGATTGGTTGGTCCATTAGTTTTTGTCACACAATCTCATGTTGGCCTAGAACTTCCTTTGTAGCTAGCCCTGGCTGTCCTGGAACCCCCTCTGTAGTTCACACTGATCTTGAACTCACAGAACTCCCAAGTGCTGGGGTTAAAGGCAGTAAGCTGCCCCGCCCAACTGTGGTAACTTTTTTTTTTAAAGATTTATTTATTTATTACATACACAGTGTTCTGTTTGCACACCAGAAGAGGGCACCAGATCTCATTACAGATGGTTGTGAGCCACCATGTGGTTGCTGGGAATTGAACTCAGTATCTCTGGAAGAGCAGCCAGTGCTCTTAACCTCTGAGCCATCTCTCCAGCCCTGTGGTAATTTTTTAAAAAGAGATATGCAATGGTTTTTGTTTTTTCCAGGGCTAGGGATGGAAATCAGGGCCTTCTGTGTGCTAGGCAAGAGCTCTTCTTTCAAGAAAAATAAAAGTGTGGTTTTTTGTTTGTTTGTTGGTTGGTTGGTTTTTTCCCCACCCTTTTGGTTTTTCAAGACAGATTTCTTTGTAACTTTAGAGTCTGTCCTGGAATTAGCTCTGTAGACCAGGCTGGTCTTGAACTCACGGAGATCCACCTGTTTCTGCCTCCCGAGTACTAGGATTAAAAAGGTGTGTACCACCACAGCCTGGCATAAAAATGTTTTTTTTTTGAGACCGTCTCCATTCTGTAGTCCAGATTGACATAAAATACAGGGAAAACCTCACAAGTGCTTAGACAAGAGTCCTTACCCCTTGCAGCAAATTTTGGATTTTCATTTTATCTGATTGACAAAAAGAGATATCAGTGTGGGGAAGAGGAGAAGCAGTGAACTGGAAGCTGCCAGTGTCTCACCGTAGAATAAGATCATTAATTTTTCTTTGATTGAGTTCACCTGTATGGAAATTTGGAAGTTAGAGATGGAGGGCTGGTGCTTATTTTATAAGTCTAGGTTGTTTGTGTGTGAATAAACAATAGCGTAAAGTCTGTAGTTCTTCAGGAACTACACACCTGTTTGGAAGTGTCCAGATAAGCATAGTTTGTGCTTTTGAAAGACTATCTGCAGGAATTCTGTCACCTGACTGGCCTTAGGTGTGTCCACCTGGGTGTGCTTGTTCATCTGCTTGTAGAAGCCAGCGGTTGGTGTCAGGTATCTTCCTCAGTTGCTCTCTATCTTTTGAGACAGGGTTTCTCTCTGAACCTGGTACTCCCCAATTGTCTAGATTGGCTGGCCAGTGATCTCTAGGGATTCACCGCACCTATCATCCAGGAATTACAGACATATGTTGTAACCATGGTTGGCTTTTTTATGTGGGTACTGGGGATCTGAACTGCAGTTGTCACTCTTGTGCATCAGGCACTTTACTGACTGAGCCATCTCTTTAGACCAAGTAAGATTTGAAAGTCCTGCCACTTTTGTCCCATCGCTGCTTCTCATGCCGTGCTTTCGGATCGTAGCTTTGTGTAGAGCAGTCACTGTGACAGTCTTCCTGGAGCCCCTTCCTGTCTCTTCCTACTTTTTTCTCCCTGGTTTATCACCGTCCTGATACAAGAAACCTGATGAACTGAATTAAAATTTACACGGTACCTAAATGCTACCTTAAAATATACTGATATATTAATGTCAATAATTTTCATTCCTTTCTGTTACTTTGCATTAGCTTTATTGATCTGCAGATTCAATTGAGTATTAAAAATGGTCTGTTCAATAAGCTGAGATAGAATTGCCTGAGCCCAGGAGTTTAAGACCAGCTAAGATAACATATTGATATCCTTTTTTCTCTTAAAAAATAGTGTCTTTGTTGAACACATACAGATTTTAAAAAGTGTGTGTATGTTCAGGTACCCACAGAGGCCAGAAGAGAGTATTAAATTTCCTCGAGTTGTAGTTAGGGGTGCTGGAAATTGAGCTCTGGGCCTCTGCAAGAGCAGCAAGTGCTTGTAATCACTGAACTCTGTCTCCAGCCCCACGTGTACAGATTTTTTTTTTTGGGGGGGTTTTTCGAGACAGGGTTTCTCTGTAGCTTTGGTGCCTGTCCTGGAACTAGCTCTTGTAGACCAGGTTGGCCTCGAACTCCCAGAGATCCACCTGCCTCTGCCTCCCTAGTGCTGGGATTAAAGGCGTGCGCCACCACCGCCCGGCACATGTACAGATTTTTAAGTTGCCATTCCTTAAAGAATATGGTATAAGACCTGTATTATGTAGAGTGGGTTAAAGCACACAGGCAGATGCAAAGGTAATATGCAAATGCTGTGCTATTTTGTGTAAGGAACTCGGATACCTTAGTTGTTGGCCCCTCAGGATGACTGTACTGTTCTTTTTTTTTCTTCTGTTTCCCCAAGGCCTGGGGGATTCTGTTTTAATGGTTGTTTTTAGAAGAAACAGAGGAGGACCTTTTGATTGCAGTATAGGTCCTCTCTTCTAAGTGGTGGCACCTGGTAGAACTGAGTGGGGAACCATGGTTTGCTGATAAGTGAGTTTTTTGCACAGGAAAAATCCCTCCTCTATGTGCTTAATTGTAAATAAAGCTTCTCTTGAGTACTTAGGGGGGCTAAGATATGGTTCAGGTGGTAGAGAGCTTGCTTCACATGCGCAAAGCCTTGGCTTCGATTCTTAGCACTGTGTAAATCTTGTGTAATGGTGTGTGCATGTAGTTTCAGCACTTTGGAAGTATAGGCAGGAGTTCAAGATCATCCTTAACTACTATCTATCTATCTATCTATCTATCTATCTATCTATCTATCTATCTATCTATCTATCTAATCTATCGATTGTAAGTGTGAGGCTAGCCTAGGCTATATGAGACAGTTTCTTAATTTTTAATTTTTATTTTATGTAAACAAGTGTGCCTGATACTCACAGAGTCAGAAGTAGTTTACATTTCTAGGAGAGCATAGGAGTACTGGCAATAGTTTATACATAGGAAACAGGCATTTCTTCAATGTGTCCATTTCTTTGAAGGATTTTCATTTAATAGACTTGTTTATCATTGGAGTCTAAAGTCATCATCAGAAGTATACTGGGGCGGGGGGAGATACCAGCTACACTGGAAGAATTGTTACTCTTTAAACAGTCCTCTTATTCTCCTTTTCCCAATTAATCTAAAACCTGGGGGAAATTAAAAGCTAATGAGAATAAAATAAGAGTTGTTTCCAGGCCATACTGATTTGCCTATTGGAATGTCACTGTTTCCCAATGTAAAGAAGAAAAATTTGCCCAGAAGAGAAATTTCCCTAGAGGTAAATTGCACCTTAGTCATACTGATTAAATGTCATGTAGCTTAATCTGGTGATACTTAGTTATGAGGTAGACCGTGACATACTTATCATTAGGTGTCTGTATGCTATGTCTCTTGACACAATATTCTTCTTTGATATCCCTGAGAAATTAGCCCACATAGAGGTCTCCTGGAGGTCTAAGAGCTCTGCCTTGTTCATTTATGTCCTGTTTGTTTTGGGGGGGGATCCTTGGGTACAGTACTCCTAGCACA
The DNA here is from genome assembly GCF_000317375.1 of Microtus ochrogaster. Lineage (NCBI taxonomy): Eukaryota > Metazoa > Chordata > Mammalia > Rodentia > Cricetidae > Microtus > Microtus ochrogaster. Next base: position 12,326,919 of record NC_022014.1, on the reverse strand, counting down.
CCAAGTGCTGTAGGCCTCTGAGACAGTTAAATCATATAAGCTGAGTTTTTAGTTAGGGTGTCACAACTCTTTCTGAAGGGGGGGTATCGTTGATGGTAATTATCCCGATGTTGGAGGGGTTCTGATGGGGAAGTTCAGGAGGCCCTGTCCTGTGTCCTTCAAAGATAGCTGGCCATTGCTAAGACTCGTTTCCTGCTGCATGAATCATCAAACTAAAATAGGTTTAATTCCTCATAGCTAGCGTTTCAAGTGTACATTAGCCACATTGAACATGCACTGTTGCCAGATACCTCCAAGTGAAAAGCCCTTGTTGAAGGATATGGTATCTCCTGAAAGTTTTTTTAGGGGTGATGTTCAAGACAGGGTTTCTCTGTGTGACTCTGGCTGTATTGGAACTTGTTCTGTAAACAAGGTTGGCTTTGAACTCAGATCCCAAGTGCTGGGATCAAAGGCCAGTGCCTGTATGCCTGGTCTTCTAGTCTATTTTCTAATGAAAGTAGCTATGTTTACTCTTTCTTCAGCATTTGAAAGGTTACTATTTTGCCTTATTTATGTGGTTCATGGCCCAAGAAGGTATGTGCTCTTCCTAATAATAAACTGAAGTTTTAATATTGAATTTGATACTTAACAAAACAGACTGAGATGAGAACATTAAGAAAGCCCCTAACAAAATCCTTGATGCAAGCATGAGAGTCCAGATTGACGTGAATGGAAACCATTGAGAATTTCACCTTTTTCATTCTCCTTGCACTCTTGGTGAGCTAAGGTGGGTGGTGACAAACATGTGTACAAGAAACAGGAAGAGTGACTGAAGTTGTCCCAGGGTATGTGGGAATTGGAGTGGGGTAGTCTGTTACTGGCAAAGAGCCCCAATCCTTTAACAGATGGCCAGGAGCTGAGACTGAAGAGTCAAAGCAAGATGGCTGACCACTCAAAGCCCACCAGACTGCACAAGCACCGGTGCCTTCTGTTGCTTCCCCTCACATCATGTCATGAAGCATATCTTATTGATCTTATTGTGCACTTAAGAGTGTCCCCGTGAGCTCTAGGGACACAGGGTCCATTACTTATCACTTACAAAAAGCACCAGACAAGCCAACTGTCTGTCCATGTATTCTACATTTTGGGCTCTGCTCCCCTTTATCTTATTAGCTATTGGCACATACCGCTGTTTCTTTACTGAGATATTCCTCCAGGAGCTTGGCACATCTGTAGTCCTCCTTGTTACCATTTGCCACTGTGTGGTTTAGAGATCTGAAACTGACTGGTGACCAAGCTAATGGACTTCATTAATTTTTTTTTTTTCAGTTTTTCAAGATAGATTTCTCTAAGAAGCCTTGGAACTATGTAGTAATAGGAGCGGCGGAGCTGTGTCCCCAGCACCCCAGCCGCTCCCCGGCTGCCTGGCTAGCTTATGCCCCGAAATAATTACACGGACACTGTATTCTTTTAAGCACTGCTTGGCCCATCTATCTAGCCTCTTCTAGGCTAATTCTCA
>NC_022014.1:12323688-12325201 GCF_000317375.1 Microtus ochrogaster | reverse complement strand
TCTGAGCTCACTTCCTCTTCCTCCCAGCGTTCTGTTCCGTTCACTCCTCCCACCTACGTTCTAACCTATCAGGGCAAGCAGCTTCTTTATTTAATCCACCAATGACCTTCCTCCATCAGAACTAGATATGTAGACTAGGCTGGCATGGAACTCAGACCGCTTGCCTCTGCCTGGATTAAAAGCATGTGCTGCCACACCTGGCTTTTTTTTGAGGGGATTCATTTTAAATTCTTCAAAAAAGTTTTGTTTGTTTGTTTGTTTCCTTAAACTCTCATGGAGCCTACGCTAACCTCAAACTCCCTACATAGCTGAAGATGACCATGAACTGATCCTTCTGCCTCCTGTTATGCGTGGCTTTCATAGTTCTTAATTAAAACATTGGAACTTACTACTTTTAGAACAAAAAAATTCATTCTGTAAGTGACAAAGAATACTGTTGTAGAACATGCTGGTGCTTGCTTTAGCAGGGTGCATATTATCATTTATAGAGAGGTAATAGGGGACCCAAGGGGTGGCGATGGGTCCCCTGGCAGGTGGCCTGAGGCCTCAGTGGGAGACAGACAGATGAGTGAGAGAGCTGGGGTATAGAGTTTATTTAGTGGGTTATGGAGGGGGAAGGGAAGAGGGAAGGAAAAAGTGGGGGGAGAGGAGAGAGAAGAGGGGAGGTCAGAGAGAGAGAGATTGTTTGCTTGCTTGCCTTGGTGGAAGGGGGAGGTTGGGAGTGGACAGGGCTCTTCTCTTAGAGGGACAGGGTACCCAGGTGACAGAGCAGGCCAGAAGATTACAACATTCCCATCTTTTCTTATAATAAAAAGGCGGGGAGTCAGGCACAGCAGGTTGAAGGAATTGAGATGGCAGATTCTCAATTCTGCTTCCTGCTTATTTGTAGGTGTTGAAGTTTTTCTTGGGGGCCTGAGAAAGCTGGGTGTTGGTCACATCATGGGGTAGCTGGTCGCTTTACTCCTGTTCATGATTCATGGTGTGGAACTGTCCGGTGTCTCTTGGACCTGGTTAAGGGGTTGGCAGAGCAGAGGACAAAGTTAAGTTTAGGAAGGAAAAATACAATTTTAGGACCAGGGAATTGAGAGGGATGTATCTGACCTGTTTAAGGTGGATCCTTTAATTTGACTCCCTGGAACTTGTAAGAATTTTTAAGTTTGCAAAAACATAAGTTTTAGACACATACATTGTATACACAGCAGCATATTTATGTCAGAATGATTGTGACAGATGCTTTTGCACAATGAAAAGCATTTTTAAGACTATGAAAGGCAGTGAGAGAGAAATTTGATAACTTGCATTTGTCCTCACACCTTTATAACTTGCAGGTACACATTTTAATAACTTGAATTTGTATATCTTAAGATTATGAAATTTGTTTGGTGAGGCTGTCTTTTTTTTTTTTTTTTGGTTTTTCGAGACAGGGTTTCTCTCTGGCTTTGGAGCCTGTCCTGGAACTAGCTCTGTAGACCAGGCTGGTCTCGAACTCACAGAGATCCGCCTGCCTCTGCCT
>NC_022014.1:12313373-12323588 GCF_000317375.1 Microtus ochrogaster | reverse complement strand
TCTCGAACTCACAGAGATCCGCCTGCCTCTGCCTCCCGAGTGCTGGGATTAAAGGCGTGCGCCACCACCGCCTGGCTAAGGCTGTCTTTTTAAACTGACAAAACCTCTCAGCTGTCAAACTGTATCAGAGACCTTTGAGAAGGATAAAATTTTACTTGAGTTATTGATTAAAAAATGACAGAGTACTTACTCTATTGGCTATCTAGAGCCACTCCTCAGGGTCCTCCATAGTTGTTGAGGGTCGTATTTGTCTTTTGTTGTTTAATGCCGGGCTGCCAGGTTTTGAAAGATCCTGTGGGTTGATAAATCTGTAGGTAGACAAGCCTACGTTGACCTGAGCAGCTAGGCAAGTTGATTTCATTTGATTCTTTGTCCACGTCTAAAGAGCTTCAGTTTAGATGAAAAGCAGTTCTTCCCAGTGGTTAGTGCTTTCACCTGATGAAGCGAATTGCAGATGGACATTGTTCTGTGCCCACATGTCTTCTGTCTTCTTTGGAGGAAGTAGAGTGCTGCTGCTAGGAGCCAGCCTGTCTCTGTTATGAAAAGTTTCTTAATAATTAACCATTTAAATGCCATGTTCCCCAGATCTCTGAGCATTCGAGGGCTGTTTATCGGGTATAGATATGTGATGACTACAGCATAGGATCTGCCTGGACAGCTGGGTCCAAGCTTGACTGTACTGGCTCTCAGCTTAACAGGTGAGATATATACTTGTGAAAGACAAAGAAGAAAAAACTGTTTGCAGTAGAAGCTTAGCAGTAGAACTGACAATAGTGGAGAACAGCTCAGTATATTTTAAAGCAGAATTGAATCACATACACAGTATTTTTGTAAGAGAGTTAAGAGTACATACCAATTTAAAATATGAGGCTTATTGCTTTTTTAGTCTGGAATGAGATATAATAAACAGATTATTTAAAACATTTTAACAGTAATATATGTACATTTATACCCAGTTGAATTTAAGTTTTATACACATGCACACAGAGTTAAAACTAACTTATGTTTATTCATAGTTAACTTGAGTCACATGCATGTACTCAATTTTATTATTATATATTAAACAGGAATTGGGTGAAGTGGATGTTTTGGTGGGTCCTACAAAAAGCATGCCACTGCACAAAACACACTTGTAGCAAAGTCAGTAAGAGGAATTTAAGGACAAGTAAACCGCAAGACTAGGCAAGGAATACCTCAGTAAAGATGGTGGGACTTGGTCACCTGACCTACCCTTAGTCAAAATGTCGGTGGTCATGTGTTGTACAGAGAAACCACATTTTTAGAGCTAACAGTGCACTCAGATTATTCTTAGACTTCTTATGTTGATCCAAGTATTAATTATTCACATGGGATTGCAAACTTCCTGGAAAATTTCCACCATGTACAGGAGCTACGCCAGAAGTATGATCTTTATAAATGTCTTTATGTATGAAAAGTAAAGTTTTAGAATTGCAGCATGTTGGCACTGCTAGGCTCTGCTCTGTTGAGGCAACCTGTCCTTTCACACCGATGCAGCTAAACTGGCCTCTGAATGGCCCATTCAGTCTCGGGTCAGGCTGTCAGTTTGTATTCTGCTGCAGCATATTCTGATGACTTTGGTGACTACCAAAAAATGTCCTTATTGGCTAATTTTCATGTTCAGACTACAGCTGTTCTCCATGATTCACCTTTTCCTGTGTACTGTGTCATTTATGGGCTTGCAGTTCATACTTTATCTTAGGTGCTGTTTTTTTTCCACTGATATTGTCATTATCTGAATTTTACCTTTTAAATTTTTTAAAAAGGACTTGGGGAGTGGCTCAGTGATGGAGTATTTGTTAGCATGTGGAAGACCTAGGGTCCATCCCTAGGACTGGAACCACACATATTTCTTTTCCTTTCTCATTAACCTCTTCTTTAAGAACCTGGTACCTTTCAGCCGGGATTGACACTTGGAGATGAAGATCTCAATGCTGGTGTACAATAATATATTATTTGTGTTTTAATAAATAAATCTTGCCTGAGGGTCAGTACAAAACAGCCACACTGGTGAGCCATACAGACCAGGCAGTGGTGACACACACCTTTAATCCCAGTAGCCACACTAGTTAGTAGTAGAGGCTGGGCAGTGGTGGTGCACGCCTTTAATCCCACACTAGAGAGGAATGTAAGAGGGGAGGAGACAGGTCTCATGCTCAGTCTTATTCTGAGGATTGATGGAGGCAAGATTGCCATTTCGGTTTGAGGTAGAAGTAAGAGCCTGTGGCTGGTTGCTTTGCTTTTCTAATCTTTAGGTTGAACCCCATTATCTGTCTCTAGGTTTTTATTATTCATGTTATAGTTGGCGCCCAATGTTTGGGCTATGAATTCATGAAAAAGCCGTTTGTTTGCCTGTGGCTTTTTAGCCATTGGCAGAGGCTAAAGCAGCATGTGAAGCTCCAGCCCCACTGGCTAGGCTTTCTTTTCTTTTTTTTTCAAGCCTCTAAATGAGTTTGGGATTTTTCTGTTGTAGCCTCTCTGAAATAGTCTCTAGCTACCACCCAAACCCCAGAAGCACCTGGGCTCCAAACACCGAAGGACTCACCAGCCTTAGACTGACTGATTCTGCCTTCTGGCAGACCCCTGCCACACATGGCTTTTTCTGAACCCCGGTGCATTTTTCAGACAGCTGACACACACACTCTTTCGCTCCCCCTCACTGTGAGTTGAGGGCTTTCCCTGAACCCCCTTCTCAGGCTGCTTCCAAACTAGGTAGCTGCCTTGAAATTCAGTCAGGCTTTTACTCTTCTATACAGCAGCAAATAGGCTACATACCTTCATCAACATTGTCGGTAGATTTGGTAAGACAATTGGGAATTCTTAAAGGGAGGAATTAGTTAAAAAAGAGAGTTTTTCCCCCCACATTAAAAATGGGAAACACTATGACATTGGAGGAATTTGGGTCTCTTTATGAAATATGCTGGATAGTTTGAAAGAGGAATGATTAAATGAGAGGATAACTAATTTAGAAGGGATTTATGTAATGTCAGTTGTAAACTTATCTGCTTTATCATTTATCACTAAAAATATTTATTAATCTGAGTGCTAGGATACACACTTTAGAAGAAAAAAAATCATGAAACAGATCACAGAGATATTCAAATCCAGACTCTGGAAAACCAATTCAGTGTTACATTATAAGAATAGAGAGGAGCAGCATAAAGTTTTCAGACAACCAGCCTTAACATATCCAATTACAGGAATTGCCAAATGGCAGAGGCTTTGTTACAGCTAACTAACTCCTTGCCAATGTTAGATTTAAAGAGATTTAAGGAAGCAACAGTCTCATGGCATTCATTCACCTGTTGTGAAGCAAATGATAAACTTGTGGTCAGATTCCTCTCTGTCCTTCTGGCCCTATACATTTGAAATCTGGCAGATGGATGTGTTCCATTTTGTAGAATTTGAAAACCTAAAATATGTATACCACACCATTGGGCCTATTCAGGTTTTCAATGGGAAACTGTTTTGAGTTCGGAAAAGCCTGATTGATTAATCACATATCTGCTAGAAGTCATGGCTATCACAAATAAAGACAGACAGTGCTCCAGCATATGTTTCTAAGAAAGTGAAACAGTTTTTTGCTCATTATATTTGTAGTGATAGGAGCGGCAACCTGCGGCCCAGCTCCCGGCTAGCTTTACCTGAAATAATTACATGGAAACTGTATTCTTTTAAACACTTCCTGGTTCATTAGTTCTATCTAGCCTCTTATTGGCTAACTCTCACATCTTGATTAACCCATTTCTAATAATCTGTGTAGCACCATGAGGTGGTGGCTTACCAGGAAAGATTCAGCATGTCTGACCTGGTGGCTGGCTCCATGGCATCTGACTCACTTTTCTTCTTCCTAGCATTCTGTTCTGTCTACTCCACCTACCTATGTTCTGACCTATCATGCCAAGCAGTTTCTTTATTAATTAACCAATGAAAGCAACACATAGAAAGAAGACCCACCTACATCATTTCCCCTTTTTCTGTTTAAAAAAAAAGAAAGGCTTTCACTTTAACATAGTAAAATCACATATAACAAAACCGTTATCAAGCAAGAATTACAGTTACAATATTTATATCTATTTTATCTTTTATTATAACTAAGGAAAACTATAACTATCCATTCTTCAAGTCCATCAAAGACTCCAGAAGGATATGTTACCTAAGTAAACAAGAAATAAGCAACTTCCAAAACTCTAGAAATGACAGAGACATCTTGCTGCCTGGACAGTCACCACCCAAAGTTCCTCTGTACCATTGGGGCATCCATCTTCAGCCTACAGGCCCATAGTATCCAGCAGACATTTCCATGAAGCAGGAAATTTCAAAGACAATTCAGTCACTTTCCTTTTTGTCCTGCAGAATGTCTTGAAGACTCTTTCATGAGTTAGGAACCCAAAAGGATGATCTCACCTTTAGGCAAGTTCAGCAGTCCTTTCTCTGAGGGTTCTTTGTGTCCAGTTTATGCAACAGTCCAGGCAAAAGCAGTTTCTTGCCCATATGGCTATCAAACTCCATAAGGAGCCTCTTCAATGCCCATCTTCCTCTCGAAGTAGATTGGTGCTGCCAGGAGCAGATGTGTCTCATTGTCATGAAAAACCCTAAGTTATTAAAACATTAAATGTCATATTCTGTAGTCTTTGAAAGATATGAAGAATGCCTATTTAACTGAAATATATCTCTATATATCTAGAAAATCTAACTAACATGACTACAAACTTGACTATTATTGATGATTATCCATTAACAACCTATATTTCCTAATTATACATTACATTTTAAAAATGAACTACACAATCACAATACCTTAATCAATATTAGAAATACATATAACAAAATTGACCTTAAAATCCATACCAGTGCAAATATTCATATCTATATCATATCCCCCTTTAAATGTAAAAGATCGGTAGAGCATGAGACTCTTAATCTCAGGGTCATGGGTTCGAGCCCATGTTGGGCACCACTCTGTAGTGATGAGGTGAGCAGGCCTCCTTTTCGTCCTGCCCAGCTCCCGCACAGCTAGCTTTACACCCGAAATAACAACACACAAATTGTATTCATTTAAACACTGCTTGGCCCATTAGCTCTAGTCTCTTACTGGCTAACTCTCACATCTTGATTAACCCATTTTTAATAGTCTGTGTAGCACCACGAGGTGGTGGCTTACCAGGAAAGATTCTAGCCTGCGTCTGTCTCGAGTTGGAGAAGCATGGCGTCTGCCTCACTTCCTTTCTTCCCAGCATTCTGTTCTGTCTACTCCACCCACCTATGTTCTGACCTATCAGGCCAAGCAGTTTCTTTATTAATTAACCCATGAAAACAACACATAGAAAGAAGACCCACCTACATCATATCTTAATCATATTGCAGGCATACCACACAATTTTACAAGTCAGACAGTTATAAAAATATCAAATTGAACTCTAAAGTATATGTTAAACAGGAAAGGATGAAAAATACCCATAGAAATTGATTACATAATGCTTTATTAACTTTGAATTTTCTAAATGTTAATGAGAAAGGAACTGCAGCTGTGGAGAAACTTTAGCAAAAAAAAAAAAAAAAAAAACTACAGAATTAAGCCAGCTGATATACCTTAAAGCTATACTGACCTCAGAATGGAAACTAGGACATGTGTTACGTTGGAGAAGGGGTTTTGCTTTTGTTTCTACAGGAGAAGAAAAGCTATGGATACCAGAAAAATTGATAAGGGTTCTATTTGAACAAGAGACACCTCTTATTTAGAAGAGATGATAGTTTGTTAAGCCCCATGGCTGTTTAATATAAACTAACCTATAAAATCAACACATGCTTTTCATTTGATCAGAGATAACTTGCCAAAAGAGAATCTTCCAAAGTTTTGGTTGGGGAAGGGTTCTGTTTCTGTCTTTTCAGGAGAATGAAGACATCCAGGTAAGGAATCTGAAGACCATTAGAAAATTGAGACATCTGAAGAAAAAGTACAAATCATCCAGAAACAGCGAAACATCAAGAAAAGGAGTAAATTGACTATTGGTATATCACAATTCCAACAGGATAAAATTTCATAAATCTTCCCAAATGTTTGTTTCTGCTGTTCTCTACAGACATATAATGCAAATAATCTTTTTGTAGTCCTGGTTAAATTAAAAATTAAAGTGGCTTTGGAGTTGGAGTGTGGCTCTCTCCTCTAAACCCAAGCATGCTTATTTAATTGAAATCTAAAATCTCTGTCTCATGTCAGAAGACCCTCCTAATATGGGACAGAAGAGAAAGAAAAATTTAAGGACTATTTTATTGCTACTAATCTCATAATCCTTTGGCTTTATATCAACTCTTTAACAACTTTTCTTTTTCTTTCTTTTTTTAACAGTTTTTTTTAAAGGTTTATTTAACTTTTTATTTTATGTGCATTGGTGTGAAGGTGTCAGATCCCCTGCAACTGGATCTTTAGACAGTTGTGAGCTGCCATGTGGGTGCTGGGAATTGAACCCAGGTCCTCTGGAAAAGCAGTCAGTGCTCTTAACTGCTGAGCCATCTCTCCAGCCCTCCTTTTTTTTTTAGTTTTTCAAGACAGGGTTTCTGTGTGGTGTAACTGTAGCTGTCCTGGAACTAGCTCTTGTAGACCAGGCTGGCCTTGAACTCTCAAGAGATTCTGCCTCTTCCTCCCAAGTGCTGGGATTAAAGGTGTGCACCACCACTGCCCAGCTTTTAACAGCTTTTCGTTCTTTTTTTTTTTTTTCGAGACAGCATTTCTCTGTGGCCTAGGAGCCTATCCTGGGACTAGCTTTTGTAAACTAGGCTGGCCTCAAAATCAGAGATCCCCCTGCCTCAGCCTCACGAGCGCTGGGATTAAAGGTGTGTAGCACCACTGCCCGGCCTTAACAGCTTTTCTTAAGGTATAAAATTTATAAGATTAATTAATATATTTTAATTTTTTTGTCATATTAATGTTCATACAGAGTACTAACTAATTTTAGAAAAAGTTTCATCTGTCTTCCTGTACATGATTTCGGGTTCAAGTATCCAAAAGAAACCTGGGGCCCAACGACTATAATCCTCCAAGACTGTAATAACACCACTAAGCTGAAAAACATCACCTAGAGATCGGCTTTGGACTACAAACTTCTCAGAACAATTTTGAGGTGGCTAGCTGAGATGATCCAGCCTAACAGACTACTCTAGCCAGGACTTGAGACAAACCCTGCACTTTCCTATTACACAGAGTCTGGACAACAAACGATACAGCTACCTCTCTCAGGACTTGACAATTAACCCCAATTTTTCTTTTCAGGATCCCCTAAAGATGCCATTGCCCCTAGATAGACAGTAGGAAGTAAATTTAAGAATATAACACACACGTTCCCAAGAGGGGGTGGGTGGTTTGTTTTTTTTTTTTTTTTTTTTTTTTTTTTTTTGGTCACTCAATGGGTAATGCATATTGTCATTATTTGGGGGGTTGGTTACAAGTTGTTATTGGTTACGATCAGGAGGAAAGTTGAACAAAGGAGATTAGATTCAGGGTTCTTGTTTTGAAAAAAGGGGGATATAAATATAGGATAAAAGGGTAGATTATTGAATCTACTCTGAGAAGAAAAAGGGGAGACTATAGATAAAAAGATTATTGAAGCATCTACTAGTTTTAAATATTTTACAGTGGATTGTTCTTTTGTATATTGTATTAAAATTTTGTATATTGGTACAAATTTGAGATTAATTTTGTTAAAACATATGTTTCTAATCTTGTTCAGTACACCTGTTTTAACAATGTAATGCAGATTTCTAGTCCTTGAAAATCATTATTACCAAGTGTTTGGATAATAAGGAAGTGCAGGTTAATAATTAGTCATATAATACAATCGAACTTGTAGTCACATTAGATATGTTTTCAAGATCAGACAGAGATATATTTTAAATAGACAGGTGATCTTCAAACACTACAGAATATGGCATTTAAGATGTTTTAATAGCATAGTATTTTTTTTCTCTTTTTATGACAATGAGACATGTCTGCTCCTGGCAGCACCAATCTACTTGAGAGAAGACAATGGGCATGGAAGAAACTCCACATTGAAGTTGAAGACTAGCTACTTATAGTTTTTCTTGCTTACCAGATTCAGAAAGCAAGTTATGATAGAAAGTAAATTAGGTACAAAGCTTGGACTCATAGGATACATAATGGAGTATTTTCTCCGACTTTGTCAAATGCAAATGGACTAGACGTTGGTGTATTTATTGCCTGTATATAGTTATTGTACTAATTGTATATAGTTTTTCTTATTTCTTTCTTATTTTAGACAAAAAGGGAAATATAGTGGTATATTTGTGTTTTAATAAATCTTGCCTGAAGGTCAGTGCAAAGCAACCACATTAGTCAGCCATACAGTCCAGATAATGGTTGCACACCCATTCAATCCCAGCAGCCATACTAGTTAGCCATTGAGGCTGGGCAGTGGTGGTACATGCCTTTAATCCCAGCACTATAGAGGAATATAAAATGTGAGGAGATAGGTCTCATGCTTAGTGTCATTCTGAGAATTTGTGGAAGCAGGATCTCCATTTCGGTTTGAGGTAGAGGTAATAACCAGTGCCTGGCTGCTTTGATTTCTGATCTTCTTGTTGAACCTCAGTATCTGTCTCTGGGTTTTTATTACTCGTGCTACCTGGGTGTACTCTTCAGCAGTATCAGCGAGACCTCACTTAAAGTCTAGCAGATAGAACCAGGAAGCGCTTGTGTTTATACTCTCATGATATACATGCATTCATATTTTTTTTTTTTTTTGGTTTTTTCGAGACAGGGTTTCTCTGTGGCTTTGGAGCCTGTCCTGGCACTAGCTTTGTAAGACCAGGCTGGTCTCGAACTCACAGAGATCCGCCTGCCTCTGCCTCCCAAGTGCTGGGATTAAAGGCGTGCGCCACCACCACCCGGCAATGCATTCATATTTTTATATTACATACTTAACATGCAAATTAAAAGCCAGCTTATACAATGTCCTCTGATTCCAGTGTAACACATTTTAGCTTCCCCTACTTCTTACCCTTCTAGTAAATATCCTGGTGCCCAAGGTTTACAATGTGCTTACAGAATTGCTGTTTATAGCCTTGTGGGAAACATTTCTTCCTTCCTTCTTTCCTTCCTTCCTTCTTTCCTTCCTTCCTTCTTTCCTTCCTTCCTTCTTTCCTTCCTTCTTTCCTTCCTTCCTTCCTTCCTTCCTTCCTTCCTTCCTTCCTTCCTTCTGATTTTATTGAGTTATACATTTTTCTGGGATTGTGATTTGTAGGCTGGCTTTCTTTGCTTTATGCTTTAAAACCACTTATGAGTGAGTACATACAATAATTGTCTTTCTGGGTCTGGGTTACCTCACTCAATATGATGTTTTCTAGTTCCAACCATTTGCCTGCAAGTTTCAAGATGTCATTATTTTTCTCTGCTGTGTAGTATTCCTCTGTGTAAACTTACCACATTTTCCTTATCCATTCTTCAGTCAAGGGTCATTTAGGTTGTTTCCAGGTTCTGGCTATGACAAACAATGCTGCTATAAACATAGGAACACAGTCCTTGGGGTACAATTGAGCATCCTTTGGATATATACCCAAAAATGGTATTACTGGGTCTTGAGGAAGGTTGTTTCCTAATTTTCTGAGAAATGACCATACAGATATCCAAAGCGGCTGTACCAGTTTGCACTCCCACCAGCAAGGAGTGTTCCCTTTACCCCACAACCTCTCCAGCATAAGTTGTCATGAGTATTTTTGATCTTGGCCGTTCTTGGAATCTCAGAGTTGTTTTTGATTTGCATTTCTCTGATGACTAAGGATGTTGAGTATTTCCTTAAGTGTCTTTCAGCCATTTTAGATTACTGTGTTGAGAGTTTTCTGTTTATATCTGTACTCCATTTTTTTTGATTGAATTATTTGTTCTTTTGATGACCAATTCCTTGAGTTCTTTGTATATTTTGGAGATCAGCCAATATGGGGTTGGTGAGGATCATTTCCCATTCTGTAGGCTATCGTTTTGTCTTGTTGACCATGTCTTTTGCTTTACCAGAAGCTTTTCAGTTTCAGGAGTCCCCATTTGTTAATTGTTTCTCACTGTCTGTGCTACTGGGGTTATATTTTGGAAATGGTCTCCTGTGCCAATGCATTCAAGTGTACTTACCACTTTGTCTTCTATGATGTTCAGTGTGGCTGGCTTTATATTGAGGTCTTTGATCCATTTGG
>NC_022014.1:12264668-12312376 GCF_000317375.1 Microtus ochrogaster | reverse complement strand
GTAGACCAGGCTGGTCTCGAACTCACAGAGATCCGCCTGCCTCTGCCTCCCGAGTGCTGGGATTAAAGGCGTGCGCCACCATCGCCCGGCTACTCTTTTACTTTTTGGTTTAGTCTTCCTGCTTTTCTCTTGTGTCCTGTTAGACTTGTCAGGTTTTTGTGTAAATTGATTACTGTGGTAAGGGGGCATTCCTGCTGCTCTGCTGAGCTGTCCTCACTTGGCAATGCTGGAGTGTAGGGTTTGAAATTGAAGAACACTTTTTGTTGTTTGTGAGACAGGATCTCAGTATGTGACAGTTCAAGCTGTCCTGGAACTCTGCCTGCCTCTGCTTCTAAGTGCTGATACTAAAGGTGTGCACCACCACACCTGGCTGAGGGTGACACTTTGTGTGTTGAATGCCTTCATATTTTTATACTTTGGTTATTTGGATGTAAGTTGGTAAAATTTGAAGTTTAAGATCTTATTTAGTATCTGTAATAAGGCAAGAAAGTAGGAAACAGTTTTCCCTGTGCCACCTTACTCATCCCCTTTATTTTAGAATTGTTTGAACACTATAGTATTGCATGGTCCTTGAAGAATAGTGAAGACTAAGTGGATAAGGGTACTTGCTACCAAGCCTGACAACCTAAATTTTATCCCTAGAACTTATACCATACTCATGATATAGCAGGTCCACACACTGTAAATTTAAATTTAGTATCTGTTTACTTTTAGTAATAGAAGCCTCGCATGTGAGGATATCTTTCTTGTTCCGATAACAAACCAGTTTTATTCTCCTTTCAGAGGCAGGTCTCCATATTTTGCCCAGCTTGGTCTTAAGCTCCTCCTAGGCTCAGGCATTCTTCTTGCCCCAGTTTCAGAGTGTCTGGGACTACTGTGTTCAGCTGTACCACCTTTCAAGGTTCTTTATACACTTCTACTCTCCTATGTGCCCATAAGAAAAGAATACCTACTGTTTTTCAAGTATGAGGTGGTTTTCTCTTTCTTTAAACAAAAGTTCTGCTGTCTTGGAGATGTTTCTCTGCTTTATGGTAGTTCTGTTTCATCCTCCCTTACAGTATCTGCTAGCTAGTGTCCCTGAATGTGACTCCTCATACACATGTGAGATTGCTAGTGGTATTCCTTCTTTGTTCCTAGCAGTCCACAAACTTATTTGTCAAGTGCCAAATTTTACCTTCTCTGCTAGTGTTGTATCATAGCTCCCATTGCTCTTAAGCCTTAAATTTCAGGCAGTTTGGCAAAAGTGGTATTGTTTTTCTTTACTCCGAGTGAGGTTGAGTATTTTTCATTGTAATGATTAGCCAGGTCCATTCCCTTTCTGTGGTGTGCCCATTTTAATCATTTTTAAATGTCAGTTTGTGTGACTTCTTTGTATATGCCAAATCCATTCATTTTACTTAGTTGGAATAGCGCTTGCCTAGCATGCATAAAACCATGGGTTTGATCTCTAGCATCCCATAAACTTTTTCTGATGACACAGTCCCACAGTACTGGGAAGGTGGAGGCAGGAAGATCAGAAGTTCATAATCATCTTCATCCAACTAAGGTACCAGCAATGAATAATAACTTGAATTTCTAAGAGGAATTTAGGATGAAGGAAAGTCTAAATTAATAAGTAAGACAACATAGGTTCTTAAAAGTACCATCAACATAGAATAGAGTCCCAACATCTCCCTGAGCTTCTGTCTACTGGGTCCTTACTATTGGGTGGGTAGTCAGGGAAGTTGAGAACAAGATGAGTGATGAGAAGGAGCTGGCCATGTCCAGAGACACCAGCTTATGCCTTGGCCCAGTGATAGGTTTGTTTGAGCAAGGGGAATAGGGTGGCAAAGCAGACACTTAAGCTCACTGCAGGTGGTTGTAGTCTCCTCAGCCTAAGTGAATGGAACGAAGAGTCCAATGTCAGCAGCTGCTCTTCCCGGGGCCAGGCCAGGTTAGCAACAGCCTTGCCTTAAGGGATAAGCACATTAGGACTGCATCAGTGGGTTTGTGATTGTTTTAAGGCCTAGGCCTCCTCTTTAATAAAGGAAAATTTTCTGTTTCAGATTACCTAGGAACAGTACGATTTGGGGTTATCACAAATAAACATCTTGCGAAACTGGTATCCTTAGTACACTCTGGAAGTGTGTATTTACATAGACATTTCAACACATCACTTGTAAGTATTTTCAAATCACATTTGTATTAGTGCAGTGGTTTTTAACCTTATGTAGGTCACAGACTCAATTGAGAACTGGATGAAATATATGGACCTCTCCCTAGAAAAGAGCACATTATTTTATGTGCAAATTGAGAATTCCTATAAGCCTACCCTAGAGCTCAGACCCTAGTAAGTATCTTTGCATTAGAGGGCTCTTGAATGCAGTCTAGAACTTGTTTAGAGTCTTACATTGTGATACAGTTTTGTTAGTTGCCCTTCTTGAGTGAAACTGTGGTTATTCAGTTGGTGATTTCTTACTCTAGGCCCAGGTTCTCTGAGATTAGCTTCCACTGGGCAGTGTTGTTCATTTATTCTTGTGAAGAGCAGGAATGTGAAGGGCTTTTCTCCTACAATAACAGTGGAGTGTTGAAGTTCTTGTCAAGACATAGGTAGACGTTGATAGCGTTTCACCTCAGAGATCCTAGGCTTTCATTGTCTCCTTTGTTCCCTGATTTATTTGCTTTTTTGTTGGGACCGCTGCCACTTCCCTACTTCTGAGCATTAAGCTTCACATCTGTGCCCTTGCTACTTCCACAGTTATTGCTGACAGGCTATTTTTCTGAAGTATTTTATTTTTAGTTACATTTATTAATTTTATCACATGTGCACACACAGACACACACACACACGGAGGACCAAGGACAGTTTGTAGGACCTGATTCTCTCCTTCCACCATATATGTTCTAAGAGTGGAACACAGGTTGTTAGGCTTGGCAGCAAGTGCCCTTATCCAGTGAGCCGTCTCGCTGGACCTCTGAGGTGTATTCATTTTGACAGGATTGCTAGCTCTCAGCAGAACCACTGACTTTCAGATACAGTGGCAATCTCTGCCCTTAGCTCAGGTCAAAGATCTTTCTAAGTGCTATTGAGTACTCTAAGAGTGCCCTGGTTTGCCAATCATTTCAACATCTGTCTATCTCTCATATCACAGATATTGTGCTTTTCTTCTTGCTATTTCTATTCCTATGTGTATTTTGTGTTTTCCAGGTGGGAATGTTCCTGGTGTGTTTTAAGCCCTCACTGTTGCACTCTGAGCATCACTGCTGTGATCACTTCTCCCACTGCCTGCCCACTTTCCTTGTGCCTGACTAGCTTTTCACTTCATCTGCTTTGCTAGCTCTCATTTTCTTATACCACTGTTTTAGCCTACATGTATTTATAGCATAGGGCAGCGCAGAAGAGTAAATGGAGGAAAGGAGACCTGTGAAGTAATTATGAAACTGTCCAGGCTTGCTGCCTCAGTTGGGTACTTTCAGTTGTTTATCAGCTAATGCCTTTTATCAAATGAAGCGTCATTGGAATAGCAGTGGGCACACTCATTGTAAGGTCATTTAAATCTCATTTCTAGTGGTACCAAATGCTTCATCTTGTGAAACCTTCCACTCTGGAAATATCTGAAGCTCTGATTTATGTCATTGGACTTAGAAAGATACTTTCATGTTACAGAAAAAGAAAGCAAAAATACGAAGTGTCTCTTTCCTTCCTGCTACACACAAAGTACGATCTGGGGCCTTGTGTAAGCTTAGGCCACTCACTGATTTGCTCCAGTGTTTGCTGAGTCCCTGTTCTGTCCAGGAATTTGTCCAGTTACTGGGGTGACCGTGAACAAAGTCTTTTGTAGCTTCTGCCTAGTGGAAATTTGACTCTGGCCGCTAGGCCTAGATTCTTTTATAAACACCTTGTGGTGCTCTCTTTAGATGACAGGGTATTAGAGGTCATTACAGCCACCTGAGGGCAGGGAGAGTATCTGTGGATAGTGAGTCTCTCAGCAAAAGGTGAACCCAATGATATGAAAGTGGCCTGCTGCCATGGTGGCATTCTCCCACATGTTGAGGATACGTGTGGAGGGGGCGAGGGCTGGCTTTGCCGCCAGCAATGGTGCCTTTTCTCCCTCAGTGCAGCTTGGCCAGGCCTCTGGATGACAGTGCTGGCACTCTGGCTCTGCCTTGTCTGCTCACCTTTGTTTCATTCTCTCACATTTATCCTTGGCAGGTCTTCCCAAGGGAGGTCATGAACTTCACTGCTGAGAACATCTATAAATGGGCCTCAGAAAACCAGGAGACCCTCTTCCGATGGCTACAGCCCCATGGAGGCAAGAGTCTGCTGTTGAACAATGAGCTGAAGAAGGGACCAGCACTCTTCCTGTTCATACCTTTTGATCCCTTAGCTGAGAGCCATCCTCTCCTGGATGAGGTAGGACTTGAAGGTCATCTCATGGCTCTTCTTCCACATTTGGGGCACTAACCTATCATCAGAGTGGCCATCAGGAATAGGAGCTATGGCTCAGTGGTCTCTGTTTATGTCAGGAATTCCCCCAGATTCTCTGACCATCTTTATTTGTTGCTCTGGTCATGGGTGACTACTAGAGAAGGGAAATTAAATTGCCTCCCTGACACAGACCAAACACCCTTTTCCTCAGGTGACTGCACTGATGTTCCTGTTTAGACGGTATTGGGAATACAAACAAGCTGATAAGGCCTAGGAAATGTCACTGTTAATGGCACCTGGCCAAGCCTCCAGCCTTGGCCGCCTTGGGGGCAGCAACATAGTGGCCAGGTGCAGCTACAGTGATGGCCTTTTTCTCTAGACTTTTCTTGTTGTACAGATAGATAGGTTTTCAGAGACAGGTACTGCCTGGAGTCTTTCTTCTTTCCTCCTCTGCTTTCTGGAACATCCATTCTCTCTAGGCGTGAGTTTTATACATGGATTATTTGGAGGCACTTAGAGGGAGCAATAATAATCAGCAGAGAGCCTGGGGTTGCTAAATTGGATTTACTAGGGTTTTATTTTTTTTTCTTTCCCTCAAAGATCCATTGAGAATCTGACAGCCAGCCAGTCTAGCAGAGACTGACAGTGCCTGTCCCTGGGCCCCTCAGCACTGCTCTGAAGGTCGGAGCAGAACTTTTCACCAGCCAGACTCACTCTGCTGTTCTTCAGCATTTGATTCAAGTTGTTATCCCCACTGCGAGTCTTCTCACTGATGCCACAGTCTGGCTTTGAAGGAGGGAAGGAGAGAACAATGAAGTAGTTCTGTTCCTTCCTCTGCACTGGTCTTACAGCTTCGTTTCTTTGGAAAATGTGTGCTGCCTGAATGTTTTATGATCCAAGAGTCTCTTTTCCATGCCCATGCCTCTGCTATTTAGATTGAGATCTTTGCAGGAAAGACAAGGTTTCAGCCTTGTTGGTAGCTGTGGCTTTTTACTTCTGGGACATTGTCTTCCTTGACTTGCACATGCAGAGTGGCCGGTAGTTGGCATGGGTCCAGACCTTCGCTCCAGATGGTTGAGGTTGAGTTTGGCCCCAGAGGGAGGCCTTGCTTTCAGCCTTTTGTCCTCACATGAGCATCTCCTCACATCTTCTGTTTCTAGCATCTACCAACAGGCCTTTTAAAATGAGTCACCTGGGCTCCTAGGGTGCTCTGTAGCAGGTGGGGTTTGTTACCCTACATCCACATATAGGTGGGATGACCCATCATAATACTGTGTATTCTTGAGACAAGCAACATCTGCCCAGGACTTCCCTCCATGTGTCAGGTCAGTCTGGCCAGTCTTCATTGAGTCCTGGGAGCTCGTGGGGAAAGAAGTGTGTGGCAACTGTAGGCATCTGGTCTCAGAAGCTGGTTCAGTTGGGAACTAAGAGCCTGCTCTTTACTCAGAGGACAGTTGGACCCTAGCCAGAATGCAGTCAGGAAGTAGCAGAAGAGGAAAATGATGTTCCTGAGAGCAGGAGCCCAGCAGAAGAGGGGAGGAGAGGCTTGGCAGGAAGAGTGTCACACTTGGGTAAGGAAAGCTGTCAGCTCAATAGAGAGTTCAGGGCAGCTTTGTTTTTCATTGTGGGCCTAGGTCTGGGCAAAAAATGGAAAGAACTTAAACTTTTGAGGGCATAGTAGGCAAGGGCCCTTGTGACAGCTGTGGGCTTCATGTAGGTCAGAAGTGGCCAAGTGGTGGCTGTACCAACCTAGGAATGGGCAACTGTTCTACATATACACCAACCATCAGCATGTATACCCCATATCTATCTGCACGTGTGCACACAAAGAAAACATAGATGCTGACACCAGGGTCACTGTTCCCTAGTGTCCCTTGAGCATTTCTAAGACATCATGCAACACACTAGTAGTCAAAGTTTCTGTTTAGGCCTGCAGTGTCCTTTTGACTTGTTCTCCACTCTGAACAGTCTTTCAGGCATTCACAGCATGAGTCAAGTAAGCAGAGGCATCTAGATTTATGAACGTCTTTGATAGAAGAGAACAGAAGTGTTGACAGCAAGGACATTTACAGTTGTTTCCCAAGTTTTTAATTATTTACATTAATTAAATATGACATAGATTCAAACACATTAACAGGATGTACCATGAATTTTGTTTTCAAAACTGTTCTTTAAGAGGGTTATGATGTGAAAAACCAACATAGTTCACAGAAGAGAAATGAAACACAACTAATAAAAACTCAGAGATAGAAATTGGGGTTCAACCTGAAGGTCAGAAAAGCAAAGCAGCTAGCCACTGACTCTTACCTCTACCTCAGTCCTAAAATGGTGATCCTGCCTCCAGGAATTTCAGAATAATACTGATACTGAGATCTGTCTCCTCTGAGGCTGAGATTAAAGGTGTGCACCACTGGGATTAAATGCATGTACTGCCTGGTTTTTCTGGCAAGCTAGTGTGGCTGCTGGGATTAAAAGCATGTGTTATCACTACCTGGTCTATAAGGCTGACCAGTGAGGCTGGTTCACTCTCCAATCTTCAGGCAAGCTTTATTTATTAAAATGCAAATGAAATGCCACTACATTTCCCCCTTTTGTCTAAAATAACAAGAAGGCTATAACTAATATAAGAAAAACTATATACAACAAGTATAATAACTATATATAATAATATATACAGGCAATAAATACATCAACTATGTCCAGTTCATTTGCATTTGACAAATTTAGAGAAAATACTCCATTTCTATCTTATTTTGGTGATTCCAAAATCTAGTACCTAATTTAGTTTCTATCATAACTTGCTTTCTGTATCAGTAAACAAGGGAAACTATAACTGTTACTGTCTAGTCTTCAACACTCTCAGAGACCCAAAAGGGAATAATAAATTAACTGAGTAAGCAGGAACTGCCAGCAAGCAACTTCCAAAAAATGTGAGAAATTACAGAAACAGCTGGCTACCTGGACAGTCACGCAAAGTTCCTCTGCAACATTGGGGCATCTATTTTTGGCCCACAGGCCTAGCATATCCAACAGACTTTTTTGTGTCTGGCTTGTCTAATTAGGACAGCATACTGTCAACAGTCAAGGCAGGGACATTTTCTTGCCCAGTGGCTTACTTTTGCCACAAAGAAAGTAAACTCCATATGGAGTATAATATTGCCCCACAGAAATGTATGTACAGTATGTTTTAGCAAAATTAGTCTCAATATACAAAATTTGTATACAATATACTAAAGTCCAATCCAGTGTAAAACATTTAAAACTAGTAGTTGCTTTTTAAGATTCAATGATCTACCTTTTTATCTTAATATCTATATCCTCCCCTTTTTTCAGAGTAGATTCAATAATCTACCTTTTATCCTATCTATATTCCCCCTTTTTTTCTTACAAAACAAGATCATATCTATATTCTCCCTTTTTTGAACGTTGAATCTAATTTCCTCTGTTTAGCTTTTTTCCTGAACATTATCCCTAACAACTTATAGCCAACACACTAAACAAAGACAAACATCCATAACCCATATTTTGGAAATGTGGGCATAATTTTCTAGGCTACTTCCTGTTGATTGGGGGTGCTTGATAATCTCATGGGTACCCCCACAAAATTTAGGATTATGGTCAAGTCCTGACTGTAGTATTCTGTGATGCTGGACCATCTCAGACAGCAATCTTGAAACTGTGCTGGATGTCCAACTCAGATGAAACTGCAACAGAGGTGTGCTAAAATGGTTGATCATCTGGGCTATCTGCTCCTATCAGATTTTCAGGGGGTCTTCCTTGATCAAACCACAACCTCTCATTTCCTGTGGAAACAAGAGCAAAACCTCTTTTCCAAAGTAACATATATTTTGACTTAAATTTTGAAGTCAAGGCATTTTCTAAATGTATAGGTTGTATTAATCCAGCAACATTTATAATCAAATGTCTTTTTGGAGCTGTTGCTCCCTCAGCAGTCAAACAATTCAAAGGCAGCACAATAATGTACAGTATCCAGGCTCTGTGTATTTTCCATCTTTATGTGGAAGCTAAGCCAGGTAGATGGGAGCTGGGAGTGCTAGGTTTTTCTCCCAAACTCAGGTTCATACATACGCACACACTTCTTTGAAAGATTTTTATGTAGCCCAGGCTAGCTTCATTAAGTAGCTGAAGATGACCTTAAACTTGAGAGTAAGGTGGTTACTCTCTTCAAGAAAAGATATTTTGCACATTTCTCTGAAATGCCAATTGTTCGCCTGTGCCCAAACTTGGTCCTATCAGTGAGGCCATAAAACCTGTAAAGAAAAGGGATGTTGTGGCGTAAGTTTTTGAGGCTGTGGGAGGGTGTCAAGGACTAGAAGTGCAGAAGCTAGTTCAGAGTGGGGTTGCCTTTTCCTAAGCAGCCTCCCTTTTTAAGGGTCATAGGAATAGCTGGAGGAAAAGGCAGGGCCCTGGGCCAGGCATCAGAAAGGTGCAGCATTATAAGAGGGCCTGGTCTGGTCTAAATGGGGGTGGCATGAGCCTGGAAAGGCAAACCAAACCAACAGAAAAGGCAAATGTATTTGTCCTACAGGTAATAGAAAGCCTCCAAATATCACCTACCCAGGGAGTATCCATTATGCTTGAGAAAGAAACATCAGCATAGAAAGTTCAATTGTTAGGAAGAGGAGGGTGGTGGCCTGAGGAGACTGAGCAGAAACAGAGGATGAGCTGTTCTCTAGCCTGATGATGCTGAGACCCAGCCACAGTGGTGAGGGAGGGGAAGAGGTGCTCTAGAAAGGGAAGGTGGGTATGGATAGTTGGGAGTGGGCTAGATTGGTGATCTCCTGGAAGGCATGAATATATTTGCGAGAATAGATGCTGTAGATTTACTTAAATCTGTACATGTGTTTGGGAATTTTTCAGACTTATTAAAGATGGAGAAAATGGCAGCACAGGGGAGTATTAAAGGTGTAAGTAAAGAAAGTACACTCACTTGGAGGGCAAGAGGGTTCAAGTCTGTTCTGATTCTTTAATGGTCTGGACACATACCTGAGCTGAACAGGTATGACTGGATTCATTTATCTGTGGTGGGCAGACATTTCCAGAACCTTCTAACTCAGAGCAATGGTTTCATGCTTGCAGAGAGAGGGGCGTGTTGCAAGACATAGACCTGTGGCACACACTTTTAATTCCAGCACTTAGGAGGCAGGTGCTGGCACATCTCTGTGAGTTCAAGGCCAGCCTCACTACAGAATGAGTTCCAGGGTAGCTAGAGCAGAAGAGTTTTGGTGTGACCACTCTCCTTTGAGGCAGCCTATGTCTGGGCTCCTGCCTGTGACTCAGGGATGCCATTCAGGTAGCGCAGCTGCCTTCTCTACATCCATAATCCTTGTCTCTTACCAGCTCTGCCCTGTTTTTCAGATCACCGAAGTGGCCTTGGAGTACAATAACTGTCATGGGGATCAGGTGGTAGAGCGCCTTCTTCAGCACCTTCGGCGGTTGGAGGCACCTGTGTTCCAGTCCTTGGCACCAGAGCTGCCAGCCCCAATGCCTGATGTTCAGCTGATGGCAGCGTCCCCTTGCTGTAACACAGTGGTGCTGCCCCAGGGTCCAGCCTTCTCCAGAACCCACAATGTCTGTGAGCTGTGTGTCAACCAGACAGTAGGTGGTACCAAGCCGAGCTCAGTGAGTGTGCCACAGTGCAGCTTCTTTGAGATGGCAGCCGCTCTGGATTCTTTCTACCTCAAGGAGCAGACTTTTTATCACGTGGTGTCGGGCAGCATAGAATGCAGCAATTTTTTAATTTCTTACAGTCCTTTCAGCTACTACACTGCATGTTGCAGGACCATATTCCGGGGCATGGCAGGCTTCACTGGCTCTGAACAGGATGTCTTTACAGCCCCGGCCATTGCATTCTCTTCCCTAGAGAAGAGCTGTGAGGCCACTGCCCCGAGCTCCATTCCTCACATTGAGGAGAACAGGTACCACTTTCCTGAAGTGGGCCTCACTAGCACAACCTTCACAGGCCTGAGCTGCAGAACCAACAAGACCCTGAATATCTACCTTTTGGATTCCAATTTATTTTGGTTATATGCAGAAAG
The DNA here is from genome assembly GCF_000317375.1 of Microtus ochrogaster. Lineage (NCBI taxonomy): Eukaryota > Metazoa > Chordata > Mammalia > Rodentia > Cricetidae > Microtus > Microtus ochrogaster. The sequence goes on along the minus strand of NC_022014.1, from coordinate 12,301,909 downwards.
ACTGGGTGCCCCAAGCTCTGCTCCCGTGAAGGAGTTTGCAACAATTGTTGATGTGAAAGAAGAGTCGCACTATATCTTGGATCCCAATCAAGCCCTCATGAAGTTCACTCTAGGTACTGTAGGTGATGTGTCTCCCTGAGCATGATAAGCTTTGCTTAGCTTAAGAGCTGTAACTTACATTGATGGTCTCATTATTCCTGGTCGTGGGGTGATGCCAGCTTCATTGCTCATTTGAAGTCTTCAGACAACCGACCATAAAGTTGTCTTTGTCTGTTGGTCAGTTTGAAAAGAAGCCAGTTTGCCTAGTAAAAAGAGTAGAAGCTTCCAGCTGCCAAATTCTGGTTGAGTTTGCTAGCTAACCCATGGGAGCTAAGGGACCAAGACTGGCAACTTCTGACACATTTCCAAGGCTGAACAACATTAATCCCAGGAACCTGGCTCCCATGCCAGACAGAGTGGCAAGAGCCTTTCTAGTGGGACGTGCAGGGGCTGATGAACATGGCCATTAGTAGCATCAGTAATGAGAAGGAACTGAAGCAGAAAGGAGTGAGCTTAGACTTTGTTGCTCATTCTTGCTTCACAGGGCTGAATGTAGAAGTGTCAGGGCCAGTGGGCCCCATTTGTTCTACTGAAGTTTTACTGCATGTTGGGGAAGCCTACCTTGACCTGCCCCCCAGTCCCTACATTGCAATGCACAAGTGTTGAGAGTAGGTTGCAAACCAGTGAAATCCACTTGGGATGACCTAAGGCTTTACTGTGGGAAAGTTCCCCAGAGCTGGCTCCTGGGCCTTGGCAGCAACAGCAGCAGATGGACTCATGCTGTCCTGTTCCCAGGACTCTGCTGAATGAAGTGAAGGCCCTGACATACAACACAGGAAAGTAAGAATTCAAAAGTCTTGTTAGTTCAGCATCACTGGAAGTACAGGGAGAGCCAATGTCAAATGGAGAGAAGAAGAATTTAATAGCCGGCTCCCTAGGTACTAGTCCTTTTGGCTATGCTTTCATCAGTCCAGGTGAATCCTTCACATTAGCCACCTTCGTGAAAGGACTCACGTAACGTTGGCTCTTCTGTGTCAGTTCTAATGATTACAAGAGCTCCTCAATGCTCAAAGTAAACCTGTGATCAGTTGTCACTTTATAGAGTCCAGTTACTCCCAACTCATTATATGTTGGTGTAGTAGACGTTCATAAAATGAACAACTGTGTAGTTACTTTGTTTTGACATTTATGTATTTTTATTTTATGTACATGGGTGTTTTGCTTCATATATGTCTGTATACCAACACGTGTGCAGTATCTGCAGAGGCCATAAGAGGATGTCAGATTCCTGAGCCACCATGTAGCTGCTAGGAATCAAACCTAGGTCACTGGAAGAACAGTCAGTCAGTGCTCTTAACTGCTGAGCTATTTCTCTATCTCCACAAGCCATGTAGCTTAAAATTTTATTTTTATTTTTTTATGTGTATGGTATTTTGCCTGCATGTGTAGAAGGAGCGGTGGGCTGCGTCCCGCCACCCAGCTAGCTTTACACCCGAAATTAAACACTGCCTGGCCCATGAGTTTCAGCCTCTTATTGGCTAATTCTCACATCTTGCTTAACCCATTTCTAAAAATCTGTGTAGCACCACGAGGTGGTGGCTTACCAGGAAGGGTTCAGCATGTCTGGCCCCATGGCGTCTGGCTCCCTGCCTTCTTCCTCCCAGCATTCTGTTCTGTTTACTCCGCCTACCTAATTTTCTGTCCTATCAAAGGGCCAAAGCAGTTTCTTTATTAACCAATGAAAGTAACACATAGACAGATGACTCTCCTACATTATTTTGCCTGCATGCATGCCTGGTACCTAGAGAGGTTAGAAGAGGGCATTGGATCTCCTGGAACTGGAATTGTAGGCAAATTGTGAGCTACTAGGTAGATGCTGAAAATTGGACCTCTGGAGGAGCTGCTGATGCTTTTTACTAATAGGCTGTCTTTCCACACCCCTCAACCATGTTTTTGTTACCGTTATTTGGCTTTTTTTTTTCTTCTTTGAGATAGGGTCTCTCTCTCTATATATAGTCCTGACTATCCTAGAATTCACTATGTAGACCATGCTGGCTTCAAACTCAGAAAGATCCACCTGCCTCTGCCTCTCAAACATGGAATTAAAGGTGTGCACCATCACCCCCAAGTGAGCGTATAAGTTTTAAAGTAAATGGTGATTGGCTTGTCTGGATTCTGTGAGTAATACTCAGCTCAGAGAAGCTCAGACACATTATTTTAATTTACAGGTTTCTTGAAAGAAGCCCTCTTCGGGTTCATTTTATCTTCTGTATCAACTATTTATCTTCTATTTTTATTTATTTTTTTATTTTTTTATTTTATTTTTTTTTTTTTGGTTTTTCGAGACAGGGTTTCTCTGTAGCTTTGGTGCCTGTCCTGGAACTAGCTCTTGTAGACCAGGCTGGCCTCGAACTCCCAGAGATCCGCCTGCCTCTGCCTCCCGAGTGCTGGGATTAAAGGTGTTAGCCACTACTGCCCGGCTATTTTCTATATTCTGTATCAGCTGTTTATCTTCTGTGTCAGCTAGTGTCTGTTGGGCCAGCTATTCTATACTTGGTAGCAGTTTTGAGAATCTTTGTAAAATAAACAAATTACTTAGGGGGTTAACTCCTAAGTCAACTGTCCCTAGAGTGGCTTTAGAATTTAAGCCTCATTCAGATTGGGCAATCTTGGTTTCACAGTCCAAAACTATAGCCAACTAAGTGTTCAGCTGTGATAAGAGCATGTCTTTAATGTTCACATGATACTCTTTACTTCCTCCTGCTTCTGCAGAGAGAGTCATTGTTAAGACTTCCCATTGGAGGGAATTGGAAGAGATAAGCAAAGATCAGACTAGTGTTGTTGCATTCACTGAGGCAGAAGATTCTGAGATGGTTCCATTGGTGGGAAGGGTGAGATTGTTGGGTTAAGTTAGGGCTTTTATTTCTTGGTTTATTTATGTATTTTTCCACTATGTATAATTGTTTATTTTTGTTAGCTTTTAAAAAAGGAAACTTGAAGAACTTCAATAAAGGAAACAAAAAGGCTCCTTGGTCTCACATTAATGATCATTAAAAACCTTCACTTTGTAATGCCACTGTATTTGTAGTGATGCTTATGAGCTACTATAGTGTTCAAGGCTGCCTTTCTTGCAAAAGGTACAACATGTGTGGCTGTGTGCATCCTCATGTTGTGTATGTGTGGCATTCTCTTTGGAAAAGAGCAGGATGGAATCCACAGTTGTACTGAGCATCTCACCTACATGGTGTTTTGTTAAAGGACTGTCCTCTGAATTAACACTACTAAAGTCAAGCAGAATGGCAACCTGGTCACCTTTCTGCCAGGGTTTGCTTAGTTGAGGTGATAAAAAAAAAAACAAAAACATAAGCACAGAGCTAGTTGTGGTGGTGCAAGCCTTTGAACCTATTACTACCTATTACTCAAGAGGTAGAGGCAGGTGGATCTGAGTTCAAGGCCAGACTGGACTACATAGCAAGTTCCAGGTCAGTTGGAGCTACAAAGTAAGACACTTTTGTCTCAAAACAAAAACCCCAAATAACAACAAGAAGCATGGGAGAGCATTTCACTTTTAAAGTAGGTGAGCTATTCTGCTTGTACCTAGAGCAAAGATGATCTCATTTTCTCTTTATTTTCAGAGTCTTTTATTCAAAACTTCAGTGTTCTCTACAGTCCCTTGAAAAGGCATCTTACTGGGAGTGATTCTGCTCAGTTCCCATCTCAACATTTAATCACTGAAGTGACAACTGATACCTTCTGGGAAGTAACCCTTCGGAAACAGGTATGGAACTGGAGAGATGAGGTCATGGTAGAGCACTTGAGCATTACGAGGCCCTGATCACTATAAGAAACAGGTTTAGGGGCTCAAGGGTGGGCAAAAATTTCTACAGCTGTAGTCATTTGGGGGAAAACAGTCTATCTATTTCTGATATGCACGTTAGTCTAGTGGTGAAATATGAGCAGATTGCATGGTGCTCTTCTAACTGCATGGACTGTAATGAAAACACATAATTAGAAGTAAAGATGAGAAAAATCTCACCATAATTCCTGCAGTCAATGACTCAATGCCTTCAGGCCTCTGAGCACAGCAGGAAATGAGGTCCAGGACCAGGTGTGACTGTCTCCCCTTTCCACAGGATGTTCTGCTGCTCTATTACACACCGTGGTGTGGCTTTTGCCCATCTCTCAATCACATCTTCATCCAGCTAGCTCGGCTTCTTCCAGAAGACACATTTACTGTGGCTAGGTAAGGACACCATTTCTTCCACCCAGCCCATGGGAGGTAGGCTTGAATCTGATAATGAAGATGTTTATTGCTGATTGGATTAATAGGAAAACAGGTACAGGTTTGTGTAACATGAGGGCCTGCTAGTTGGGGTTTCTGTCCTGCCCAGATGCAGTTATCCACGTTGGGTGCCATTCTGTAACATGAAGGCTTGCTTGTTGGGGTTTCCATCCTCCCCAGTTCCCACAGCAGGCAAGTCCCAAAGAAAATCACACAGAGGTCTCCATAAAATTTTAAACTGATTGGCCCATTAGCTCAGGCTTATTATTAGTTCTTGTAGCTTATATTAACCCATTATTCTTATCTATGTTAGCCACATGGCTCGGTACCTTTTTCAGCTGAGCAGGTCACATCCTGCTTTTTTTTTTTTTTTTTTTTTGGTTTTTTCGGAGACAGGGTTTCTCTGTGGTTTTGGAGCCTGTCCTGGTACTAGCTCTTGTAGACCAGGCTGGTCTCGAACTCACAGAGATCCACCTGCCTCTACCTCCCGAGTGCTGGGATTAAAGGCGTGCGCCACCACCGCCCGGCCACATCCTGCTTCTTAAGTGTTTAAGTGGTCTGGGCAGGACTGGGAGGAATGAGCTTCCTCCTTCCCAGCATTCTCCTGTTCTCATTGCCCCGCCTCTACTTTCTGTCTAGTTGACCCGCCTATACTTCCTGCCTGGCCAGTCAGCGTTTATTTAAAACATGATTGACAGAATACAGACAATTCTCCTGCACCAGGCTTGGCTGCTTAGAGGTCTTGGAAAGGGAATGCCCAGCCCTGGGGCTCAGAGCCTCTGCCCTTCTTTTTCTCTTCATCAGTGAGATTAAGAGGAAGATTTTGTTAATAGCCATGTGTCTAGTTTTGTGATTCTATGGCTACTTTATGTGGGCTTTTGTATAAACACATGTTGAATCCTTTGTTTTGAGACAGGTTCTCAGTCTATAGTTCAGGATGGTTTGAACTTGCTATGTAGCCCACGCTGATCTTTAATTCCTGGAAGTCCTTCTGCCTTGGTCTATCAAGAGCTAGGGTTACAGTTGTAAGCTACCATATCTGCCTTCAAATACCAGTTTAATTGCACATATTCCTTGACAGTTGTGTACGTGGGTATGTTTGCTTTGTTTTATTTTGAGACAGGGTCTACTAAGTAGTCTAGGCTGACCTAGAACTCAGAACCACCTACCTCTGCCTCTTGAGTGCAGATGCTGAAGATGTACACCACCATACCCAGCTTTATATGTGTATACACTATATCCTGGTTACACTCAGTGCCCACCCTTGTTCTCCTTTCCACCCCTGCTAAGCCTTTCACTTTTCTCCCCATCCTGCTTTCACGTTGTTTTTGTTTAGTAATCGAGTTTAACCAGAGTCACTCACATGCTCATGGTGTGGAGCCACATACTAGAGCATAGAGGACATGTCAATGGCTACACTACTGAAGATCAGTACTTCCCCTCCCCCAGCATTCATCAGTATCCATGGCCATCCCTCCCCCCAATCATCAGTTCTTAAATCTTTCCATCTCCCTGAGTTTCTCCACTCACAGATATTGGCTGCAGACAGAAGCTTCTCTGATAAAAGCTGAGGGCAGCATTTGCCTATGGGTATAAGCATAAATATTTAGAAAGCAGTCTGACACCATGTATATTTAGTAAAAATGTTCACTTTTGATGAGTTTTATAGTACCAGTAAAACTCCCATCCCTTCCTATCCCTCAGATTCAGTCAGAAAATACTCATGCCACTGTTGTACCTGTGGGCACATCTTGCATGGAGGTCAGCATTATGACATGCAAGATCTACTACTACTGGGTGACATTATTGGTGACTTTTCTTTCTCAGCTGCCTGATATTATATTATGGTTAGAAGGGGAAGTCCTTCCATTTCTTTCAGCTTGATTTCTTTGTCCTGTAGCCAGGATGTGTGGTGTCTGAAATTGGGTCTTACTTTTCTGGTCAGCAATAGTAATAGCTTGTGCTGTTTGGAGGACCTTTGGGACTTTCATGGCTAACAGATGGGGTGGTATTACCCCACCCCACCCCCCTTCTGTTTTTTTTAAGACAGGGTTTCTCTGTAGTTTTGGAGAGCCTGTCCTGGAAACTAACTAGCTCTTGTAGACCAGGCTGGACAGGGAGGCTGCACCTGCCTCCCGAGTGCTGGGATTAAAGGTGTGCGCCACCACTGCCCGGAGGTATACCTTATTTTTATAAAATCAGGGTCTCTCAGTGAACCTGGAACTCAACAGTTGGCTAGCTTGGCTGACGATTGGGTCCTGGAATCTTACTATTGTTTGCCTCCCAGCACAAGTGTGCACCACCATACATGACTTTCTATGTGTTTTAGGGATCCAACTCAGGTTCTTATGCTTATATAATAAGTGCTTTACCAAGCCCTCAAATCCAGTTTGTAAGGTCAGGAAGTGAGCAGTTTAGCTTCAAGGTATATCTTTTCCATCCTTGGCACTAAATGTGAGTCACCAGGATATGGGGAAAAAATAGCTGAAGATATAGATACAATCTCTCTGAGGAAAAGATAACAAAAGAGGAACATATTCTGGGCTAGAGAGTTGGCTCAGTGGTTAAGAGCACTGACTGCTCTTCCAGAGGACCTGGGTTCAATTCCCAGCAACCACATGACAGCTCACAACTGTCTATAACCCAGCACCCATGGAAAAACATCAATGCATATAAAAAAAGAAAAAAGATGAACATATTCCACTACAAGTATGTACAGTGAAAACAACATACTTGATGCTTTCTTTTTTCTTCTCCCTCTCCTTTTTTTTTTTTTGTTAGTAGCAGTATTGAACCCGGGACCTCATGCATGCAAAGCAAGTGCTCTACTCCTGAGCTACAATCCCTAGTTCCAATAAAAAAAAACATGCTTTAAAAGGTAGTCATAAGATGTGTATGTTTGTATTTCACCTGCTGCCTGCTATGTATTTTCAGTAATGATCAGAGCCAAATTTGAGAGGTTACTGTGCTGAGAGATTGTTACATAGAGGCTTAAACCTCAGAACACCAAGTGAAGCTGCTGTATCTGTCCATCGTTTTCTTTTAATTAATCTGAGACACAGATAGGCAACTTGCCCAGAATTATGGAACATGTAAATTAGAGATCAGTATTCAGAATCAGGAGTTCATACTCTAGATATGCCACACTTAAAATGGGATAGGGCTGTAGCTCAGGTGATAGAGTGCTGTCTGGTATATACAAAGCCTTGATTCAGTCCACAGCTCTTCATAAACCAAGTGAACTAGGTGGTGGCTCATGCTGGTAATTCTAGCATTCAGGAGGTGGAGGCAGAAGGATCACAAGTTCAAGGTCATTTCAGCTGCATAGTGAATTAGAGACCAGCCTAGACTACAAGGCATCCTGTCTCAGAATAGTAAAGGAATTTTTTAAATAATGAAAATTTAGCTAGGTGGTGGTAGCGCACATCTTTAATCCCAACACTTGGGAAACAGGGGCAGGTGGATCTCTGTGAGTTCGAGGCCAGCCTGGTCTACAGAGAGTCCCAGGACAGCCAGGTGCTACACAAAGAAACCCTGTCTGGAAACACACCACATACACAGAGCTTAAGGACAGGTAAATGCTAGTGTAGACAAAGAATACAGCATAAACAAACAACTGGAAAATTATAACCTGAGAAATGCAAATTAAAACACCAATAAAGTCATAACAGTTACTAAATTTATAAATGCTTTCAAGTGACAGAATCTTGAATTGATAAAGTTGTTATACTCAGACATAGCTAATGGAATTGACATTTGCAAGAAGTTACAAAAAACAGTTGTAGGTTTCTGACTCATTTAATTTCACTTTGGGACTTAGGAAAATAGGGATTGCAGAGATGTGTGGGCCAGCTCTTACAGCATTCTTTACAGCAACAGGAAAGTGTGTTCAGTAGTGTTGGCATAATGGACAGTAATAGAATATGAGTTGTGTATAAGCCACACCTGAAAGGATCCCAGGAAGGAAGCCTCCAGTGGCCCCGTGCAGTTTCCATGAGTTTTACAGTCTTTTCACTTCACAGTTGACTCTTCATTGAAGTACACATTAGGAGAGAAAAAGGATTCAGTTATAAAATATGATGGCCAGTACTCCTTAGCTGAAAGGGGCACTAGTGTTTAGACAGGCTTTCACAAGCAGAAGTAGATGTGACATTTTGTTAAAAGATGTGGGGGGAAATTGCATGTGGTTGTGCCAGTTTTGGAGTTTTCTCTGTGTATATTTGAGACAGGGTCTCCTGTTTCCCAGGCTGGCCTCCATCTGCCTGCAGCCCAGGATAACCTTGTGACCCTCTTGCTCTGTCTCTTGAGTGCTGTGACTGTAGATGTGCACCATCATGCCAGGTTTAAGGGCTTTGCTATAAACTATGCTGAGCACTCTACCAGCTCAGCTACATTCCTTGCCCATATGCCAGTTTAAGCAAATACACAACACTAGTTTATACTGCTTGATCATCTCACACCATTTATACTTTTTTTTTTTTTCCCAAGATAGGGTTTCTCTGTGTAGCTTTGGTGCCTTCCTGGAACTCACTCTTGTAGACCAGGCTGGCCTCGAACTCACAGGCCTGCCTCTGCCTCCCGAGTGCTGGAATTAAAGGCGTGCACCACTGCCTAGCCCTATTTATACTTTTTGAAAACCCCCACCAAATTAATAGGTCTAGACATTATCATCTTCCATATCACTGGTCATGAATATCCCTCACTTAAAGGATGCCATCAGCCAGATGTATGGGTCAGCACATGTGGATCCTCAGCACCTGCCAGGTCAGTCTCTACTGCTGGAGGGCCATTCCCCAGGGCAGTTGTCGATTACACCAACAGTAACTGACCAAAGGATGGGCGATTTAGTAGATGCCATTTTTTACATTCATAAATCAATCTGCTGACCTTGGTGGTCCACTGCCAGTAACCCCAGCACTAGGGATGATGAGGCAAGATGGCTGCTGAGAGCTTGATGCCATCCTGGGCTAAACAGTGAGAACTAAACTAGCTGCAGCAGCCTGGCTCCATGATGGGGAAAATACAAACTTAAAAAGGGAGAAGAATTGGCACTCTGTTAAGAAAGTTTACAGACTATAAAGTGTAATCTTCAAAGAGATCTGTTGTGTGTCCTGTGCTCAATAGCTTTCTTTTTCTAGAACTAATACACCAATAAAAATGCTTGCCAGATCCTGTTGGCAGATGGAGTGCTGCTTCACTGAGGCAGCTTGGGAGATTTATGTTTAATTTCAGGTTCTCGTATAACGCAGGGTGGACAGTTGGCACATGTTCTTAAAGTGTAGGTGCCTGACTTATACCTGTAGTAAGGGGTTTGGTCTACCCTGAGGCATAGAAATACTCCAGAGTCTTCAGATTTGGCCAGTCACTTCTTACCTAAGTCATTTTCTTTGCCTCTGCCAGGATCGATGTGTCTCAGAATGATCTTCCTTGGGAATTCATGGTTGACCGCCTTCCTACTGTTTTGTTTTTTCCCTGCAATAGGTAAGGCTGAATTTTTTTCAGTATTGGGCAGGTGGGATTTTCTTGTTGAGGCCTAAAAATGAAATGTGCTTCTGCTGTAAACCCTTCACTATGTTCTAAACTATTGTTAAAACCGTGTCGTTAGGGACATAGAGCAGAACTCTAGTGCTGAAATGTCATGTGCTGTGATTTTTTTTTCTGTTGCTTTTTTTGTTTGTTTTTTGAACAGGGTCTCACTGTGTACCTCTGAGTGTCCTAGAACTCACTGTGTAGACCAGGCTGGCCTCAAACTCAGCCTCCCTAAAGTGCTGGGATAAAAGGCATATGTTAACAAACATGCCCAGCATGTGCTGGTTTTCTTTGATGCTTGCTCTTCCCTAAGTCTTTCTTACACAAGTGTCCATGTTGCCCTGAGAACTAGTTAGGTTTCATACTTCTGTGAACCTATAGAAGATGCTACAGTTGACAAAAAGTGTTCATGTTTGTATGGGATGAGTCCTGCTGAGACCCAAGGGAATACTAGCAGTTCCCCACCCACTGCTCCATTCTTAGGGAGCTCTCTGCATGTGTAGTCTGCCCTGAGGTTGTCTGTCACCCAGTTGTGCTGAAAGCTACAGTAAGGAGGGGTGGGACCATTAGCAAAGAGAACTGGACTTGGCAATGAGTGGAGGCCCAAATGTTTCCACAAAAAAAAAAAAAAAAAAAAAAAAAGGAAATGATCCCTCAAAGCCAAATAAGATGTAAGATGAATGCTGACCCCTTTGATTGTAGAATAGGTCCACAAGGGAATCCACTCACATCCCCTGTGGCAAATGGCAGGATCCTTTAGGAAGGCCTGGCCCATGTTTCAGTCACTTGTTTTAACTTCTTGCATTTTACAATCACTGCACTGTTGTAAGGGAGAGCTGCTTGTTCATCCCAGCCACCCAGCTAGCTTAGCCCCGAAATAACCACACAGAAATTGTATTAATTAAATCACTGCTTTCCCATTAGTTCTAGCCTCTTATTGGCTAACTCTCACATCTTGATTTAATCAATTTCTATTAATCTGTGTATCGCCACGTGGCAGTAGCTTGCCGGGAAAGATTCTAACCAGCATCCGTCTCAGGCGGAGGATCCATGGCTTCTCTCTGACTCTGTTTTCTTCCTCCCAGAATTCAGTTATGTCTTCTCCACCTACCTTAGTTCTTCTGCCCTTTCAACTAGGCCAAGGCAGTTTCTTTATTCATTAGCCAGTGAAAGCAACATATATACAGAAGGAACTCCTCACCACTGCACAACAGCAGTGTTTATCAGGCTTCTCTGGGAGAGGGCTTCCTTGCACTTTGTCAAGTCATTGCCTCTATTTTGTTCTTTATCCCAAAGAATGTGTGCTAGAATACTTTCCATGGTAGCAGGGGCTTGCTAGGTCACACTAAGAACAGTGTGGCTCAGTCTGTTCCACTGCTGGCTCTGCCATTGTCTTTCTAAGACATATTAAATTGCCATATAATCAAGAAATCATGGACACTAACACCAGCAATTTCATCTGAATGAGACACAAGTTGGGCATGTAGTGTAATGATATGTAATTTTTTAATTCTAAATATACTTTTAAAAATGTTAAAGTTACAGCACACAATAAAACGTTAGCAGGCAAAGGCTCTCACAATGTGGACTAATGAGTGTGTGTACTTGGAAGGAAAGACATCTGCACGACAGGTGCACAAGAGGGACATGCTTGGCTAGCATTCCACTTCCGGAGTGCAGGCCAGGTATGGTGGCATACATCTTTTTTTTTTTTTTTTTAAGTTTTTCCGAGACAGGGTTTCTCTGTAGCTTTAGAGCCTGTCCTGGCACTAGCTCTTGTAGACCAGGCTGGCCTCGAACTCACAGAGATCCACCTGCCTCTGCCTCCCGAGTGCTGGGATTAAAGGCATGCACCACCACCTCCCGGCCTTGGCATACACCTTTAATTCCAGCTTGAAAGGCTCCGAGCTCTTTGAGTTGAAAGTCAGCAGGAGTTATAAAATGAGACCCTGCATCCAAAAAAAAAAAAGTGAATTCACCAGGTCCTGCAGCCCCTCCTGTGTCCCTAGATACCGAAGAGTAGAAGACTGCCCATGTTTGTTAAACACAGAGGGTCTGGAGAATCAAAGCCTTTATTGCTTTGGAATGGGATTTTTCTCATTTCCTAAAAACTGATGGTAGGCACAAGTGGAGGGAACTCATCATTGGCTGGTCCAGAGAGCATTTGGCTTACCCGGAAGGTGGAATAGAAAATTATAATGTGACTCTTGCCTGGATAACCATAAATAAAAGGGGGCAGAGATGTATTGGCCCAGCAAGAAGCAATCAGCTGAGTGAGGACTCTGAGGGCTACTAGGCAGCTGCCTGCCTCTGCCTCTGAGTGCTGGGATTAAAGGCATGCCACCATCGCCCAGCTGGATTTTTCTTTTGTGGTGCACACCTTTAATCCAATACTCAAGAGGCAGAGGCAGGCAGATCTCTGAGTTTATGACCAGCCTGGCCAGCCAAGGCTACAGAATGCAACCCTGTCTCTAAAACCAAAACATAACAACAACAACATAATAAAAGATATGAAAGCATTTTTAGTATTGCCCCAAGACTTCAAAAAAGCATTCTGCTTATCAGTCTCATTCTGTAAATGTCTCTAGAGACATACTGAGGTGTCTCACAGTTCTTCACTGGGATGGTGCATCTACATTTGGGCCTAGAAAAGACAGGTCCATTGTTGCTTGATAGAGTGGCAGGCCCAAGTACCCACTCTGCGGTCATGCTGAGTGCCCCAGGAAAAAACATTGTAAAGTGCACTTAGAAGATTATTGATAAAAACAGCTGACATTGCAAGCTTTGAAGTTCTGTTTTCTGTTACTTGAAAGTTTTTATTCTTTCCCCTCCCCCATAGACATTACGTAGAGGGACATAATCTGGTTTCTTTTTTGTTGTGAGACAGGATCTCACAGTGTAGTCTAAGCTAGCTTCAAACTTTTGGTTATACTCTTGCCTCAGCCCCAACCCGTTCCTGGAGACAAGATTTCTTTGTGTAGCCCTGGCTATCGTGAAACTCGATTTGTAGATCATTTGTCTAAGAATACCTAGCACTGAGCGAGCGCATCTTGGGACCCTGCCTTTGGAGCCCTGCCAGCTCCATTTCTTTACTCTGAGGATGTTGATTCCTGTCTGTTGACTAACCTCAGACAGAACTGTACAAAGTAGTGCTTTGAGTTATGGTGGCTAGATTGTGTGTGCACAGGTAAACATACCTGTGGGAGAAACTTTGGTGGCTGGACAGTAAAATGACACGTTCTGAAAAGGGCCTTTCTGAATAGAGAGAGCATGAACAAAGATGTAGAAACCCCTTTGAATGTCACTATCCTCACTTCTGTGCTGTCAGGGCTGAGTGGCCCTAATTCATCTTCACCTTGTAAACCAGGGTGTATCTGTACCCTGGTTGGTCCATTTGACAGTAGCACCTGTCCAGGTGTGAGCCCAGTGTCTCCAGCCTGGGATACAGTTCCTCTCAGCCAAGGACACTTTTTGCTATAGATACTGTGCATTAAGTGTATGCTGTTACTGGCTTTTTGTTTATTTTTTCAGTTTTATGAGTACTGTTAAAAGCCATGGTAACTGAGGACAGCCCTGTTACTGTGATCACCAGCCCATGTAGCTCAGACAGAGTAGCCACATTCTTCCTCCTCCCTAATTCACTGGCTTTGGGCTTAGGCATGAGCGAGCTTGTCTGAAAATTGAGTACAGACACTTGTTCTATCCTCAGGAACAGATAGATACTTTGTTTAAGTCAAATTGCATTACAATTGCAGTGCAAGTCTGTGGGGTACCTCAACTCCACAGAGAACTGCTTGCCTGGTCATCACTTCTTTTCAGAAAAAACTCAGGATCTTTTCTTGGTCAGGGTGACCTATTTGTCTCTACATTGTGCTTCAGATCCTCACTTTTGACTTTCCCTTCCTCTCCAGAAAGGACCTAAGTGTGAAATACCCTGGAGACCTCCCCATCACCCTTCCAAACCTGCTGAGGTTCATTCTGCATCACTCAGACCCTGCCTCTGCCCCTCAGGACCTTGGCATCAGCCCTCCTACCCAAGAATGTGTCCAGAACAAGGCAGTCCTGCAGCGTGAACACATCTCTCACGTGGAGAGTGCCATGCAGAAGCTAAGGTCTGAGATGAGCAGCCTACGCCGTACACAGGAGAAGGTGGAGGGTCGGCTCTTTAGTGCCCGCAGGGATGGACACCGCCTGTTACGCCGGCAGCGTGCTTTAGAGCAACAGCACAGGTTGCTCCGTCGCCACAGCCAGAAACTGCAGGCCCTGTATGTGCAGAAGGCCCGTGAACTCCAAAAGTTGGCCAGTGCCTCAGAGACCCCTCTCCCTGAGCACACATGGCTCAAGATCCTTGTAGCCACTATGGAGAAGGAGCTGGAAGGCCAGGGTGGAGCTAAGGAACCAGCCCCTCTGGAGAAGGCTCGTCCCAACCACTCGAAGCCCATGGGTGCTACCCAGTTACCTGGTGACACCCTTCCACCTTCTGCCACCAGCTCCACTCTGACATCAGAGAGGAAGCATGAGAACAGGACAGATTAACTTTTCAAAGAGATGAAGAAATCAGAGGTGAAATCTGTACATTGGGAATATATTTATGCAAATTTTATTGAAATTTATTGTAAATAAAGATTTTCTCAGTGGTCTAGAAAATGAACTTGAATGTCATTCAGCGTTTATTGATCAGGAATGGCATCCCTTCCCTTCCCTTATTGCACAAACTTGGTAGCTTTGAGACACGACAGTAGCACAGTCCATTTGAAGATTAATCTAGGAAAGTCAGTCCTTGCTTCAGTGGCTGAGCCTTGGTGTTCTTGCCTGCTCCCCAGGATGAAAGGCTAACTAACTTCTTACTCATCAGAAGACTTTCCCACAAAGGTTTGCATGATTGAGAAAGAATCTGAAGAGAGGGTTATAACTTATTAACCATTGGAGTGTAAAATAAAAAGGTAGCCAGTGATAAACAAGGACAGGGAAGACTATTGTGTGGTTGTTCACTAGTTCTATAGGTGTTTCATTTTTCTTCCTAAGACCTCTACCAGTGCCCCACAGTGTCTGAACTTGTTCAGCAATTCATCCCAGTCTCGATGGGTTGACTAAAATGCCAAAGACATCCCTGGCAACTGGCGAGGAGAAAGGAAGCTCCCATCAAGTATAACTGATAAGAAGAAACGTCATTGGCATAGTAAAAGATGCGACCTGTGTCTGACAGTGGAGTGATATGAGCATTTCCAGGAGCCAGGCTCACACTGAAAATGTAGATCCAAGCTGTTTTCGGGTCAGCAGTGTAGAGGCTGCTGCTGCAAGAATTAGAGGTAGAAAGCTGGGATGGGGATGGGCCAAAACCCTCAGCCTCTGCCAGCTACAGGGCAGAGCCTTTCATACAGTCTGTCCTCCTCCTGGACCCGAAGAGTCACTGCTGCCAGGGAAAGCAGCCTCTGCCGATGTGCAGTCTACCCCTTTCTACGTCTTCCATGACTTAGCTATCTATCTCACCAGGGTCCAAGAATTCCTTAAGCTGTTTTTACTGCAGCAGCCCACCATACATGTCTTATTCCTACCCTCACAAATGGCCGTAGAGCTGTCCCTCCTCACCTAGAGCTGTTCCTTAACTCTGACACCACACACACACACCATGTGTAGATATACACTGCTAAAAAGAAGTGCTCCCTACAGCTCTTTCCTTGGGATTTAGAGAATGGATTAGTTTCACATGCTTTTTAAAGCTGTCTCCAGCCTGGTCTGGAGTTCTCTGCTTTCTGCCCATGCTGCTCTCAAGTGTGCCGCCCAAGCCAGGGCCAGCCACCTAGTCATTATCAAAGGTGCCCACACACTGGTATTCTAATCAGAATGGTTTAGAATGTACTTATAGTGGTGGGATTAACATCCAAACAAGCTTATAGGCATGGACTCAAAGGATATCTCGGAGACACATGCTGCTGGCTCCCTTTCCTGTGAGAGCCAGGCCCTGAATTTGAACTCCTGGTGGCTCTGTTGTAAATACATATGTGCACACTAGAAACGATCTTCTATAGCACACAGGCACCTTTAGAGCTGGGGCCGGGGGCTCTGTACAAAGCTCCGAGGACTAAAGTGAAACCCAATACTCAGCCAGTGGGCAGTCATTGGAGAGGAAAGGAAGCTCACTTGTGAAAAGATGGGAGGAAAAAAAAATCATCCCCTACCCCACCCCCACTCCAGTGCAGAAAATATTAAATATAAAAACAAAACCTTGCTTGCTTGGGCTGACTAGGTTTCAGACTTCAAGTAGCCGCCGCAGGCTCTGGTGTTTCTGCAAGGCCTGTGCTGAAGGGCATGCTCAAGACCAAAGGGCAAGACACTGCTCCGCTAAGCTGCCTGGCAGCCCTCAGGACTCATAGGGACTTGTCCGTCATAGGCTTCAAAACAAGTACAGCAGCTTCCTTGCAGTGACTGCCATCTGCACACACTGCTACGTAACAAAGCTGAAGCTCTCCAAAGGGAGGGGTGTGGTTTTTCTTCGACTCATTACTAACCAAGCAGAAATCACCCCAGCACCCCAGCTGCTTAGCCTTTCACTTCCTTTCCATACACACAGATCAGACCTCAGTGAGACCTGCCAAGGGCAACTGGGGCCTGACCAGTCAAAGACCCTCCATGGTCATGCTGCCGTAGCTCACCACGAGTACAGTCATCAAGCCAGTCCCATGGGCTCTATGTGGTAATTTTAAAAATCAGCAAAAAGGCTTAAGCACGTGCTTCTGGGCCTATTTACAGTTCACAGGTTGGTTAGTTCACGCATTACAGTAGTAGCTCCATCAAAAACAGGCTCAGCTAAAACATTCAAGTAACAAAAGCGCTAAGGGGCCATGAGCCCCAGCAAGGTCAGGCCTGCCCACTGCCTGCAATGGGCAGCCCCACCAGGAGGCTGAGGGGGAATGCCAGGACAGCCGGGACCCGCAAGTCAGTGCATGCGATGATGAAGCCCGAAGAGACCATGCCAGCAAGTGTCAACCTCTCTCACACAGCATCCATCATGTCTGCTTCGGCCCTCTCAGTGCTTCTGGGCTGGCTGCAAACGGAACCAGGGCCTTCACAGCCCAGCTCAGCCATGCACTTCTGGACCATTGGCGGTCATCAACTTGGTCTTTCTTTCCACACATGGCCCCTTGGCAGAGTACTGCACTAGGAGAAAGGGCTCCTTTGTCTCGCCATCACCCACGATGCTCTCCTCGTCCTCCGACTGGCTGATGCGCTGCAGCCGCAGGTAGCACCAGCAGCCCAGGATCAAGGCCCCCAGGGCAGCAATGGCGATGAGGATGACAATGACCGTGACCACCCCTGTAGTGGGGCTGTGGTCCATGATAGACATGGTCAGTACTTGGAAGGGCTCTTCTGGTGGAAAGCTCTTGGTGTGGCTGGCTCAACGAGGCTGGAATTTGGGCTGCACAGTACAATCCTGAAAGACAAAGCCAGGAAAGACTATACCAGGAGCTTGGCAGGGAACTCAGCCACCCAGCTGGCCCTTGCTGGGGTCTGTTTTTAAGTTCTTGAGCTCAACCCGGTGATAAGCGTGGGGTTGCCTTTCGACTGTGTCTGCCCAGATGCTCACCCACCCTACTTCCCCCAACTACTCCTGACAACCAGGTGCTTCCGCTATCAGTCAGTCACTCTGATGGGAGGGGAACTGGGCACCTTGACAGTTGTCAGAGGCTGCAAAAGGACTGGCCACTAATCTGGATCTTCTGTTGAAGGCATACGTTGTTTTTTTGTTTGTCTTTAAGAAAGTCTCACTCTGTAGCCCAGGCTATCTCAAACTCATGATTCTCTGGCTTTAGCCTCCAGAGCCTTAGGATCACAGGCCTGTGCTACCACACCTAGCTGGAGGTGGACACTCTAGAAGATACCAGTATGTGTCCAGGAAGCTAGAGAGGAAGGATCCAAAAGTAGAGAAAGAGCCTCAGCTCCTGTGGGGGTGGGGGTGGTCAGGTAACACATAATGTCTCAACCTTCAAGGTCTCCAGGGTCTGAGCCAACAGCTTTCACCCTATGGAGCAAGGATCTTGAAGACCCTGGTTCTCAGGAAGCCCGTGGATGTAGGGCGGGCAAGCAAAAGTAAAGGAAGTCCTGGAAGACATGGGTACTGGGGAAAGCTTCAGGGGAGGCAGGAGGGATGGGGTAGCTGGCTTCTGACTGTACATAACTTGGCATCTGGTACAGGAGCCAAATCACCAAGAGGTCGACACCCCTAAATGTCTGTCCAAGTATGGTGACATCAGATGCACAAGGGACCAGGTGCTGTGATGCTAACTGGATGGGTGGGTGAGCTTCAGGGAGGCCACACTGGCAGGACAGGGCATTCACGGTAGGGGGACAGTACTGCTAGGCTCTGAAGGCAGAAGGGAGAGCCACCTGGGTTCTCCACGTCACAGAGCCCAGTCCTCATCTGTAGACAAGTTTCAAGTGCAAAGGAGAAGGAGGCAGTGGGATACATGGTAGAATCTGCCCCAGTCTCCCTCTCAAACCTCCAGGGCTTACTCTAGGCAGTACCCCAAAGCCCAGCCCGCCACCACCTCCCAGGCTCAGGGCTTTGCCATTATGGCCTTCCAGCTACCGAATGCAGCAGATTGTTCCAGTGTCTCGGGGTTCCTCACTTTCTTACTAATGCCAATCACTAATGAACATCAGTGTGGTTCCAGAAATGAAGATGCCAGGAATGTCTGCACAGGCCAGGCACAACCTACACTGAGTAAGACCTGAATGTTCAAAGTCTTCCCCTCCATGTCCTCAGGTAGACAGTACAGGAAGATTCTCCCTCCAAACAGGATGGGACTTGCTGCAACCTGGAGCAATAATCCCTTTAATGACTCTCACTCAACCAAGGAGGCTGCCAGGGCTGACCCTGAAGGTCACAGGCAGCCAAATCAATGCCCCAGAGTGCCACCCTCGTCACCTGTGCCGACTCTACAGGAAAGCTCCAGGCAGGGAGGGGCAGCACCCTTGGGTCTCTCAACCTTGTGGTCTCCTAAGTCTGAGCTGCAGGGGGTCCCACTTAGCTGGCTCCTTGTCCACTCTTGCAGTCAGAGCACACAGGATGTGCTCAAGTACTTATAGTGACTGACAGTGTCCCCATTCCTGCTCAGAGCTCCCCAGCCTTGTGCCCTCCAGGATCTCCCAGAGCCCAGTTCCTTCTGCCCAGGATGACCCATTCCCTGACTTTTGATCACTAGGTCTCAACTGGGGGCAACCGTGCACTTGACATCTGCTCGGCCCTTTTTAAGGTAGAGGACAGTTCCCAAAGCCTCAATGGAGAACAGCCTGGCCCCAAATGGCACCCACATGGAAGTGGAGGAAGAAACTCTGACTCAGTTTACACCAACTCCGGGAAAGAAGCCTCTCCAACTAGAAGGCCAGGGAAGCTCCCTCCCCTGGCATGGCGACCTAGCTCCTGGCCTTCCCTCATCTCCAGAGCTGCATGTCCCAAGAGTGCTCTGCTTGCTCCTTAGCCTAATACCTACCCTGTCAACATCAGTTCCCCCCGCCCACGCAGCCAGACCACACAGGACACCCATGGTTCTGCCTCCACCTGCCTTTCCTCGCGTTGTCTTCTGGACAGGAAGGGGAAGTGTGTGTTTGGGGTCTGGGATGGTTCTGGGATAGCAAGTGGAAAAATCAAACAATGGTACCGGGATCTGAGGGAAACAGCTGTCCTGGGAGGAATGAGGAAACTGAGGCCAAGCAGCTGCAGCCCAGAGAGACCCCAGGAGAGCAAGGACGACTGCAGACTCCTGTCTATGCCTGCCCCAGGTCTGGAGGTAGACAGTCAGCTATATGGCTCTGACCTCTGAGCATAAAGACTCGTGACCGGGCTGGCCATGCCTGGCCTGTGGCCTCTACCTAGCCCTGATGGGCCTCTTTTTTTGTTCATTTACCAAATGTTTCCTGAGAAGTAATCCCAAACCTGTCATTGTGGCCTCAGAAGGGGGGACTCTTAAGGTTGCCTCACCCTCTGCTGGAAGCGTGGCTACCACTCATGCCTCCTAAACTGTCCTGCCGTTGCCTCCTCCCTTAGTACTGAACTGGGAACTTTTCCAGAGATGACCCTTGGGGTGCCTCTTCCCACACAGCCCAGCCTGCACCCCCTGCACCCCAGTCTTGTCTCAGTTCTCTGTTATCTGCAGTTTCCTGGTTTAGGGATTATTTCCCTGGCTGTTACTTCCTGGCCTGTGGCCTCTAGAGGGTCTAAGAAAAGGTTACTGTCCCTCACGTTCACGGTCATGCTCCACTGTGGATGGCACGTGACACACAGTGGGTACTCAGGAAAGGCTGGCTGCGTGGTTCCAGACCTGGGGACCAATCAGAACACACTAGTCTGAGCCAACTCCCTAACTCCAGACTACTCCCAGGTTCCTAAACACAGGTCCCCATGCTGCCAACAGTCTTTGAAAAAAGAGGATATAAGCCAAGTTCAGGCATGGCACTGCTGCCTAACAGGTCTGAGCCCAAACAGAAACAGCTAACTTAGTGGTTCTCAACCTTCCCAATGCTGTGATCCTCATGTTGTGGATAACAACCATAAAATTATTTTCATCGCTACTTCAAAACTTAAGTTTGCCATTGTTATAGATTGTAATGTGAATATGGTCTTAGGTGATCCCCATGGAAGGGCCATTCGAACCCCAAGAGTCATGACCTACAAATTAAGAACTACCAGGCAAACTGTCCATGCTTGGGATAGGGAAGGGCGGCAGCAGAGAAGCAGAGTCCAGAGGAAGCTGGGACACCCTGCAACTGGCTAGTACACCCCTCTGCACACCACTGAGCTCCACTCATCCACCGAGGCCCGTGGGTCTGGGCATAATGCAGCCCAGTTGAGGACAATCCCAGGACCACCTCAGAGCCATCACACCCTCCCCCAATCCACCTCATCTCCTCTTTACTACCCTGATTATCCTACTCTGCAGATGCGGAAACTGAGGCTCAGGGTCATCTAGAGCACAGGTCACACCACACACCATGTCCTTGTTGGAAGCAACAGCAGTGACAACTTCCAGGTGAGCTCTGGTCAGATGGGCCTGGGCAATCCACAGCCACCCCAGTTTGCAATGCTTGAGAATTGCTGAGTCTGGTTTCTCAAGACCCAGAGCACACGGGTCTCAAAATAACACAGTGCACTCTGGGCAGGGGTCTCCTAAAATTCAGACTCTCCTCTAGATCTTCGTGGTGAGGGCCTCTGTTACCCCTACCTCCTCTTCATGGGATCCCCAAACTCACCCTTCATCCCATTATTCATGCTCAAATCCCA
Organism: Microtus ochrogaster; assembly: GCF_000317375.1. Lineage (NCBI taxonomy): Eukaryota > Metazoa > Chordata > Mammalia > Rodentia > Cricetidae > Microtus > Microtus ochrogaster. The sequence goes on along the minus strand of NC_022014.1, from coordinate 12,280,781 downwards.
GAGGGTCCACCCTCTCTACCTCACGAACTGTTCCCAATGACCTCCTTTTCCTTCTGTGACCCTTGCACCCCAAGGCACAGAGTCTGGCCTGGACCCAATGTCACAAATGACCTCTTCTCTGAGGACACCCCACTGCCTGCTCCTCACTCAGTGCTGCTGGACTCAGCTCTGCCACCTCACCTTAAGCCTCTACCTCCTGGGGCACTCCAAGGGAGCCAGAAACACTGCCCTGTTTTTAGGGCCAGCTAAAAAAATTTTTTTTTTAATGTTTTTAATGCTCAGGAGCTTCCAGCACTGTCCTACCCTCCAACAAAGCCACCTGCCAAGTCTCCTCTTTGGGGACCCCAGGCCAGAAGTATTTCCTGCCGCAGGTTCTGTTCTGCCATACTCCAAGAGGCACCATCACCGAGGGCTTCTGCTGTCCAAGAGCTTAGATAAGGATAACAGCATCCGAAGGAGAGCTAACATCCAGCATGGCTGTGTCTACTGCCACCCCCCCCCCCCATTCTAGAAGAGAAACCTGCTCCTGGAGCCAGCTCACTGCCAGACCTCAAGGCAGAAGAGGAAGCTAGGAGGACTGAGGAGTTCCAGGGACTGCCCCAAGGTCAGCTGCGGTCTCACAGTCCAGGCCTGAGTCCTGGCCCTCCTGTGTAAGTCCCTTGCCCGCACTCTTCAGGATCCCGTTTGGCCATACAACTTTGGGAGTGATATAACAGTAGATCCTGAAAAAGTTCCTTGGTGTCGAACTCTTGAGCTCAACATCTCAGTAGATCTCCCCAAAATTTCTGCCTCAAAACAATCCTAGAGTCGAGGTGTTACTCTTCCCACTTGACAAATAAATACAGCTTAGAGAAGTTAAGTCAGCAGCCCAAGGTCACACATCTTAAAAGTGGATCTGCGGTTATTCAATCCTAGCAGTCTGGATCCTAAATTAACGATTTCAAACCTGATTCTAAAACGTCATCTACCTGACCTGTCTCCCTTCTGGAGGCTGAGGGCACTGAATCGGTGTCTGACCCCTCCTAGGAGCTAGTCTAGGTGACCTGGGCCGAGGACTAGACACTGATGGCAAGCACCCCAGCAGCTCCCGCGTGCAAAGCGCGGGCGGCGTACAGGCGCTGTGCCAGGCGACGCCGAGTCTCCCCCACTCTACAGAAGGAGCAAGGCGAAGCGTGAGGGAAGCAGGGGCCCGTTCAGGGGGCGACAGCAGAGAAAGAAACGACAGCTGAAGAGAAAAATCAAGTCCTCCTGACCCGGATTTTCTTTTTGCGGGGGGGGGGGGGAGGACCAGGACGGACCAGCCCACACCGCGCAATCACTGCCAGCCGGATCGGGAACAAACGCTGCGGCTCGGCCTCAGTTTCCCCACCGAAGAAACGGACGCCAGATGTTCCTTGGGCTCCCATCCCCCATGATCCCATCTTGACCACTCTGGGACGCTGCCAGGAATCCTGTCGGTGCTAAGAGTGAGTGTTCGGGGCAGCCCGGAGGATCCGCGCAGGGAGCAGAACCGCGGGTAGCCGAGAGGAACAGACGCCCCGCCGAGCAGCCTCCGCCCCCCCCCCCACCGCCTCCTTTGTCCCGACCGCACCGCCGAGGACAAAGAGCCCCCGCCCGCGCCCGGCGTCCGCGGAGCCGACCCGCCAGCGCCGCACCCCGGCTCAACCGGCGCAATCCTTCCCCCTTATCCGGCCGCCCTGCCCGGTCCTGCTCACCATGTCGCGGCCCGCAGTCCGGCACGATCCGCCAGCAGCAGCCTCGCCGCCCGGCTCCGCCCGCACACTAGCCGGGTCGGGCCGCCGCGCACTAGCCAGACGCCAGAGCCAGATCTGCGGCGGGCTGGGTGCTTCGGCTCCGCCCAGGCCGGGGGCGGGATGCTCCGATACGGCCAACGGGAGATTGCGCTGGGTCGACGGGGCGGGACGAGACGGGGGAGGTGGAATCACACGCGTTGGGGGTGGGGCGCGGTGCGTGGGTTTGGGGTAAGCGGGGCGGGGAGCGTTAGCTGCGAAGGGGATGAGGGAGGATGCTGGGCGGCTAGCGGGTGCCGGAGCTGGGGCGGGCGGTGGGTGGCTGGGCTTCCGTGTGCGCCTTTTGGGTGCCGGCGGTACTGGGCTTGCTCCTGGCATCCTCTTTCTTTGAGCGTAGTCTCAGCACAATGACAGAAGGGAAACTGAGGCACGCAACAGGTGTGAGTGGCACACAGCCCCAAAGTTGCAGGCACGGGCAGAGTTGAATGACTGTGCTTTGGAAAGAAGCTGGCCGTTTTTTTTTTTTTTTTTTTTGGTTAATTTCATCATCATCTAGCCATACATTCATCCACCCACCTATCTGCACGGATCACGTATCTTGCTGAGCCACAAGTCAGCCATAAGCCAGACAAACAAGGTCCCTGCCCCCAGAGCTGCGGACTGGGGTGCGTTATTTTAACATAATCTCTTAGTTAAGACTTCACCAAGTACCATTCTCTGTTCAGACTGCTCAACAAATCAAAATAACCCCAAATAAAAATGTGTCATCTCATTTGACATTAGGAACCGAAGGTCTTAAATGCTACCCAGATGCTCTCGCAGAGGTAGGATGTCAGGCTAGACATAATTGGCTAGGAACACAGAGGTGGTAGCTGGTGTGGTGAATGCCCCCAAGAAGAGAGTCCAGGAAGAGACAGGACACTCCATGGTGGCCACCTGGAACTCCCAAGAGGCTCAAGACCTTTGAGGCCCAAGGTACTCCCGAAGATAGGAAGGGACAACGTGGTTGAGAGCTGGGAGGCCAGGGGCTGCTAACTTTCTTTCTCAGACTCACACAGAATGTCCTAGACACAAGCTGAGGTAACTAAACTGTTTCTTACCTCCCATCTTTGGCCCATGCCATTCTTTCATCTTGAACATTCTTCCACATCATCTTCCAGATCTCAGCTTCCATGCCCTTGCTCTGGAGGCTTTTATTTCGCCACTCTCCCGTCCATTGTGAAATTGTGTTTTTCAAGGGTCTCATTAACTTTTGGTTTCCATTTCAGCACTAAGACTGGACCATCCACTGATGGGTCTACAGTTGGTGTATAGTAGGCTCTGTCGTTTTGTTTTTCTGAGACAGGTCTCACTGTGTAGCTCTGGCCATCCTGGGACTTGCTTTGTAGACCAGCCTGGCCTTGAACTCAGAAACCTGACTTCCTCTGTCTCCTGAGTGCTGGGATTAAAGGCATGCACCATCACCACCTGGCTACAGCAGGCTCTTGATAAAATACATTGACTGAGCCAGGTGGTGGTGGCGCATACCTTTAATCCCAACAGTTGGGAGGCAGAGGCAGGTGGATCTCTGTAAGTCAGAGGCAAGCCAAGGCTACACTCCTGTCTCCAGGAGTGGGGTGGGGAGAGGTCCTGAAGAAGACCAGGCTGAGGAGGTGTGCTGGGTTCAGAGGCAGAAGGAAGCAGGGTTCTGGGCCAGCTGCCTCCAGACCAGAGCCAGGTGGTTCTGAGCAGCTCCTGCATATAGTTCTTCTCATTGCTGTCCTCAGCGCTCCTGCTGGGAGTACAGACTGGAAGGAAGGGTTCTTCCCCCAAGCCAGCCCAGTGCCTGCAGTTTGGGCCTCAGGTGGCCAAGAGCTCATTAGTGGTCTAAGCCTGGAAGATGTCGGCTCAGAACTCCAGAGCTGGGATTGGCAGGGAGATGAACAGGGAGACAGAGACGTGACAGAGGACATGTTGAGCGGTGGGCAGTGTAACACAGAAATGATGTGGTCCTCCCTGCTTCAAATCTAGACTTGCTTCCTGGAGGGCTTTGGAAAAGCAGCCCAAGCTCTGTGTGCCTCACTTTTCCTCATCTGAAAAATGGGGACACCAGCAAGGTAGACCTCTCAGAGTTGGGAACAGGGGGAGACCTCCTACTTGCTCCCTGGTCATCATAGTAACAGTTTAGGCTTAGAGAAGACACAGACGTCCCCATTTGGATCTTGGGCCAGTGACTGCACCTCTGTGAGCCATGGCTTCCTCATCTTCATGGTGGGTCTCATGCTTCCCAGTACTGGAGATGGTGAGAAAGGCAGTGGGTGGCGGGAGCCCAGAACTGCTCTGAATGCTTCCCTGATGGGAACAGTGGTAGGCATGGGAGTTTAAAGGTGGCAGGCTGGAGATGGGGCTCAGCTAGCAGTGTGCTTGCCTAGCATGCAGGAAGCCTGGGTTCTATCCCCAGCACTGCATAAAGAGATCACAGTGGCAAACACCTGTAATCCCAGCTTGTGGGAGTCATTCTCAGCTGCATGTTAGTTCGAGGCCAGCCTGGGCTACATGAAACCCTGCCTCAAAAAAAAGTGGTAAACTTTTAGGTAGGTAGCCCCATTGCAGAGATGAGGAAACGAAGGCTCTTACAAGTGCGTGCCTCTAAGTCACCCAGTAGAGAGTGTCCCAGTACAGGTTCTTCAGTAGCTGGTTTGAACCCAAGACTCTGCTTTATTTGTTTGTCTTTGTTCCCAAGACAGGGTCTCACTACATAGCTCTGGCTGTCCTGTAACAACTCACTACGTAGATCAGGCTGTCCTTGAATTTACAGAGATCTACCTCCCAAATGCTGGGATTATAAGTGTGGGCCTGTCTGATATTCTGATTTTCCTATGAGCTCCTGGGAAGTGTTGATCGTGTGGGAACCACACTTTGAGCAGTCAGGGGCTGTGAGCTACTGAAGGTGACAGGCAGCAGGCATCTGGCCTGTGGTTGAGCCCACATGGCCCGTTGGGAGCCCTGCACTTGTAACTGTGAACCTAACTGCTTATCTCGTGCCCTGACTTTTTCTACCCTACAAACAGGCAGGAAGTCTTGCTCTGCTCCCGCACCCTTTTCCTCTGTTCCTTCCTCCTTCATGGTAACATCCGACCCAGGGTCTTCCCAGTGCAGCTGGCTGGAGGTTCTCAGATTTTCATTAACAAGAAAGATAATTATTGGCTTGCTAGGGCCCAGCTGGGCCTGCTGTGGGCCAGTCTGGCCCTCTGCCCACTTCTCCAGTGTGCCAGAGGCATTGGGACAAGAAGGGGCTTGCTGGGCCTGCGAGTAGGGAGTCCTCAACTAGCCTCAGAGGAGACACCCTGCAACTGGGCCTCTCTGTAGAGCCAGTGGTTACCAGTCTGAGCTGGTCAGCTGTTTCCCAGGCATTCCCAGGAGCGGTTCAGGCTTAAAAACAAAGTGAATATTACTCGGCCACAGGGGAGTTTCCTGATGGGTGACTGGGAACCACTGGTGAATTCTCCAGAATGAGTCTCTGTGGAACACAGAGAGCTTTCCCTTGCTCCGAAGAACACAGTTTCTCTCTCAGGGAGAGGTACCTCACTGGCTGATGGCTTTGTTGCTTTATCTATGTCTGGTTCAACCCCTTAGAGCCAGAGAGAAGGCTTGCCAGCCTATTTCAGGTGGCTGACACTCCCCAGCTAATGTGTTATTTTCTATGCATTTATGTCGCAGTTCCCTTTGATTTATGAGCCTGATGTTGCTTTTTGTTTTTGATAATAACACACCCTTTCCTTTTCTTTTTCTTTCTTTGTTTTCAAGACAGGGTTTCTCTGTGTAGCCCTGGCTGTCCTGGAACTCACTCTGCAGACCAGGCTGGCCTCGAACTCACAGAGATCAGCTTGCCTTCTGCCTCCCAAGTGCTGGGAATAAAGATGTGTGCCATTGTGCCTGGCTCTTCCATTTTCAATAGGACTATTTAGGGCTAACAAACATTGAATGTTCAAACATGTATGAGCTACCTTCCCCCTCCTTGCTCAAGTGCTGGGATGACAGGCATGCACCACAGGGCGTCGTTTCTGTGATGTCCAACATAGATGGAACCCAGGGGTTTGCGCATGCTAGGTGGGCCTCCGCTGACTGCCCTGCAGCCCTAGGCTATATTCTCTCATGTTCCTCACAAAGGACGCTAAGCCCTGCATTTGTCCTCCAGAGGCCAGAACCCTAGCTAATGGGAGCAGGAGGGCATCCTAGCCCACACCTGTCGTCTTTGTACTTAGGAGACAGAGACTAGGAGAGCTGAGTGTTCTGGACCATTCTAGACTCTGCCTAAAGGGAAAGAGGAGGAAAGAAAGGAAGGAGGGAGAGAAGGGAAGAACAGAAAAGAAAAGAAGACCTCCTCATCCTCAGACAACTGTCCCATCACAGAGGCGATGACTCCCCAGGGTCCCTGGGCGTGGTGGACTGCCGTCCTCCAAGCACGGTAGCCATTGCCATCTTTATCAGAGCAGCTTGTTACTATCCACAAGAGACCTTCAAGAAGGGGCCTGTGACCTTTTATAGATGGAAGGATCATTAGACTCTCATCTGAGGCCCCAGCCACTCTGTCCTGCTCCTCCCTTCCAGACGTATGTTATTCTGCCCCGACTGTTCCTGATCCTCCAGAGGTGCTAGAGTGTAGAGAAGATGGGAGGTTGCCTGAGGGGAGATCCCAGCTGAGCAGCCACAGGAAAGCACATCCAGGCTGCCCTGAGACTTTTCTGTGATAAGTATTTGGGGATCGTGATCACCTGCGCTCCTATGCGCAGTTCCACCATGCTTCTGTCAGGAAGCTAAATAAACTCCTTAGTTCACAAGCTGGACCTGCAGGGAACCAGTCTATCCCATGCCGGAGGCAAGTAGGCCTTGCTTACAGCTCCCCAGGAAAGGCTAATGCGAGGACTTGGGGCGGTGCTCAGTCGTGCCCGTTCACACCACCATCGTATTGGGCTTCGAGGTCTGGCAGGAGCCGTTCCCCAGGCCCACCTCAGGGCTTTTATCTGTCCTCTTGTCTGCATTGAAGCCTCCAGCAGAGAGGGGATGGAGAAGCCAGAGGTAGCCAGAGCTGGTGGACCACTGAGGACACACCCATACAGGACTAGGAGCTGCGGAAGAGCCCAGCCCAGCACTGCCATTTCACTAACCTTCTCTGAGCTGGAATCCCCTTATCTATAAAATGTAGATACCTGGGCTGGAGAGATGGCTCAGAGGGTAAGAGCATTGCCTGTTCTTCCAAAGGTCCTGAGTTCAATTCCCAGCAACCACATGGTGGCTCACAACCATCTGTAATGACATCTGGTGCCCTCTTCTGGCCTGCAGGTATACATGGAAGGAATGCTGTATACATAATAAATAAATAAATATTTTTTTAAAAAAAGAAAAAAATGTAAATACCTGTCTTGGCCAAGACCTTTCCACAGACTCCACACACAAACCTGGAGCAGCTATGCTGGGCTTGGCCACAGGATTTTTACACTCATGTGCTTTTTAAAAGTTTTGAATTTTTAATTTTTTTGAGACATGATCTCATGTAGCCAAAACTTGCCTTGAACTTCTAATCTTCCTGCCTCTATGTCCAGAGTGTTTTGATTATCGACACGTGCCAACATTTCTGGTGACGTAGACGTATGCACTTACATCTTCCAAAATGGCTCATTCATTGGGCTATGGGTGGGCCTCAGATCTTTGCTGGGCTGCTTCAGTGTCTTGACTACATAGTGACTGACTTCCCTAGGGTAATTCCCAACAGAACACAAGGATGCCTTGTGACCTAGTCCATCATCTCCACCTCATTCTGTTCCTTAAAAGTGAGGAACCAAACCACACAGGCAAAGGAAGAGTCTATTTTTTGTTTCTGGTGTGTGTGTGTGTGATGTGTGCATGCATGTTCTCATGTGTCTCTGTGTGTATGTGGTGTGCATGCATGTTCTCGTGTGTGCGTGTGTGTGTATATGGTGTGATACACATTCTTGTGTGTGTGGTGTGTGCATGCACATTCTCGTGTGTAGCCAACAGTGTATGTATGTACACACAGCTGTGTGTGTGCATGCAAGCGGAGGCCCGAGTTGCTGTCAAGTGTCTTCCTGCATTGTGCTCCCCTTTATGATTGCAGCAGTCTCTCACAGTCTCCGCCCCCTGTTCATCTGGAGATGCAAACTCCTGTACTCACACTTGCTCAACAAGTGCTTTACCCACAGAGCATCCCCCAGACCCTGAGAAGTTCTACTTATTTTTTTGAGGCAGGGTCTCTCTGTGTAACCCTGGCTGGTCTTTAATTCCAGATGTAGATTAAACTGGACTTGGACTCACAGAGATTCACTTGCCTCTTCCTCCTGAGTGTTGGGATTAAATATAGATAAGTAATGTGGTGGGTATTAGTGGGACAAGGGAAGCTTCTGAAATATTTTAAAATTTATGCCAAAGAGATATTTTTTTTGGTTTTTTTCAAGACAGGGTTTTTCTGTGGTTTTGGAGCCTGTCCTGGAGCTAGCTCTTGTAGACCAGGCTGGTCTCGAACTCTCAGAGATCCGCCTGCCTCTGCCTCCCAAGTGCTGGGATTAAAGGCGTGCGCCACCACCGCCCGGCTATGCCAAAGAGATTTGAGGAACAAACCAATCTTAAGATGTAGGCCTGATTTGGACACTAATTATATATTTGTGTGTGTATATGTATATATATATACGTGTATGTATACACACACGTATGTATATATTATATATATATATATTATTCAGGGTTACTATTGCTGTGATAAAATACCATGACCAAAAGCAAGTTGGGTAGGAAAGGGTTTATTTGGCTTAAGCTTCCATATTACTGTTCATCACTGAAGGAACATAAACAGGGCAAGAACTTGGAGGCAGGAGCTGATGCAGAGGCAATGAAGGATGCTGTTCACTGACTTGCTCATCATGGCTTGCTCAGCCTGATTTCTTATAGAAAGAACCCAGGACCACCAGCCCAGGGGTGACACTACCCACAATGACTTGGACCCTCCCCATAAGTCACTAATTAAGAAAATGCCCTACAGGCTTATCTGCAGCCCAATCTTACGAAAGTACTTTTTCTTTTTAAAAATAACTTGTTGAACTTTTATTTTATGTACGTTGATGTGAAGGTGTCATATCCCCTGAAACTGGAGTTACAGTTGTGAGCTGCCATGAGGGTGCTGGGACTTGAATCTGTATCCTCTTGAAGAGCAAGCTCTTAACTACTGAGCCATCTCTCCAGCCCCTGGAAGGATTTTCTTAATTGAAGTTCTCATCTCTCACATGACTGTAGTTTGTCATTGACACAAAACTAGCCAGCACAACACACACACACACACACACACACACACACACACACACACACACACACACTTATTTAGTTAATCAAGTCAAAGACTTTTGTTATCAGCAATGCACTGAAGAAGAGTCAGGGTCATAAAAATAAAAATCCATGTTTTCACACATCGCTGCTCAGAGGTGCACCCAGGGAAGCCCCGCACCAGTGCAGCTGCTGCTTTTGTCAGATGTGCAGCCCCAGGCGCATTCACACAGTCCCTGCGGCCAACAGCAGGAGCAAATGCATCAACAGCGCAGATGCGGTTGGTGTCCATAGAGAGCAGAAGCATCAGTTGGAGGCCCCCTTTGGGGCTGGGGAGATGGCGCAGCAGTTAAGAAGACCCCTGCTCTTGAGGAGTACCTTGTCCCCAGCACACATGGTAGCTCCAGTTCCAGGGAACCTAGTGCCCGCTTCTGACCTCTGAGGGTAATAGGCATGCATGGGGGAGCACACACATATGCAGGCAAATACTCATACACATACAATTAAAAAATCTTAAAGACAGGCATTTTTACAGATAATCTGTTCAAACACTTACATTTGAAGTGAAATGCTTTTAGAGATTTGCTTCAAAATAATCTGCATAGAATGTGTAAAACGGAATGACTGGCCACAGACTAATGGTTGCTGGGAGTTTTGGGGGGACAGTGTGTATGGACTGTGTTTTAGTGTATTTTGAAACAGGGGCAAGGCAACCCCATGAAGTGAATAGGAGGGTTAGAAGGATGGGGATACAAAGCTGTAGACATTGAGGTGCTCCCTGGACCGCTTTGTATTTTGTTCATCTTGCATGGGTAAGAGACCAGACCTGTCTTCCCAGCAATGCCTGGGGCATGGAGGAGGATCACCCCTGGTGTTGGCAGAGTCAGTGCTCAGGCACACATACATTTGAGGTGACCTGGTGGCTATTATGCTTTGACTTATGACACGTGACTTCTAAGTCTATGAGTGGGGCTGTCATTTTATCTTAATATAGAAGTCATTACAGTGGGTGTTTTATTGTATTTTATTTTAGATCTTTCTCTTTCAAAGAAGATACTTACTCACAATGAATATGATCCAATTCATTTTGAAATCAAAGTCTATAGCATTCCTGTCCTGCTGTCATTTCCCAAAGACAGTCACTTCAATTTTAAGTGACAGAGATTAGGAAAATATTTTATTAGCTAAAGAACTGATTTATTTTGGAGACAGGAGCCCCAGATGGCCTCAAGCTTTCGATCCTCCTGTCTCAGCCTCTTAAGTGCTAAGGCTGCAGGCATCCTCCACCAGGTTCAGCTCACTGGCTCCTTCATTCCCTCCTTATCTCTTTATTTATTTCTGTGCTAGAGCTGCAGCCAGTGTCTGGAAAGACTGAGGAAAGTGCTCTAGCCCTAAGCTCTATCCTCACATCTGTTCAGCGCGCGCGCGCACACACACACACACACACACACACACACACACACACACACACTGTTTTTTAAGACAGGTTTCCCTATGTAGTTGTGGCCAGATCAACTGAGGTATGTGGATGGCATTGTGAACAAGTAGATGTCTTAGGGTTTCTATTGCTATGAAGAGACACCATGACCACAGCAACTCTAATAAAGGAAACAGTTGTGGGTGGCTTACAGTTTCAGAGGTTTAGTCCCTTTTCACCATGGCAGGACATGGCAGCATGCAGGCAGACATGGTGCTGGAGAAGGAGCTGAGAGCCCTATGTCTTGACTCACAGGCAGCAGGAAGTGAACTGTGTGCCATACTGAGAGTAGCTTGAACAACGGAGGCCTCAAATTCTATCCCCACAGTGACACACTGCTTCTGAAAAGGCCACACCCACTTCAACAAAGCCACCCCTCCTAATAGTGCTACTCCCTATGGGGACCATTTTCTTTCAAACCAGCACAACTACTCACTTCAGAGAACTGTCAAGCTCAGGATTCAGTACTAGCAAATGGCTGTGTTTGAGAGGTCTTGTCATAAGAAAGACTAATACAGTATTATAACGTATAGTATTAATATGTAATAGAATATATTAGCATAATGTGTTTAATATATAATAAATATATAAGCAAGGACTAATGATATATATAAGTTTTATGTGATATATATATGAAAATATGTGAGATCATAAAATAACAGGAAATTAAATAATTAAGGAAAATTACTGGGAAAAGAGCCAAACTAGGTAGAACTAATAGCTCCCTCAATCAGACACTGAGGGTGGCACAACAGGTCCCAGTGGTAGCTCTAGGCTGTTTGGGGAGACAAGGGTGGAGGCTGGCCCTGTTTTCAGGCGGAAGGAAGCTTCCAGAAGTGAAGTGGTATCTGGAATGAGGGTAGCCCTCCTACTGGCCTAGGTGCCTAGAGATGAGGGGCAGCACATTCCTGTGATGGTGTACCCCAGCCCAGAGCCCTAGAACCCTCTGCCCTCCAGGCAGATGTTTCCTCCTGTATGCGGTGTCCTGCCCGGTGCTCTGCTGGTTAGGCTCCTGTCAGCCAGGGTGGTGGATAGTCAGGTGACCATGCAGTAACCGGATGGGGTCCCAGAACTGCCGGCCTCATCTGGTCAGGTGAGATTATCAGACCACATATGTGAAGTGTCACTGCAGGCCCCACTGCTGCTGCTGCTGCCCTCTGTGTCCTCAGAGGCCCCGAAAATTCACCGTGTGCCTCAGGCCAGACTGTGTTGTAATTGGAGCAGCAGGGCTGCGTCCCCGGCACCCTGGCTGCCTGCTAGCTTATGCCCTGAAATAACAACACACAAACTGTATTCATTTAAACACTGCTTGGCCCATTTCTATCTAGCCTCTTTTAGGCTAATTCTCACATATTAATTTAGCCCATTTCTAATCATCTGTGTAGCACCGCTAGGTGCACTTACCAGGAAGATTCTAGCCTACGTCCATCCTGGGTCGGAGCTTCATCGCGTGTGTCTGCAAGAGCAGAGCTATCATCTCTCGCATCTGCCCAGGAGAGCAAAGCATGGCGTCTCTGCTCCAGAGAGCAGAGCTGTCGAGTCTGAGCTCACTTCCTCTTCCTCCCAGCATTCTGTTCTGTTTACTCCTCCCACCTATGTTTTAACCTATGAGGCCAAGCAGTTTCTTTATTATAATTAACCAATGACCTTCCTCCATCAAGACTGCTCAGCTGGGGTGGGCCCTGCAAGACACTGACTCAGCACGGTTTTTCCGAGCCCTAGTTTCTCCATGTACAGCATGGGCTTGGGACACTGGCCACTGAGTAATTGCTTAGAGTCCTGCCTGGGTGGTGCCCAGAATGGCAGGATGCAGAGGGCAAGGGTGCAGTCTGTATTTGTCACCCATGTAAAAACCCAGATGTGGCAGCAGAGACGGGATTCTCTGGGCTCACTGGCCTGCTAGTCTTACTGAACTAGTGAGGTTCAGCTCCAGGGAGATACCCTATCTCAACAACTAGGTGGAATGGGATAGTGGAAGACATCCCATGTTGACCTTTGGCCTTCACATACATGTGCACACACGACCGTTAGTATACCACACACGAAAATAAAGAAAACGGGGATGACTCTTGTGTGGACTGAAGCTCCCGGGGCGCATCTCAGAGCTGCCTGTGCTGCCCTGGGCTTCCGCCAAGCCTGTCTGTACTGCTGCTCTGCTTCTCGGGGAGAGGAGGCGGCGAGAGCAGGTTTCAGCCCCACGTCTCCAGTTTCTCCTCAAACTACTGAAGCTGCAGAGCTCATCCTCAACATCCATCCTGATGTCCCCTCTCCCCATCCCTCCCCTGCAGCCACGCCTCCTCCATCTCCCCACCCTTCCACAAGCTGCTTATGAGCCTGGGATGCTATGCTTCTCTCTGCTAGCTCCTCCCTTCCACTCAAGACTCCAGTCAGGGAAGCATGCCCACACCCTACCCTTTCTCCACACTTTTATGTGCCTTATCCGATGGTCCCCACCAGACCCTGAAACCTCTCAAGAACAAAAGCCCATGAGTTCCATCTGGGTAACCAGGGACAGTAGTTTCTCTGTTTATCCTAGCAAATGAATGGATGCAGGCCAGCAGACAAACAGGACCAGGGAAATGAAAGAGCAAGCGTGGCCCCACCAAGCCTCAGTCTCAAGGCTGAGAGGCTATTTACCTGCCTCCAAGATGTCCAGATTGGGTGCTTAGTAATTGTAGATCGGTATTTAGCAATCTGGCCTGACCACACCCAAGAAGGCATCCTCCCTGTGATGTGACTGGACTATTGGACCTTTGGGAAGTTCTTTCAAGAGGCAGTGGGACAGGCAGGGTGCTGAGCGGTGGGGAAGTGAATAAGCCCAGCCAGGGTGTTAATGGGCAGGACAGGACAGGTCTTGGCTCTCTGGCTCAGTCATTTCTGCTGTGCCCTTTCACCTCTAGCTTCTGCCAATCAGGAAACTTCACCCATCCTGTCTCCTGCCTTGGGAGTTGCCAAGCAGGAACCAGGTTACATGGAAGCAGCTGAACCCAGGAGCTGCAGACAACAGAGTGTGTACACAGAATACATTACAGCAAGTTTCAAACTCCCTCCTGGACCGTGACCTTCCCTGTTTGCAGTGCCCGAGGGACCATCTGTCAAGACCCCCAGGGCCCTCAGGAGATCTCCTCCCAAGAAACCTAACCCAGACACAGCCTTGTTCCACTGAATCTCCACCTAGCCATTTAGGAGGCATATGCCAAGTTGTGGAGACAGATTCCAGTCACCATGGCTGCCCTTCCAAAGGGGAAGGACATGAATAAATGAGCCATATAGTGTCATTGTAGGGAGGGATAGAGAGATTCTGAAGTGGCAGGGGCTGGAGATGGACTTAGACCAGGGAGGTCCCCTCTAGACTCACGTAGTTTGGACCTAATAAATGCCAAGAAGGCAGTCCTCAAACACCCGTGAGCGACGGAACCACCAGTGTACGCGAGCAGAGGAATTGCACTCATCCCTCCAGAGGTGTGAGAGAAGGGGCTGGAGGAGGGGAGTCAGCAGGCCAGGCTCATAGTGAGAAGAGCCCTAGAGAGTATGGCCTGAGAGGTGTCTAGGGTTCTGGCTTGAGAACTGTGTTCTTTCCCCACCACTACCAGGGTCTTTCTTCTCCATAGAGCTAGGAAGCCCTCACCCTGCTGCCCTGCTTCACCCCTGCACTTCCACGGCCTTTCCTTTCTTCTCCATTTGAGGTCTGGTGCTCTCTGAGCTGGACTTGCATTCCAGGGGGCTTGCATTCCAAAAGGACCATGAGTGAGATCCCTACCTCCTGTGTGCTCTGAGTGGTGGGGATGACATGGGACCTCCAGAGTCCCCCTGTTAAAGCCTCTTCTTCAGAGCAGGGCATTAGGTTCAGAACGAGTCTGTTGAAACCACGGGGCTTGGGAGGCAGTGTTCCCAGCACAGTTACTCCAGGCCTCGCTAAGCCTTCCAGGGATTGGAGGAGCACTGGGGACTCTCAGCTCCTTTTCTACCTGCCCCAGTTCAGCTCTCTGGGCTGGCTGGGCCTGACACCCTAGAACTATTCCCGTATCCTTTCCTCCGCAGGCCCGCTAGCAGCCTTCACTCCGGCTATAAATACACACGCAGCGTCCCCTCCCTCTGGAGGAGGAGGACATAAACAGACAGGTTGATCTGAGAGAGCCGTAGCGAGGCCTGTGGGCGCCACAGACTAAAGATACACGTCACGTGACCGCACTGAAGGCAGTGTCTAGAAGCTGGGCCAGCTGGTGCCTCCTGGTGCCAGTGACAGCTCAAGGCTGCCTGGCACCCCACCCTTGTGGAGCATCAGGAAGGTGGCAGCCCCCACTGACAGACGTCTTAGGAAAGCCGTAAGCAGGTTCAGGGCCTCTCTAGCCGTGCCCTGAGTGTGGGTAATGGTCCAGACTTTGCTGTAGTCATGGCCACCGACCGAATCCTATGGGATGTGAACCACACCTAAATGAGCCCATTAAACACTATGAGTGGAGCGGAGCGATACGGCCATGATTCCAGCACTGGGGATGCTGACTCAGGGAGTTCTTTTTTTTTTTTTTTTTTTTTTTTTTTTTTTTTTTTTTTTTTTTTTTGTTTTTTTTCGAGACAGGGTTTCTCTGTGGCTTTGGAGCCTGTCCTGGAACTAGCTCTGTAGACCAGGCTGGTCTCGAACTCACAGAGATCCGCCTGCCTCTGCCTCCCGAGTGCTGGGATTAAAGGCCTGCGCCACCATCGCCCGGCATCAGGGAGTTCTTAATTCCACGTGAGCCCGGATGCTGTTCTAATTTTCTTTCTGTTGCTGTATAAACGCTCTGATGAAAAGCATCTGAGGGGAGGAAAGGGTTTGTTTCAGCTTACACTGATGGGTCACAGTCCATCACTGAGGGAAGTCGGGGCAGGACCTTGAAGAAGACGCGCTGAGAAATGGCTCTCTTTCGTCCCGCTCAGCTTCCTTCGGAAAAACCGCAGCGAGCAGAGCCCCCTTCCATCAATCAGCAGTCAAGACAATCCCTGTTAGACCGGCCTGCAGGCCCATCTGTTCTAGGCGGTTCTTCTGACTTTCCTCTTGGAGAGCTCTAGGCTGTGTCAAGTCGTAAGTGTGGCTAACTATCTATCCCAGCTGCAAAGTAAGACCTTTCTCACAAACGCAGGTGTGGTGGCACTGAGAGGCCAAGGCAGGGGACTTATCCAGAGTTCAAGTCTGTCTCGTACATAGTGAGGACCCCTGTCCCCTCCCCCCAAACTTGATTTGGGCTCTGCATAGTGGCACACACCTTTAATTCCAGTCCTTGGGAGGCAGAAACAGATGGATCTCTGTGAGTTTGAAGCCAACCTGGTCTACAAAACAAGTTCTAGGACAGTTGGGGCTGTTATATAGAGAAACCCTGCCTTAAAAAAAAGTAATTTGCAAAACAACCAAACAATATAGAAACCACCCCAGACACCCTACACACTTCCCCCAAAACACAAGAGTCCAGATTTGCTCAGATAAACAGAAAGTTAAAATCTACCATAAAAGCCGGGCGGTGGTGGCGCACGCCTTTAATCCCAGCACTCGGGAGGCAGAGGCAGGTGGATCTCTGTGAGTTCGAGACCAGCCTGGTC